>NC_056743.1:1687535431-1687585431 GCF_019279795.1 Protopterus annectens
CACTGGGGTGTATGCAGTGGGATGTGTGCCAGATATGGAAGTAGTGATAACTGTCAGGGCTGCCAGCACACACATTCAGGATTATCCCCTGAGCATTGAAAATGACCTGGTAGTTTTTGGAGTGGTACCCCTGTTTGCTAACGTAGATTATACCCTGCTCACCATGTGGAGCCTGCAATCTATGGCACCCACTACCTAAGGGTAGTGTGCTACATGATAGAACTGCTGCATATTGCTGGCCCTCACCTCAGAGGAGAGGGGAAAAGATATGTGCTCAATAGCATGTGGTAGCATATCATCCAGGAAATGGAGTATCCTGGCCACAGATGCCTGTGACACCCCCATCACATCCCCAGTTGGTCTTTGAAATGTACCTGTAGCTAGTATCCAAAGGGTTACACATACTTTTGTTTCCACTGGGATGGGTTCCCCTCTGTTGGCTCTGGCTCAGAGGTGAGGGTGGCAGAGCTCAATGAGTTCTTGTAATATGCCCCTGTCCACCCTGTAGTTCTCTACAATCTCCAGCTCATGTAGCTCCTGGAAGGTTACCCTGGGCCTGATCACTCTTCTCCTTCTCTGCCTTACCCTATTGTCAGCAGCACCAGTAACACTGCCTTCAGCCTCTAGCACATACAAATGTAGCAGACCTGTAGCAGCCTCTGTCTCAGTTAAAGTCTGGAGTATTGAGGAAAAATCAGAATGTAGGATGTATGAATATTTTATACAGGTCTGCTGTAGGTCTAGCATGTGTGACTGGGTAATTATTATGCATTTCACCTGCCTAGATTCTAATTAACATAATTTACTGGCCCTACTTTATTACTCAACATGGTGCTCTGCACTGAGCCTTGCAGCATAGCTCATACAAAAGTCACAATCAATAATTCAGTATATCCAGTTTTAATTACTTACTACCTACGTCATCACTATGACATGGGTGGTCTTTTTCACATGAACATGCTCAGTTATGAGGCGAGCCATGTAAACACGTGCACTGGGAATTAAAAAAATTCTTAAAACTAATAGGACACACCCCCTTGCTGCATCCACATCCAGTGTAAATATCAAGATGGTGTAGGAGCGTATATGAAAGGTATCTGCGGACAAGGTTGCTCCTTTTACCGATTCAACAAATTAATCTCATTTACATACATATCCATGCTGACAGCTTGGTAACCACACAGTTCCTAGCTATATGACCTAGGCAACAGCACCAATGCACAACACAATGTCCTATAATACACTTCTGAAAAATATTATTAAATACTTATTATTGCTCTTTTTTTTCTTTATTTTTTTAATTTTGACATGTTTGTGCACTGTGTTGCATAGGGAAACATGCCAAAATCATTAACAAAAATTACATATTCCTTGCATTTTCAGACATCCACAGTGCATTTTTCACACATCAGTGTATGTGATCTAACCATTTCAGGAGAGTTATGTCCAAATTTGTGGACATTTACATCCCCTTCTTTCCATGTACACTCCTGTACATTGAAAATTGCTGTATACACTATAGGTTCATAGGTTCATAGGTTTATACTAGGCTATCTGCCCTAAGGCATTTATAAGCCTAGCCCAAATTATTGTGGCTTACGCCACCCCTTATATGAAAAAATACTGTGCCCATTAGTTTGTTGTGCCTCTGTCCAGCAGTGACACAGAGATGATTCCTGGGGTAAACCTACGATCTCCCATCCACAGGTCTAGATTTCTCTTGAACAGAGTCAGCGAGGTGCTCTGCCTCACATGGACCGGGATTTTATTCCACAGCATAGGGAGTCTCTGAGTGATAAATCTATCCCTCCAGCACGCCCTATTTATATCCGTATAAGGTTTAAGTCGCTTGCTCTAGTGGTTTTGGTGGATTTGGATTTTTGAGGTGGAGTATGTCCATTAATTCCGGGTTGGACATGGCCTTGTATGTCAGGCACATGTCACCTCTGAGCAGACGGTATGCGACTGAATAGAGCTGGAGTTTCTTCAATCTGGCAGCATATGACAGATTTTGGAGTCCCTTTATCCTTTTGGTGAGGAACTTTTGGGGTCTCTCCAATTGCTGCAGATGTCGGGTGAGATACATCCCTAATGGGGCATTGTACTCGATCATTGGTCTGATAAGTGAAGAGTACAGGAACAATGACCTCACTAGATCTGGATGTGAATCCCTTCATGATCAGGTGGGCAATGTAGAAGGTCTTTCTAACCACTTTAGCAATGTGAGTGTCAAAAGAAAGGCCACTGTCAACCTGGGTCCCCAGGTCCCTGATAACCTCTTCTGTGCTTAGTGGATTGCCACCTATATGGTAGCTTGGGGTTACCTTGTTTTTCCCGAAGGGTATGACTATACATTTTTTGGCGTTTAACTTCAGGCCATGGCTCTGGCACCAGCTATCTGTTTCCGTGAGTCCCTTCTGAAGGATATCCGTGTCGATGCACTTTCCACTATGGCCCAGTTTGCAGTCGACTGCAAACTTTGTCAGACAAAGTCCTCCCATGTTGGCCTGTACTTCTGAGAAGTAGATGCCAAACAATAGGGGGCCAAGGACCGAGCCCTGTGGGACACCACTTGTGACCGGCTTGGAGTCTGACACAGCGCCAGCAACTCTAACCCTGTGGGTTCTGTCCTTAAGCCAGTTTGCAACCCATCTTGTGACATATGGGTTTACATTTAAGCTGGTAAGTTTTTCTACAATACCCGAGTGGGGTATTGTGTCGAAAGCCTTTGCAAGGTCAAGGTAGGCTGTATGGACTGCCTTTCCCTCATCAATGGCCTTGGTGACTGTTTCGAACAAGTCAACCAAGTTCAAAAGGCATGATCTTCCCTTGACAAAGCCAAACTGGGTCGGGTCCAATGTCTGCAAGTCCCCTATATCTTTGTTTATGAGCTCCATTATGATCCTCTCCATAGCTTTGCAGACTAGACTTGTTAAGCTTATGGGGCGGTAATTACCAGGGTCCGTAGAGGCACCGCCTTTGTGGAGTGGCACCACAGTTGCCGTACGCCACTCCTTGGGCACGTATCCTGTGGTAAGGCTGAGATTAAACAGCTGCCTTATGTGCGAGTTTAATTCCTCATTTAGCTCGTGTAGCACACAGCCGGGGACACCATCCAGTCCCATTGATGCTGTGTTTTTAGCTTTAGAGAGAGCAGCTTTCACCTGCGCATTTGAGATGTCCGGGAGGCTACACTCAGCTGGGATAGTTATCTCTCCTTTAGGGGAGAGGGGTGAAGTTTGCACTGAACCTGTCTGCCAGTATGTTGGCAATGTCTGTGGGTTCAGTGATTTTTGTATCATTTTGGACTAATTCTGAGCATATCTGGGAGTTTCCACCCAGGTTCCTAACATAGCTGAAAAAGGCCTTATGATTGTCCTTTGAATCCATGGCAATTTTTCTCTCAAAATTGGCCTTAGTTGATTTTATGAGTGCTCAGATTTTTTACTAATAATGACCAGGGGTGACTTCCCTTTTATGGATTTTGTTCTATCATGTAATAGCTTTCTCCTCTTATTGTAAAGTTTGTTAATGGCTGGGGTCCACCAGACTGGACGTTGCCCTTTGTGGAAAGAGTCTTGGTTTTATTTGGGATTGCCTAATCCATGCAGTCCTGGAGGTGTTCATAGAAGGCATTTGTAAGGGCTTCCGTGAGCTTGGGTTGTGGGTTCCTCTGGCTCAGGGGCCTTGAAGGATACCACACCAGTCTTGAGTAGTGTGAAGTTTGCTTTAGAGAAGTTCTTCACTATGCTCTTTTGCTTGGGGTGGGGCGGGATGTGGATTTCCAGTGAGATTAGTTTATGATCAGATCTCACCAATGAGGGATATACTTCGGTGTGGAGCATTTTGTCCCCATGTTTGTGACAATGAGATCTAGTATATTTTCTCCTCTCGTGGGAACAGTGACTAGCTGTTCCATGGCATTTGAATTTATGAACTCCAGGAACCGTTGGGCTAGAAAGTTAGGGCTTGAGTAATGTTCCCAGTCTATATTCGGGTAGTTGAAGTCACCCAATATGATGGTGTTTGAGATACATTTATACCCTCCAGTGTCTTCAGGAAGGCTGTGTGGGGTTCCTGAGTTTGAGAGGGTGGCCTGTAGCATGCTACAATTTGTAGAGCAGTTTTGCCTATGGTTAGTTGCACCTGGATGGTTTCGAAGCTTGCATTGCCACCAACCTGGAGGTGTGAGTATCCTTATGAATATGGATACACCCCTCCTTTTGTGGTGTGGTCCGGGTTTTGGGGCCGGAACGCATGATATGAGGTAAAACCTAATAGTGCCGGGGTGCTCTCAGGAGCCTTGAACCAGGTTTCAGTTACAGCACAGACATCGATGTTCTCCATACTGAGAAGGGCCTCGAGTGCGTGCATTTTGAGATTTAGACTTCTGGCATTGAGCAGCATTACCCTCAGTTTCTTCCCATTTTTGTTTTCTAGGGTGGTAGGTTTAGAATTTGAGCCTTGCCTAAAAAGGCACTATGGGGTGGCAAGAGCCTTAGCCAATATCCAGAATCCCAGGGGTGACAGGTGCAAGCCGTCCTCATGCAAGCAGCATGGCTTGTCAAGCATGTCATCCCAGGCAGACAGACACTGGATCCCCTTTGAATGACACCAGACATTAAGCCAATTGTTAAAGCTGATCATCTTGTCTCTATATTGTGGCATCATTCTTGGTGAAGGAAGGATACTGCTCAGGGTTAGGGTCATACCTGCCTGGGCTACATAATCAGAGAGCTCCTCTATGTCTCTTTTCATGTAGTCCAGGGAGGTACGCCTCAGGTCGTTCACACCAGCATGGACAATGACTGTGTCATATTTGTACTTGCCATGGAGTGACCCGAGTGCTTGTGTTATGTGGCGGATTCTAGCGCCCGATAGGCAGCTTACTGTGACCCTCTCCTTGTTCAGCCTGGTGAGTGGGACGCCAGTGTGTCTGACTATGGAGTCACCTATGACAAGTATGTTTGGTGTTGTATTTGGCCTTAAGGGCTGTGACTGCTTTGCACACTGCTTTGTGGTTTATGTGTTGCTTGTGGGGTGTCTTGAGGTAGCAGTTGTTTGGGTGTCTGCTTTGGAGGCCTCTGCTGTTTAGGTAAATTTTTACCAGAGCCTCGAGTATGTCTTTGTGTGTTTATGTGTTTGATTCAGTGGAGGGGTAGCATTATGTGAGGCTGGTTTTGTGGTGTGTGTAGCTGCCTTCTCCTCCTGTCTGGTCTTGCCAGTCCTGAGTTGAGAGAGCTCAGCCTCCAGTTTGGCTAAATAGCTGCATCTCTAAGTATTTGTGTTATGTGGGAGGAGGAGAGGGTTGTCTGTGTACATGAGGCAGTTATAACATTGCCTGAAGATTCCCAGATTCACCAGCTGGACCGGAGAGGAGATTGACAACTGACCTTTGGACATGCTAGAATAATATTGGGAAATCCTTAATTGAAAACAAGGGCCAGTGGGGAGTGAGGGTGTAGTGCTTTTAATTTTTAGTGCTGACTTATATAATTGCTTTAGTGAGCAAGTGCCAGGTAACTTGAGTGCAATGTGTTACAAGTAACTAAATGCAAAACGACAAACAGTAACTTTCTTTCAAGTGAAACAAGGAAATAAGTACAGTAAGCAATGCAGATATCACTAGTGATCCACAGAAGCGCTGAGAAGTTGCGTATTAGGTGGAATTAGCTTCCAGGGAAATAACAAGCAAACAAACAACAAGCATATAAACAAAGCTAGATTCAGTAGGCCTGGATCTAGTCTATGCTAGAGCAAACAAGGTGAACCAATTTCAGTAAGATACAGTTCAAATATTCAGGCACTATAAACCTTTAACCAGAAAATTCCCAGCTCAGAAGGGCAGAGTCCAGCCTCTTCTCCCACAAGAGTGCAGACCACGAACCTTCTTAATGTAAAATAACTGGCCTGAAGCCCAAGTGCCTAAACCAGAACTAATACACTTGGACACTGGGCTCTCAATCAGCAGTTCCCAACTTAGAAGGATGAAAGCTACCTGTCCTGCCACCACAGTGCTTGCCACAAACCTTCCTAATGTAAAACAACTGTTCTGAAGCCCAAGTGCTTAATCCAAAAGACTTGAATGATAGCTACACTTTAATCAAGTTACAACCAAGCAGTAATAAATACCATTGAATACTTTAGAGAATGTCTGGATTAGTGCTCAAGTTACACAAACAAAGCTAGATCCAGCAGGCCCGAATCCAGTCTATGCCACAGCAAACAAGGCACCAACTTCAGTAAGGAACAGTTCAGATATGCATGCACTATAAGCCTTTAACCAGAAATTCCCAGCTCAGAAGGGCAGAGTCCAGCCTCTCCTCCCACAAGAGTGCAGACCACGAACCCTCTTAATGTAAAATAACTGGCTTGAAAGCCCAAGTGCTTAAACCAGAATTAATACACTTTTAGAATAACAGACACTGAGCCCTCAATCAGCAGTTCTCAACCTAGAAGGATGTAAGCTACCTGTTCTGCCACAACAGTGCAGACCACAAACCCTCTCAGTGCAAAACAACTAACTGGTCCGAAGCCCAAGTGTTTAAACCAAAAGGCTTAGAATGAGTTACACCAAGCAGTAATAAATACAATTGAGTATTTTAAGATGATGCAAAAGTAAAAAGAAGTAGGTAAAACACAAGTACAGTAAAAGCAGATGAAATTTTTTTTTTTTTTTTTTTTTCTGAACAAGTGCTGAGATCAAAGAAACAGATTTGAGTGCTGAAACTAGAAAACTGGCTAGTTATAAGAAATAAACAAGCTAGAAGGCTTCCCTCAAACACAGAAGGGCTTGGGGGCTCAGAAGCCTACAAATAGTCTGTACCACTTAACAAGAAAGGCAGGAAATAAGCTTAATTTTTTTTTTTTTTTCTATTTCCCAGATGCTCTCTTTGTACACAGTAGGAGTGCCTGAAATCAGAATATGATCTCACTGCACTCAGTTGAGTGAGCAAATGAGATGGGCCCAGAGGCAGGCTGAGGGGCGGGCAGTTTCAATGCCACTAAGATTAACACCAAAACCAAAACAAAAACAGGGCGGGTGGGTGGGAATAACTGAAGAGCAGAATAACTTCAGATAAAAATTCCTTCAACACTCCTTCATACACAGTTTAAATCAATTTAAATACTGTATTTTTTAAAAAAAAAGTGCAGAAAAAGGTACTTAAATTCTCTTATACGTCCAGTTGAATATAACCAAGTTTTTAGCTGGCCAAGCTGAAGTTTTAAAGCAGGAATTATTTCACATGCACCAGTTTAAATATGCAAGGACAGGAAATCAAAGAATGTGGCTACCCCACACCTGTAATTACTAGCAAATAACAAAATTCAGCCAACACTAGCTTTAGTTCAAGTTACTGAAGAGCAGAATAACTTCAGATAAAAATTCCTTCAGCACTCCTTCATACACAGTTTAAATCAATTTAAATACTGTATTTTTTAAAAAAAAAGTGCAGAAAAAGGTACTTAAATTCTCTTATACGTCCAGTTGAATATAACCAAGTTTTTAGCTGGCCAAGCTGAAGTTTTAAAGCCGCAGACACAGGGTCTACACAGATGCTTTTCTGGTTGTTGGATTGCTCCACCTGGGTCATTTGTATAAGATTCACTTGCATATGAGGTCATTTGCATTACACAAAATGTTCCTTGTTTGCACGCTTGCGTGCTGCTAAGCGGTGCTTACTGAATCTAAAAATGCATCACGCCATGATGCATACACAAAAAAAATGGTGTAGGCTTTAATGAATTCCCCCTGTGGACTTTTAAGTAGTCATCATTCAATTACCCATTATGACAGGAAGCATGGCGATGGTGATCAGAAGTGATCCAGTAATAGCCTATGCATTCATCACAACATTATCTGTGATGCCAGATAATGTGTAAATGGTAATCAGAAGTGATCTGGTAATAGTGTGCAAAGGGTGATCAGAAGTGATCCCCAGATAGTTCATGCATTCATCACACAGTTACACATGATGATAGATAACATGCTAAAGAAAGGATCCACTAATAGCTTACATAGTCTTCACACAATTGTCCATGATGAGAAATAGCATGCAGAGGGTGATCAGAAGTGATCCAGTAATACCTTATGTGCATGATCTAGTTCTAAAGGAAAGATTATTTAATAAACTTTTAATTTCTTGCATAGGAATAGAAAATATAATTATGTTAAGAACTGTACCATATCATTTAGGTATCACAATTGCTGATAAACTGACACAGTCCATGAAGCTTGCTGAAGAACAGCAGAATGAAGTCACTTGGTCACAGACCACAAATTATGCACAGTCAAGTTTTTATATAGCTAAAAACATTCATGAAACAAAATTGAATTAAAAACCTCAGACCTACATATAATCAGCCAGTCATAAATGTCAAATGGAATGGATAACAGCTTTGTGTAAGTGGTCAAGAAACCAGATAAAGCTATGAACCCCTTCTCAAAACCCTACAATATTTTTGTTTTGTTTATTCAAACAGAAAGGTTGTAGCCACCCCTGCTACCCCATCAGTACTAGTAGGAACACACAATTTCACTGAAACCAGTTTCACTAAAACCACATTCACTGAAATAGTAACATCAAAAGTACTTTTACTGAAAACTTCAAAAAAAAAAAATTCTGCTTGAACATGTTCTTTTTGATCAGGGTTGACTTTCTTTCTTACAGTAGTTTTGTTGTAATTTTTGCATACGTCTATGTGTTTCATTGTATGATTATTTTACTGTATGATTACATTTTTGGAGTGCAGTAAATATGGAGCTGGCATGTGCATTTTGCAGTTTCTCCATGGCTGTACAACTCTAGAATTATTATGTTTAATTAAGGAAGTGGGATTGAAGCAGTTCTGATTTTGTATTTTTAAATGAAGGATGCTTTCAATGGCATTTGTTTATCTCATGGTGGTGGTTTAAGCCAAAGGGGCATCTATGACACAAAAAACAAACAGCTGCATTATAAAATAAACTTACTAAAACCAGATGAGTACAGCAGAGGGTAGAGTTTGCAAGGCTCAGCATTAGGCGATGTAAGACTTAAAAGCTTTGATGTAGGTCAACAAATATGGACCTTAGGTTATTAAATAAGTAAATAGTAAGTCAGCCACATTACTATAAGAAATGGGCCTGAGAATCATAACTGAGCCATGTTTTAAAATGTGTAGAATCAGTAAATGAGCATAATATTACATACAAGTGTTTGTAACTATGCACATCTGCATATATGTGCTGATGTGCATGTATGTCTATATGTGTATGCGCAGATGTGCATGTGTGTGAGTGTGTGCCTGTGTCTGTGTCTGTGTGTTTGAGACTAGCCCACTAATACACCTTTGTGATGTCCCCTCTCTGGGCCAGTAATCAACAAGCCTGAATCCTCACCAATGACACTGGAGAGGAATGTTCATTTGGAACAAAAATGAATACACCTAGTATTTCCAGTTGCAGGTCTCTTCATCAAGCACAATTTCCGTTAAGAGTAGATAGGGAATACACTCAGTCTGGGGTCTAGGTTTCTCTCAATGTCTCTACCAGGTCCCCAGTGTCCAAGCCAAGTCCTCCACCACTCTCTTTGTGAAACTAGTGCTTCGTGTCTCTGCTCCAAGTAGTATCCTTTGAGATTTGCACACACACACATACACACACTCACATACACACACACACACACACACACACACACACACACACACACACACACACACACACACACACACACACACACACACACACACACACACACCTGGGAAAGGCTGGCACAGGTTTACTAGCTATGCTCTCTTCTGCCCAGAGTATAAGGTAGTTACTTCCACCAGACACTCCCAAGCCAGCTATTCTAAGGCTCTTACAATGGTACCCTATTATGAGTGAAAGTAATATTAATAAGAATTGTAGTTTGACCAATGCAGTAGAGCTTTCAGGAGATCTTATCAAAATATTATATAAAGGACCAGGCCAGCCACAACAAAAAGTTTAAATGTATTTAATAATAAATAATAAAAGAACATGAAAATACTAAGTATCTATTTACAATAAATACCATAGTTTCAACCACAGAAAATATTAAAATAACTCAGATAAAATAGATGTCCACAGATACAGGAAAACAGTACTTAACTAATCTCACTATATTTTTCTGACAGATCTCAAGAGTTACTATTCCCTGGTTACTTTCTAGCGCAATATAAGATGAAGTGGGTGAGAGATCCTTCTATGCCAGGTTCCAAGAAACAGACTGTCCTGAGACTTTAGTCTCACCTAGTATTAAACATTATTTTAGTGATGGATTCCAGAATGAAATCACATACATCTGGTCATCTGACTTCTGGTTTCCGTTCAACACCCATTGCCAGAAACTGCCAGTTTTACCACGTATGTGTCAATAATACACACACAAAGCCTTGATAAGATCTGCAGCTTATGGAAGTCATAAAACCATAAAACACTTCCACACTTCCTACAGGAGCTAATATACTATCCTTCTTACAGACATTGTGTCTCTGGTTACATTCAAAACTGTGAGATAACATCTTTATGGCCTAGGTCCAATAATTACATTTTTTACTATTTTCCAAAGTTAGCTAGAGCTGAGCTTAACATCTTCTCTTCCAGTATCCTCTGTTAACATATATATTTAATTCAGTTACACTACAGCCAGGACCCACTGTTGGTATATTTTTAACACAAGTAGCTTTACAAATACATTTTTCAACACAAGCATCTGTACAAATCAGTTTGATATACAAATGACATATAATTATTTATAAAATTTCAGCTAGCGGTGCTGACATATATTACGCATCCACTGCCCTACTTCTGCTGCTATAGCTGGCAATACCTTACATCATCATAACCTTATACCCAGATTGATGGTTATGCCAATAGATACTTGTCAAAATTGTATGAAAACTGAGGTGACTAACCAAATCCTGAAGTTTAACATTTACTGATGAAGATAATCAATCACTTTACATTTCCAATAGGTATTACATACCAGTCTGATGAATATGATTGTTACCAGAACAACAGGTATTTCAGTGTGATAATCATTCAGATGATTTATCAAACAGTGATGCATGCTTAAGACTTTCTTTAACCAATAAGCAACCAGTCTGTCAAACATGTGACCTTCCAAATTGAAGATACTCCCAAATGACCTTCCCGAGTCATTGCTCTAATTCTGATGATGATGATGCAGAGAAGCTAGTCACAATGCTTGAGAAAGACCCCTCACCTGAGGCTAAAAGTTCAAGGAAGAAGTATCTTGTTTAATTAGAGAAAAATTTCAAATGCTATCAAAATGAATATCCTGAAATTAGAGATAAATTTCACCTCCCATCTAGTTAGACGGGACAACTACATGGAGTTACTCCAAGTACATGTTACTGTGGGTAAGACCCCCATTCAAGTCATAGCCAGTTATAGATCCCCCTCCATGAGTCATGATGTGCACAAAGCCTACGTGTCTAAACTGGAGTCAGTCCAAATATTCCTGATCACTCGGGTTATGGGGGATTTCAATTATTCCACCATCAGCTGGAAAACATACGCTAGCCATTACTTGCTAGTGCAAAAGTTCCTTGACTTTGTTAACTCAAATGCCCTGGAACAAATTATTCATACCCAGATAAAAAGAACAAACATACTAGATATGTTCCTCATTAATATGTCAAACAGATGCACTGCCACAACTGTCAGACTATCATTGCTTAAATCTGACCACAAATCATTCACCTTTGAGCTGGCATTAACATCAAAACTCACAAAGGGTGAAATCAGACGAAAAAAACTTCACCAAGGCAAACTATACCCTCCTAGGTGAATGTATAAATGCATTCCAAGCCCCACCCCAGCTGGAAGTGGTAACTACACTGAAGCTTACACTAAAGCCCTGCACAATCACTTTCATAAGTGTATAGACTTAGTTGTACCAGAAAGAATCAAAGCCAGAGCCCCAAGTAAAAACAAGCTGTCATGGTAGACATCCAGCATCAACAAACTTTACATTAAATGCAAAAAGTTGCTGTCCAAGAAAACAAAGGCAAAGCCCCAACAATGGAAAAGCTCCCTCCTCAGCTTCAACAGGCAAATTAGACAACATGATACATCCTCTAAGGGCTCCTTTGAGAAAAACCTAGCAATCACAGCCAGGGATAACCATACTGCCTTTTACAGCTACGTACGTACCGTAAAAGTTAGCACCCAAGCATGTGCAGAACTAGTGACTAACAGTATCTCACACACACACACACACACACACACACACACACACACACACACACACACACACACACACACACACACACACACACACACACACACACACACACACACACTGACCTGACAGAGATAGCAAAACTAGGCTTGGAGAAAATTTTACTCCCTTATCCCATCCAGATTTATCACAAACCTTCCACAAAACTCACCCCTCCACCCTACATGTCTGAAGAGCAGGTCATTAAAGCCTTATCCAAGGCAAAAAATACAGCCTCTTTGGGACCAGACAGCATCCAAGGCTGTCTTCTAAACTGGTTAAAACATGACCAGTAAAGGCATCATCATTAAGTACCCTTTTCAATCATAGCCTAACCACAGACTTTGTTCCTGTGAAATGGAGAACAACAACAGTTATTCCCTACCACAAAGGTGGGTTAGCAATGGACCTAGGGAATTACAGACCCGCAAGCCTGACCAGCTACATCTGTAAGGTCATGGAACATATCATTATGGACCTCATAAATAAAGATGTAGATGACCTCCATACCCTGGATCCAACCAAATTTGGCTTCTCCAAAAGCAAATCCTGCCTGTTAAATCTGGATGATTTCTTTGAAAATGTGACCATTGCTATTGATGAGGGCAAATCTGTGCACACAGCATAATTCGATTTCCCAAAGGCTTTGAACACAATCCCATACTCAGGCATTACCAATAAACTAGCAAACTGAATGCAAACCCCTTTGTTGTAAGATGGGTTGCCAACTGGCTCATAAACTAGGCACACTATCAAAATGGGTGACTCCACATCAACTAGCAGACCTGTCACCAGCAAGGTGCCACAAGGGTCAGTGCTTGGCTTCCTACTGTTTGGTATATACTTCTCAGAAGTTCAGGCCAAAACTAGGGGTTGTGGCTGATCAAGTTTGCAGATGACTGCAGATTGGGTGCAATTATTGAATCCCCAAGTGATTTCAGCAGGGTCTCACACAGACCAACAACAGGTGTCTTAGTCACAGTCTCAAATTGAATGCAAAGAAATGTATCATCATTCCCTTTGGCAAAAACAATGTCCCGTCACACTATCAAATCAACAATAATACCCTAAGTACCCATGCAGTGGTAAGGGATCTGTGATCACAAGTAGACTGTGACATTAGCTTCGACCACCATGTGTCTACTGTAGTATGGAAGGCTTTCTACATAATACACTTGTTTATTAAAGGTATTGTCTCGAGAGCAAAAGCGGTTATAACGCCTCTATACTCGGCAATAATCTGGCCCATAATTGAGTATAACTCCCCATTTGGCATGTACCGTACAAATCACCTGCAGCAATTGGAAAGACCTCAGAAGTTTCTAACAAAGAAGATCAAGGGAGTTCAGCACATACTGTACACAGACCGACTAATGTCCCTGTCACTATACTGTGTATCGTATAGACTTCTAAGGGGAGACTTATGCCTGGCTTATAGAACAATCTCAGATACAAACCTAATGAACTTGCTGCATATTTGTAAGTTAAACCGGACTAGAGCTACCCATTCTAGGGACCTAAATATGGCCTGAGACTTAAATAGGACATGCTGGAGGGACAGATTTATCTCCTAGTGACTGCCATGTCTGTGGAATAGGCTGACAATTCATGTGAAGCAGAACATCTCTATGACACTGTTCAAGAGAAACCTGGACAAGTGGATTGGGCACCATAAACTTTTACCGGGAATAGTGCCCATAACCCTCCTGGACATGGGCAGTCATCACTAAATGCAATCTTGGGTACTGACTAGCATATCTGTGGTATTACACTGGGATGAATCAGCTAGGCTTGAAATGACGTCCAGCTCGATAGCCTAGTAAACTCTCATACGCCTATGATCCTATTAGTAAACTGATGCCATTAAGCATATCTACATTCTACTCACACAACCAAAGCGACTTTTATTTGTGATACAATAGTGCCAAGGTTTCAGGAGTGTTGGTACAGTATTGCCAGTGCCTGCTAGATAACCAGGTCTTCTGAAGATGTAACATGCAAATGCTAACATGAAGGTCTGTTAGTAATACTCATTCTATTAGCTTTTCCTAGGTGCAGCTATAAAAAAAGGAATATGATGTATTTGTCAACCCATTCATAGCCTTACATGTGCTTCTTGTACCAGAGGATTGCATCAGTGTATACGTTAAGTAGTGAGAAAAGCCATGTTGAAGCAGAGTTCAAGATGGCCTGTATTTATTTAGCAACATATGCTTAGGGAGAAAAAAAAAGCAACAATACTGGGTGTAGAACTTTGATATATGAAACAGTGGTGACAAAATGCGGAAGTATTTTGAAATCGTAGAAAGTAGTATCAGTTTTCTATTTAGCTGATTTTACAAATCTCTTTTGCAAAAGGATAGTGTTCATTTTATATATATATATATTTCTTAATATTAGGAAAAGAGTGCTGACCCCAAATGACAACTTCCGATCATGACCATGGTCAGGAGAAAAACATCCATTATACAGTAACAGCAGGCAACACAACTGATTATATTAACTAGGACAGATGAATGTTTTCTATATTTGTAACAGGCAACAGCAGACATTACAATAGCAAGAATATTAGGAAAAATAAAAGAACTGCATGCATGATTAATTGCAGCCCACTGTCTATATACAACATTCACTGGTCCTGTTTTTATTCTAAAAATTCAGCCCATTCATGCAGATTTTCATGTCCACAGGGGTTCTGTTTCATCTTTTGTGCTCCAGTAGTCATATATGTTTAGTGTATGAGTATGTGTAGTGTAGTTATATAAATATGAGATGTCTGCATAACTTGAGGTCGAGTGGAATAGAATGTCTGCATGTCAAATTCTGATGAAGCGTCCCTTTGGGAATATGTTCAAGTCAGTACAGGATATCTGAGTGATGGCCATATGCATGCAATTATGGGGCTTGTGTGCGCAATCGGAGATCTGCCTGCTAGGCTAACACTTTCATCTGAGACTAATTGATAGGACTAAAAATATAATCTATGTTTCTACATGCTTAAACATTATCTGAATGTCCATGTACTTACTAAAGACCGTCAGTATTCCAAGACAATTGTCATTAGTTAAATGTAGCCTGCCTGAGTATAACTCAAGTTACAGGGCTCAGAATGTTTTATGTGCCCTGTTTTAGCAGTCCAGAGCATTGTGGAAATATGTAGTAACTCATTCATCCCTGACAGTTGAAGCTTTGCCGAATTTACAATTCCCAGAGTATGGAACTTCCTTGACAATTCAAAGGTTAAAAGGGCAGTTAGTTTCCACATTTGTATTTGTGCTTCTCTTTTCCTGTAAGATTCTGCACTCTGGTTTCTGTTGTGCTTTGTTCAAGATGTGTTAGTAGCGACACCTGCTGGTAGGTTTAGCTTATAAATTTTGCTGAGTATTTTTATACAATGGTTTTAAGTAATGTATGTATAGATAGATAATTAATGTATGTATATAGATCAATAGATAGATATAAACCCACAAATGTTTTACTATAATAGTATAAAAAGCAAAGGCACTTGAACCCTGAAAAATTAATTTCATACATACAGAATGGACAGACATTATAATGCACAAAGAAGCCAAATACATCAAATGCATGTATAATTAGTAATAATAAGATATAGCTTGTATTTGCAGAATAATATGGTTACATTCAAGAGGTGCACAAAAGACTCAAGTGCATAAACACTGAAAACATCCCACCTTCCATGCTTGCCTTCAACGTCTGTAGCAGCTACATCAGATTCTTTTTCTTTTTAATATTTTGCAAGTAATTTCCAACATGAGGTATAATGACCATACATTATGAGAATGGATAAATATGCTAATGTTCCTGGAAAGTAATGGAATATACACGCCATTGAGTAACAAGTGCAAAAAAATAGCAAACAGAAGAATCCCCTTCTTTGGTAAATTCAGTCTGAGCCTGTAAATAATGAAATACTGCTATCATGTGCATTGGATGCCCAGAATAGTGGGACAACATGCCAATACAATAGTTAGTATTTTCATAGGTTCATAAGTTCATAGGTAGATACTAGGCTATCTGCCCTAGGGCATTTATAAGCCTAGCCAGAGAGTATTTGGCTTCCGCCTCCCTATTAGATTAGCCTACTGTGCCTCTGTAAAGTAGGTCACAGAAGGTACCCTTTTAAGATAAGTTTACTGTGCCTCTGTCTAGCAGGGACACAGAAGAGATCCCAGGAATGAATTTGCGATTTCCCATTCACGCGTCCAGATTTCGCTTGAAGAGGGTCAGCGAGGGGCTATGTCTAACATGAATTGGGATTGTATTCCAGAGTGAGGGGAGCCTCTGGGAAATGAATCTGTCCCTCCAGCATGTCCTATTTATTTTTGTGCTGAGGTTTAGGTCCCTGGAGCATGTAGCTCTAAGGGACTTGGATTTTTTGAGGTGGAGCATGTCCATTAATTCTGGGTTTGACATGGCTTTGTACATCAGGCATAGATCGCCTCTGAGTAGGCGGTAAGCAACTGAGTAGAGCTGGAGTTTCTTTAGTCGAGCTGCATAGGACATCTGTTTGTAGCCCATGATCCTCTTGGTGAGGTACTTTTGGGGTCCCTTCAGTTGCTGCAGGTGTCGGGTAAGGTACATCCCAAAAGGGGCATTGTATTAAATTATGGGCCTGATGAGTGACGAGTAGAGGGGCACAATGACCTCGCTTGATCTAGATGTAAACCCTTTCGTGATAAGGTGGGCTATATAGAAGGTCTTTCTAACCACTTTGGCAATGTGATTATCAAAGGAAAGATTACTATCTACGTTGGTCCCCAAATCTCTAATTACTTCTTCCATACATAATAGATTACCACCTATGTGATAATTTGTGGGCACCTTGTTTTTCCCAAAGGGGATGACTATGCACTTTTTAGCATTTAGCTTGAGGCCATGGCTCTGGCACCAAGCATCTGTCTCTGTGAGACCCTTTTGGAGGATGCTTGTGTCAGCTGGAGATTCGATTATGGCCCCCAGTTTGCAGTCATCTGTGAACTTTGTCAGTCATAATCCCCCCTTGTTAGCCTGAACCTCAGAGAAGTATATACCGAACAAGAGAGGTCCCAGAACTGAGCCCTGTGGGATGCCACTTGTAACTGGTTTGGATTCGGACATGGCACCTGCGATTCTGACCATGTGGGTTCTATCTCTGAGCCAGTTTGCAACCCATCTTGTGATATAGGGGTTGATATTTAAGCTGGTAAGCTTATTTATGATGCCGGAGTGGGGTATTGTGTCGAAGGCTTTTGCGAGGTCCAGGTTGGCTGTGTGGACTACCTTGCCCTCATCTATGGCTTTGGTAACTGTTTCAAAGAAATCAACTAGGTTTAAGAGGCAAGATCTGCCCTTAATAAAGCCGAATTGGGTAGGGCCAGTGTCTGGAGGCTCCCAATGTCTTTGTTTATGAGTTCCATGATAATACGCTCCATAGCTTTACAGACCAGACTAGTCAGGCTTATGGGGTAATAGTTTCCGGGGTCCGTTGTGGCACCACCTTTGTGGAGTGGGACCACTGTAGCTGTACGCCATTCTTTGGGTACATATCCTGTAGTAAGGCTAAGTGTGAACAGTGACTTAATGTGAGGGTTCAGTTCTTCTTGGAGCTCGTGTAAGACACAGCCTGGGACACCGTCTGGTCCCATAGATGCTGTGTTTTTTTGCTTTGGAGAGGGCAGCTTTCACCTGTGCATCTGTGATGTCAGGGAGGTTACATTCAGTTGGGTTAGGCATTTGCTCCTTTGGGGGGGAATGGGGGGAGAAGTTTGCACTGAATCTGTCTGCCAGGATGTTGGCTATGTCTGTAGGTTCGGTATATTTTGTACCATTATGTAACAATTCAGAGCATATCTGGGAGTTTCCACCCATGTTCCTGACATAACCAAAGAAGGCCTTGTGATTATCTTTAGTGTCTAGGGCAATTTTTCTTTCGAAACTGGCCTTTGATGATTTTATGAGGGATCGAAGTTTCTTGCTAATACTGATCAGAGATGCCTTCCCTTTTTGGGATTTTGCTCTGTCATGTAGTAGCTTCCTCCTTCTGTTGTATAGCTTATTTATGGCCGAGGTCCACCAGACCGGTCTCCTGTTTTTGGAGGAGTGAGTCTTGGTTTTATTTGGGATATCACGATCCATGCATTCCTGCAGGTGCTCATAGAATGCATTTGTAAAGGATTCTGCAGATTGGGCTGTATTATCCTCTGTCCCAGGAGCTTTGAAGGATTCCACCTCAGTCTTGAGAAGTGCAAAGTTGGCTTTTGAGAAATTCTTTACAGTGATTTCCTTGGCTGGGGGTGGGGACGGGATATGGATGTGCAGGGAAATTTGTTTATGGTCTGATCTTACCAATGAGGGGTTTACCTCTGGTGTGGAACATGGGGTCCCCATGTTGGTGATGACCAGGTCCAATATGTTGTTCGCTCTTGTGGGAGTGGTGACCAGTTGTTCCATTGTGTTAGAGTTTATAAATTCAAGGAACCATTGGGCGAGGGTGTTTGGGCTTGAGTAGTTTTCCCAGTCAATGTTTGGGTAGTTGAAGTCACCCAATAACATAGTGTTTGGAGAGACCTTCATATTCTCCAGTGTTCTCAGGAATGCCAAGTGGGGTTCCTGTAATAGGGAGGGTGTTCTGTAGCAGGCTACAAACTGAAAGGCAGTTTTGCCCGCTGTTAGTTGCACATGGATGGTTTCCGATGCTTCGTGCAGTGCCACTAACCTGGAGGTGTAGGTATCTTTAATGAATATAGATAGTCCCCCTCCTTTTGTGCTTCGGTCCGAGTTTTGGGACTGAAACGCATGGTATGAGTTATAACCTGGTAGTGCTGGGGTGCTCTCAGGAGCCTTGAACCAGGTTTCTGTTACTGCACAGACATTCATTTTCTCCATACTGAGGACAGCCTCGAGTGCATGCATCTTGAGGTTTAGACTTCTGGCATTGAGTAGCATTACCTTTAGTTTTTTTATCCTTGAGTTGTCTATGGCGATGGGTTTGTCCTTTGAGCCTTGCCTAAAAAAGGCACTATGGGGGTGGCAAGAGCCTTGGCCAGTATATGAAAGCCTAAGAGTGACAGGTGCAAGCCATCCCTAGTGAAGCAACGTGGCTTGTCGAGCATGTCATCCCAGGCTGACAGACACTGGATCCTCTTTGAATGACACCAATACTTTAGCCAATTGTTGAAACTGATCATTTTGTCTTTATACTGTGGCATCATTCTTGGTGAGGGCAAGATGCTACTTAAGGTCAGGGTCATACCAGCCTGGGCTACATGGTCAGAGAGCTCCTCTATATCTCTTTTCATGTAGTCCAGGGAGGTACGTCTCAGGTAATTCACACCAGCATGGACAATGACGGAGTCATAATTGTACTTGCTTTGGAGTGACCTGAGTGCCTGCGTTATGTGGTGGATCCTGGCACCCAACAGGCAGCTTACAGTGACCTTCTCCTTGTTCAGTCTGGTGAATGGGACGTCAGTGTGCTGGACAATAGAGTCCCCTATAACAAGTGTATTTGGTGTGTTGTTGGGCCTTAAGTGCTGTGACTGTGAGGCACACTGATTTTGTGAGATATGTGATTCGTGGGTATTGTTGAGGGGTGGCTGTTGCTTGGATATCTGCTTAGGAGGTCTTTGCTGTTTAGGCAGATTTTTATTTAGAGCCTCCCAGTATGTTTTTGTGTGTTTATGTGTTGGGTATGCAGATGCAATAGGTCTGTGTGAGACTGGATTTGTGGTGTGGGTGGTTATTTTTTCCTCCTGACTGACTGTGCCAGTCTTGGGTTGAGAGAGCTATGCCTCCAGTTTGGCTGTGTAACTGCATCTCTCACATGTATTAGAGTTTGTTGGAAGGAGTAGAGGGTTATCTGTGTACATAAGGCAATTGTAACATTGCCTCAAAATTCCCAGATTCACCAGCTGGATAGGAGAGTAACCTTAAAACTGACCCTTGGACATACCAGATTAGTATACCAGATTAGTATAGGGAACTGTTTTTTTTACTGATCAGATTAGGGAAGGGATCTGATTTTTCACTTGATCAGGAAGGACCAATCGGGAGCCTAATACTTATGAGAAGTCAAGGAGGGTGTAGTGCTTTAGTTAGTTAGTGTTTCCTTATAAGAGCTGAGCAAGTGCAGAGCTTTAGAAAGAGAATAGAGTGATTACTTTGAGAGTTTAAACAGTTCTAAGGGAAAAAGTGAAGAGCAGACTTTGTGGAGCCTGGAATAGTTTAAACCTGTTTAGGTGGCGCTGCCAGACGCTGCTCAGTGCGCAAAACCGTGCATAAAGAGAGTTGTAGGGTTGTAAGAGAGAGAGAGATCAAGGAGTTTAGAATTGACCCAAAATGGCCAATAAAACTACAGCTTCTAGGTAGTAACCACTCCTCCAGGGACAGGCAGGCTGTTCAGTGTTAACCACTCCCACTGGTGAACATAGAGAGACTTCCCTTTAGCCCAAGCAAGCACTGGCCTTCTAGAAACTTCCAAACAGTTCAGAACAGCAAATCTGTATTAAAGGTAGCAGAGATACACAAGCAGCAAAATAATCACAACAGTGCAATAAATGACCCCACACTTGAGTGTTAGGCCAAAATCAGGTTAAATACAGTTTTTAGAGAGAAAAACTATTTTAAATTAAGTGCAACACAGGAAATGCAGTAAACAGGCTCTAGATGTGTTCCAAGTACTGTTACTGTTACAGATATAAACTTTAGCAAGCCAGAAAATGCCAAAAAGTAGGTGGCAAAGCAGTAAAACTTAACAAAAAATCAGAAGAAAATACTTAAAATCATAAAAGTGGTTCCTTTTCTTCTCTCAGTGTTTTCTCCCCTTGGTAGGTGCTTCAGCAACAACTAGCAAGCCTGAAGCCTTAACTTTTTTGTGCTTATTTCCGCATTTTGACTCATAGTTGGGGGTAACTCAAATGAAATTTGAATATTTTTCTCCATGTTTGTCAGTCTTTTTATTTATTTATTTAGCTTGTTCTGTTCTTTTGTGTACAGGTTGGTATAATGAGGCTACTGAGCTCTTTTCTGGGCAACCTGAGATGCTATTTATACTCACTAGTGGAACATTGGCCATGACACCAGGGTATTTCCCCTACTCTTTTGATAGGTGCCATGGGATATTTTACATCCACCTTAGCTACCACCAATTCAGGTAGATGGGGCCTTGGTTTAATGTCTCAGTACAAGACAAAAAAAATGCCTGCCATTCACTCTGTTTCCCTGTGACTGACTGCTAACCAGTAAGCAGTGATTATGCAACAATGCTGCACTACAGTAGCAGGTTTATGTAAGACAGGAACAGTGTGTGTGTGTGTGTGTGTGTGTGTGTGTGTGTGTGTGTGTGTGTGTGTGTGTGTGTGTGTGTGTGTGTCTATGTGTTTGTGTGTGCATGTGCATGTCTTGTGTGTGTCTGCATGTTTGTGTGGTGTGTGTGTGTGTGTGTGTGTGTGTGTGTGTGTGTGTGTGTGTGTGTGTGTGTGTGTTGCACATGTGCATGCATGTGTGTCTGTGTGTGTCTGTGCATGTGTGTGTGTGTGTGTGTGTGTGTGTGTGTGTGTGCGTGTCTGCGTTTGTGTGTGCATGTGCATGTCTTGTGTGTGTCTGCATGTGTGTGTGTGTGTGTGTGTGTGGGGGGGTGTTTCTGTGCTTGTGTCTGTGTGTGCATGTGTATGTGTTTGTGTTGTATGTACATGTGTTGTGTGTGTCTGTGCATGTGTTTAGTGTGTGTGTGTGTGTGTGTGTGTGTGTGTGTGTGTGTGTGTGTGTGTGTGTGTGTGTGTGTGTGTGTGTGTGTGTGTGCATCTGTGTGTGTTTAGCATGGCAGCATCACAACTGAAGGGATGAGGGTTAATAGCAACAAACTTGTAGTGTGCCAGGCATCCAGTAGTAGGGTCTATGAAGGATTATCCCTTTTAGCTGGGATTCAGGGGCTTTGGCACATCATGAGTACAGTTTGGCAGGTTTATCATGTAAGAGTTATATGGCAATGGCACAATGCATGCAGAAAGTGAGATAAATCTGCAGTGAGAAGGCTGAGTATGAATATATAGTTTATGAATATATAGTTTTCAGTGGGTAGTACATCCACATTGTGGGAAATGGTATGATGTTCTGTAGTTGGTCAATGAGATGATACAATGCATGTATAAGTGTGTGCATGTGTATCTGTGTGCTCATGTATAAGTTTTGTTTTTCTGTTCCTGAATTATGGCAGATCGGCAGTTGGATGGATGGATATGGAAGATAAAACATCTCCATTGTTATCAGAATGCAGAAGGAAGAATTTCTGCAAATAATTGTACCATATGTCTATTGTGAATAACAGCAGTGCAAGACATGGGTAAGTGTGATAAGCTCACAGCCATAGTTGGCTTATCTAGCACTCAGTGCTATTCCCTGATCTGCTGCTACCCCTCCCTAAAAATGTCCATTCTCTGAGCTGGTGATCCTCACCTCAGGAGCAAGCCAACTCTGTTTCTTTATCCCTCAAGGCTAATCTGAAGATAAAAAGTCCTACTTCAAGACTAGAAAAAGGCCTCAGATCTGAGGATTCAATAAACTCCATGTAGGAAGCTGCATCTGTGTACACTGCCACAATACATATTAATGATGTGTGGTACGCTTAAGTGAGGTTTCACTGTGTGTTCCAGTAGTGTTGGCTATGAAACTTTGCAGAACAACATGGATATTGAATCCGTGTACAGGAGAGCACTGACGGTCCACCCCCATACCTCTCAATGTCTTAGAGCAAGAAATCTGCACAAAGCCATTAAATAAAGTGGTGCAAAGGCCAAGAAATAGTGACATAGGGATGTGTTGCCCTTATAACCTTAAAAATTTGACAGACTAAAAGAGTATACATTAGCATGCATTCCTGAATAATTAGCATGCATTTTCTGAAGAATATGAAGTCCAAAATGAAAACATCTGTCATTATCTAGTGACTTCCATCCTAAATGATTTAAAAAAACAACAAATTTTATGAAGAGCACAGCAAAAATTATCAGCCAAAACTCTAGATATTCTGTGAAAATCTGTACAGTTGAGAGCTATGTCTGGCCTGCACAGAAATGAACAGTAATCACTGCTAGACATGCAGATCAGTCCTCTCAGTGTGTTAGTGCAAGACATGTGGACAAAGCCATGAGTAATGTTGTGAAGAAATGCCAGAACTAGTCATATCTGTATACTTTGGCCTTTCTCAATTTTTTTTTACATTTTTGCCATGTTTGCTTGATGAGCAGCATGGTTTGTCTATGTTGCTTGCGCAACAGAACCACCTATGTATCAGAGATGATCCAAACATCCAAAAACAGAAAGCAGATGCTTTCAATTGCTATTAGATGAATTTGGACTATTACCTCCAGAGAGAGGGGTGACAACAACATAATTGTTTTGTAAGGTTGATTGGACCAAATTAGGTGTGTCAAGAGGACACTTGTGCAAAATGGAGAGCTATGTATGGGATGGTATTTTTGGGGTGCCCTTTTTTCTAAGGAAAGAGTGGAATGTTGGGAAGGGACATAGGCATGTCTGAGGTAGGCAAGTTGGAAGGTGAGGAAGCATTTGCTGACAAACAAGACAAGAGACAGAGTTGGTGAAGGACACAAGAGGTTGGTGAACACCATGGTTGGGTTGAGGGTGGGTTCAGCGTGAACTTATGGACGACAACTTTGGTGACAATGAGAATCAAATCCTCACTCACTGGACTGTCATCACTGTCACCTCACTGCACGGATGGCTGCAGCATCTGATATCTGCATGTCCTTCAGAATGATGATGGGGAGCAGTGTCTCCACTCAGGGTAGGCATGCACCAATTGTGTAGCACAGAATCTTATGCACCAGACCTGGCAGTTCAGCTCGGGTAACAAAATCACCCCTCTGCCTCTGCTCACAGAGGGAACTACAGGCCTATCCTCTGGAGCAGAAATACCTGAGGGTCCAGGTAGGGCAGGGTCAACAGTGTGGGTGCCACTAGGCTGCAGCCTAGAAGTGTTGGGCCTTGATGCTGTAGCCAGTAGAGCGAGTGTAGGCAGATCACGGGGAACCGGCCGACCCTGTTGTGCTGTATTAATAACATACATAAAATTAAAATTCAATAATGAAATAAAACATAACACAAAAATGAAAATAATAAAATAAAAATAGACATATAATAAATATAATAAATTCTTACAAAAATAAATAATATAATTACAAACCCAATTATAAATAATAAGAAATAAAAAGTATTCAATAACAAACCAATAAAAATTATACATAAGAAACAAAACATAAGAAGTAATAAAAATAATTGTGATAAAAATATGATTATATAAATAATATAATAATAATAGCAATACAAATAATAAAAATATGAAATGCACAAAAAACAAATGAAGAGAAGGGGTGGGGTGAGAGAAAAAAAGAAAACATTAGTAACTGCACATATAATATACAAAGCTTTCTACAAATAGTTTACTATATTCTGTTGCATTTTACTTTTAACACTACCAAATGCTAAGAAATTTATTTATTACTTTGAATACTACCCTGTTGCTAACACATACACGATACAGTACGGATCATATTACATCCAGCAATCGTTCATGGTTGCAAATATTGCACATATGCATGTTTCATGTGCACTGATTACACTTGACAGCAGGCCATCCAAGCCACAGGTATAGAGGTCTGAACTTAAAATGTTATCATGAGAACTACATAACACTACTGTATTTGTATTGATGACAATCTAAAACAGTATTGTAAACAGCTGAGTTTAAATTTGGGGAGTCTGGTATTTGAATCCACAAGCAGTAACTACTGTAGTACTGTGATTTTCCTTTGGAATGCAACATAATGCAAGCACTCTAATTGTTATACTTTATAGATACAGGTTCACTGTTATCTGAGAATGTACAAGTGTTGCTTTGTGTTACAGGCCATGCCTAGACCTTTTAGGGCAGGATATCTGGATGGATCATAACATAATGGGGGTGCAATGACACATACATATTGTTCTTACACACATGGAAAGTTGCATTGGATTTGTGTTAACAGGCACGCTGACACTTCTGTGTGCCCCGATTATAATGCTAACAATCTGCATCATGCACTTGTGTCCCTCATTTATAAGTCTTACTTTGCATTGTAATATTGATGTCATATTAAACAAGCATTGTATAGTTTGGAAGTGTGGTTTTCTAAATGACATCCCCTGTCTACTTTGTAGTACTGGACTGTTGTTTTACCTTACATACAAATGCATGAATACGTTTGATTTACAATGGACAAATGCATGCTCAATGTGGTACTAGTGTTTAACACAATAAGCTGCATTTACTCTTAATGCTAAAATAACACTACTGTTTGGAAGCATACATACATGCATACCACTTGCATCTCGCATCCTTCTCAATCTTTTTTCATACATTCACTCATTCAGTAATTAATCCGCATAAGCTGCAGAAAAAAATGAACACAACCTAATATCATTATGAACACCAATCCTGAACAAATGCAGTTGCTACCTCTTACAAGCAGTGCCTGTAAGTGATGCTTACACATCTCTGGAGTACTGTCAGTCCTACATTCCTCAATCCAATGGTCAAGGGTAGCTCTCTTCCTCATCCTGGGGTCTCAGTAATGATTCCTACACTGCTCACCAGTGCAGGGGATACTGGTAGCACTGGACAAATCCTGGGCCAAACTATTCCATGCAGCTGATTTGCAGTCGGATCCATGATATTGCTCCTGCAACAGCCGGGGACCATAATCATTCACTAGGTTTCCAGCAAACACTTTGGACTCCTACACACCCCACCTTTGAGACTGAAATCCCAAAACCTCTCCCTAAGCACCAGACATGTCTAATGCAGATGAAAACCAATCTATAATCTCTTTTCTTACCAATTCTAGTTATTCCGGATACTGAGAATGCACCATGTTGGATTTTGCAACTGCTTAGCATCATGCAAACACAAGCAATATGTTTGTGTGATGGAAACAATAAACAGAAGTTAATCAATACAGATATTATCATATAAGCACATAACTGACAATATTAGTGTGTCATCCATCAGGAAAATAATTATGATATAATAAATACTAGGTTAACTTCTATAATTAAGAGTGACTATAACATGAAGTGGGAAACCACTGAAAAGACAGATGTCTGCTGTATTAGGACCCTGCACCTTATCCACGGTAGTTATATACTCACAGCCATTGCCAGTAGAACAATGAAAGAATACATGTGTATGTTTAATTTCATTGCTATCTAATACAAGGTCACATTAGGAAAATAGAAGTTGTAATCCTTGTATCAGAACCATACCTCTCAGCCTGAAAACATAAAAAATCTGGGCAAGGCCCAAGAAAAATAGCTGCAAATCTGTACGCTGATTAACATACATAATTATATATAATACATACATAATTACGTAACCTCGCCAACTCCAATGGGATTGTGGGATACCAACTTTCAAATGCAAAGTGAGGAACAGATGCCTGTGTGGTCATGGGTGTAAAACCTTTGCAAAATAATAGTTCAGATGAAGAGCAACCTCAGGCTAGCAGCTCTTGGTTATGGTGGGCACCTTGTTTTGTACAGGTTGCTCAAGCATTATGCATCTTTTTGAAGTCTAGAGCTTTGGAAATACTTTAGTAGAAGAAAGTGTTTATCTTTTCACTTTAGTTGCTCAATAAAGTTTTCTTTTAGTTCACCTGATTTGTGTTTTTATTTAGTTGTATTCATTAGTGATGTAGCCATGTCATTTTTTAGGATAAAACTAATTACAAAATATACTAACCA
Source organism: Protopterus annectens (assembly GCF_019279795.1). Classification (NCBI taxonomy): domain Eukaryota; kingdom Metazoa; phylum Chordata; order Ceratodontiformes; family Protopteridae; genus Protopterus; species Protopterus annectens. The sequence continues at coordinate 1,687,562,479 of NC_056743.1, forward strand.
CTAAAAATGATGTTGTCATTCCTACTGTAAAAAAGATAAAGACATAATTAAAAAATATATATTACTGTGGGTGTGGTGCAGCTGCTACTGCTATTGAAATATTAAGTGGATGAGAGCTGCATGTCTGTGTAAGAGGCAGTGTTAGATTAATCACTGGTACCATGAGTTCATGTGCTGAAACTAAAGGAGCTAAAAGGACAAATAAATTATTTTCGCACATGCAGCTAAATCTGTGAGTAATGTGCAGGCATTGGTTAATATAAAATATGGACCCCACCATTTCTTCTTTGCTACTTTTTTACTTCTTCATCCTGAAATTCAGTTTTTGAAAGGCAAGCCTAACACACACAAACAGGCCTGGAGGTGATAAGATGTTCACAAATACTTTTTAAACACTTTAAAAATACTTTTTTAAATATTGATGTCATGACTTTCTTGGTTGTGTCTGTTTTGCCTGGTCCTAGTCTGCTTGAATGAACCTTGATGTAAAGTCAGCTCCCCAAAACTTTCCTTTGTGGCACTCCATTAATGGCATCTGCACAACAGTGATAAATCCTGGTGGCTACTGATACTGCCTCGCTAGTAAAAAACTGCAAAATAGCTACAGAAAATGCATGTATCTGGATTTTGATAACATAACAAAAGTATTCAAGTGCCTCAAAGTTCAACTGATCAGCAGCTGTTTATTTTGCCTAGTGCACTATTTGTATCATTTTACTGGATGTCAGGATTAAAACATGACTTTGAGGCAGAAAGCCCGAATTGTGAACCAGTCATACAGTGCTAAGTGGTAAGCCGTGAGCATTTATCTTCAGCAGGTACGTTGTACACCCAAGCCTAAAGGGCTACCAGGTATTATGAAAATAACGAGCTTGCATTTCTTATTTACAGTTACCTTGGCCTTACATTAGGCTCCACCCAGGCAGTACACCTTAAAAATGTAGAACTGACAGTGATTTAACACCTTGTTGTCCTTTGAGGACTACAGCATGTTTTTAATTGCTGACCTGTTTCCTTGTCATCAGTAAAAAACACAAGTATTTGTTAAACCTATTTTTTATCAGCAGTTTAACACTTGCATTCATTTACAGGGGAGTTTGATTTTACTCACCAATTACATCTGCTGATTTTGTTTAATGTTCGCTTGTATTTGTACTTCTCTTAACAGTTTGTCATATGAGCAAACACCATTGCCCTCTTCTCTGTCTGCTACAGTCAAGTGCAACTCAATGCTGGACTTTCACAAATTCTTGCTTATCTTTCTTGCCATGTTTCTTCCTTACTGCCTTCTCCCATTCCACTCTCTCCCCCTCTCTCGCTGTCTTTGTCTCACACACACAATAACACACACACACACACACACACACACACACACACACACACACACACACACACACACACACACACGCACACACGCACACAGACACACACACACACACACACACACACACACACACACACAGACACAGACACACACACACACACACACACACACACACACACACACACACACACACACACACACACACTTTCTGAACATAACATTATTTCAGCTTACTCGCCAGCCCTCCATTTGAGCCTTGCTGTGAGTCCTTCTAAATAATATCCTTGCTGAAAATAACATCCTTGTTGAAAATGAAGCCTTCTAACTAAAGGTAAAATCCTTGCTGTTCTTTCCGGCTGAAATGCAGTCCTTGCGAGACCTTAAAAACAATAAATCCTTGCTGAAAACGAAGCCTTCTAACCAAAAGTAAATCCGTGTCAGCTGGTTTGTTCCCACTTGCAAAAGCATTTGAACCAGCCAGAAACCAGGAAATACATCCACCATGAGCTCCATTCCGACAGGCTGGTAGCCCTAACGAGCTGACATCATCATGCACGTGATGATGTCAGCTAAAGCGCGAAAAAAAAGTGAAAAAAATATAAACTAAAGAAACAAAATTCGGAAATGAAGGGGTGCCACTCGGGAATCATAGCACCCCATTATTTGGACCTCAAAACACAATAAAAAACGAGTAATTCGGGACATTTGGAAGGTATGATCAGAACCCAGGACCATGTGAACTTCAGGGTAAAACTTAACATCTGCAGTCACAGGAGACGTTACATGGAAATCTACTACATTAATACTTATCCTGAGGTTATCAATGTTACATGCAGTGCAACGGCACTTAGCAGGTTTGCTCTGTGCAGACTGACATTAAGAGAATGCAGCCTAGGTCTATTTAGATGTCTAGATCCCATCTGCTACCTGGGAGGTCCACTTCTGCAGTCTGTGCACTGCTGCTGTGCATGTAAACCAGCTGAGCATAGTTGAAGCCATTTGTGCTACTCATAGCAATCCATAAACAGTGGCTCCAAATATTGAGACTCTAACTAGAGAAAATAGGCAGAAAATAAATGTCTATATAGGTCTACAGTCCAATCCACCATACAATGCACATGCAGAACACAGGATGGGTGCCTTAACCCTGTGTTTCACACATACACCTTTGTAGCAAGCATCAACAGTCATCCAGAACACAATAAAATTGAAAATAATGTACAGTTATAATAAAATATTGCCTCCTACCTGTACATGTAATGAAATGTTTCATTTAAAAAAAAACTGGGCTTACTGATTACACACCCCATTATGATTTTTGCTTGCAAATATATAACACTATTTTACATGTCTGTGTTCCTTGGTCGTTCATAAGTTATCTTTCCAGTACTCTGGGACATACAGTGTGTACACCATTCAATATCACTGTATTTACAATGTCAAAGGATATTAACTGGGAATAATATGATATGTGGTTACCAACTAAGGAAAGACAGGTTGGATGTCACAAACAATCACTGACTGTTCTTTTGGGGGTGGGGGAGAAAAGGTGTGTGTCTGCTATGGCACTAACAAGACTGTGCTGGTCTGGTTACTCTGCATGTCTGGCATCTTGTCTGTGTCTGATTTAGATATGGTTGAGAAATATTATCTCTAATGCTTCCCTAGTACAAATGCATATTGATGTCAGAGGATGGTTTTAGGCTCCTATGTGTTGAGTCAGTGTACTATGGCTTATCTCATAGCCAATGCAAGGACATACTGAATATGCATATGTCTGCCTACAACCACACCTGCTGCTGGTTTCTTCTCTGAATCATCATTGGCCTGTGGCTGTGGTGACCCTGGTGCTGTCAGTAGGATGTTTTCCCTGTTCCCTTGATGATCCTGCTGTTAACTTGGGTAGTATAGTACATACTATGAGCACTGAAGGACATGTCAGTGGATTGTAATGGTGTCCTTGGTCACTAGCACTGCGAGTGTAGTAGCTGAAAAACATGCTCTATGGCATTACAGGTTGAACTGTGTGTGCGTGTGTGTGTGTGTGTGTGTGTGTGTGTGTGTGTGTGTGTGTGTGTGTGTGTGTGTGTGTGTGCGTGTGTGTGCGTGTGTGTGTGTGTGTGCGTGTGTGTGTGTGTGTGTATGTGTGTGCGCATCTCTGATGGGTTTCATCAGCCATGACTCCAGTGCATAGCATGCATCCACACCTAAATGAAACTTGGAGATATTCCCCATAGCACACATTTATTTATTTATTTATTTTACATTTGTTGACCGGGCTAGTCTAACTGGATACATGCCCATTTTCATATTCCCCATAGCACATATTTATTTATTTATTTATTTTACATTTGTTGACCGGGCTAGTCTAACTGGATACATGCCCATTTTCAGTAGAAGCCCAGGGAGAAAAGCTCCAAGACATATACAAAAATATGGGGAGATAAGTGCCAAGACAGATACAATATACAATATAAAAAGTTGCAACAGTGCAAAGTTAAACAGCTGTTGGTAATATAAAGTAGAGTACTAAGCATAAGGATAACTCAATAGTAATAGGTAAGATATGTTACTATATACATATATACATATATTTGAATTGTCATGACATAGTCTTTGGTTTCTTAAGGATAAGTCAATAAAGGTGATGAGTATTCATTAGTGTAAGGAAGGAAAGTTAGTCAGGTTCAGTACAGGGGTATAACCAGTGGGTATGGAGGAATAGTTTTAGCTTCTGTTTAAAAAGAATTAATGCAGACAGAGATACAAGTTCAGTGGGTAAAAGATTCCAGTGCTTTCCAACAGCATTAAAGAAGATGGAGTCACCTGCCAAGTTGTTAGCTTTGCAAGTATTGATAAGTATTTTATTTGAGGAGCGTAAATTCTTCAGATTGCTGTAAGGGGTAATGATGCTGGAGTATTGGAGTGTTGGTGGGTTGGTAAAGGGTTTTATGGGCTATAGTAAGCTGGTGAAATTGAACTTGGTTTGGGAATTCAAGCCATCCGAGTTGCTTTAGATTAAGACAGTGATGTGTTCTAAAAGGAGAGGCAGTTGCAAATCTGGCAATATTATTGTAGGAGATTGCCAGTTTATTTAGGTTGTTCTTAGTAAGGTTAGTATAGATAGGTGAAGCATAGAGTAGAGCGAAGATTAAGTGAGTTCTGGCTATAGCGGTCCTGGCTACTGGAGTAAGAAAGGGCTTGATTCTATAGAAGGACCCTAATTTTTGTTGATTGTTTTTACTGTGCTGTTTATATGAGTATCGAAGTTAAGGTTATTGTCTATTGTTAGTCCTAGAAGTTTGGTGGTAGGTTCAGGAGATATGATAGTGCCATTATTAGATGTGAGAGAGACATTTATTAGGGAGGACTTTCAGGTTGGAGTGAACAGAAAAGTTTAGTTTTTTGGGGGTCTAGGAGGAGGCAGTGGTTTAAAAAACAGTGTTCTACAGTACTGAATGCATTTTGGGTAAGGGACTGCAGTTCAGTTGGAGAAGTGGCTGAACAGATTATTGTAGAGTAATCTGCATATTGAATGAGGTGGTGTGAGGAATAGAAGAGTGAAGGTAATTGATAAAGATAGAAAATAGGAGTGGGCCTAATATGGAGCCCTGAGGAACACCAAGGGAAATGGGAAGGTGGTTAGATAGTTTATTGTCCCATAATACAGCCTGTTGTCTATTGTCTAAGTTAGATTTAAACCAATTTATTGCCAGAGGTTCAAGTGAAAGGGATTTCAGTATATTTATGAGGATCTGGTGATTGACCATGAGGAGCTGGTGATTGACCATGTCAAAAGCTTTAGATAAATCTGGTGCAGTTGGGAGATGTGGCACATATGGAAGTCGTGCTAACTGCAAGGATTGCCAGCACACACATTCCAGATGATTCCCATGCCATTACACATGACTTGGCAGTTGTTCAAGTGGTAGACCTTATGGTTAATGTAGACCCTACCCTGTTCCGCAGGTGTTCTTCTCATGTGTACATGACTGTAATGTATGACACACATTACTGGAGGGTAGTGTGATATGTTACAATTGTTGCATTCTTGTGACCCTCTCCTCAGAACTTATGTTAAAATATATGTGCTGTCTGCCATGTTGTAGCATAGCATGCAGGAACATTTGGAAGATCCTGGATGCTGATGTCTATGACACACCAAGCATGTCCTCTGGTAGTCTACTAAAGGTACCTGTGGCTATGATACTAAGTTTAACACATATCTTAATTTCCAATGGGATGGATTCCCTTTATTTGGTCCTGTATCTGTTTCAAGGCTGCCAGAGGTCCCACAGTTTCTCTAATGTGTTGTCAGCCTGTAAAGTCTTCAACTTCTCTGTCTATGGCTATTGGCAGCAGCATTGGCTTCAGCCTGTAGCACAGACAAGTGTATTTAAAAAGTAGTTGCTACTAATAATCGTCTGTGCTTACGTTGTGTCTGTACTTCACTATTTTTTTACACCACATATTAGAAATGGCATGGAGTCCACGTTTGTGCCTTGTATCTTGTTGTGTAGCTCCACAGGATTGGTTGATTAGCATGCAGTTCAGCAGTTAGCATCTCTGAAGCACAGATTAGGTCAGATGCAATCAATTACTAATGTACACCATTTCAAAAAGGCAAATGTGTAGCTAGGCAAAACAATGTGGATGAGAGTTATTTCATAAGTCAAACTCAGTTACACGTCTTTTGGAACAGTATATTTTGACAGAGGAGTATTGTACTCCATCAGGTATATATCCAGTTTGTTACCTAAATAATGCATATGCTGGAATGTACATAGGAATAATGTGAAGTAAATCTGTATGCATTTGTTAGAACTGTACTCATGACATGGCCTTGTTTTCCAGCCATTTGAGAGGTACAAAGGATGTAGAGTAGGCTGAATGCATAATGCTGTGTGATAACTATGTACATGTTTCACAGAAAGGTCCTTTGATAGCACTTTTAACATTTCACTGTTGCTTGGTGAGCACAACTGTTCCTTTGCCTGTTACTTTGTTTGTGGGGGGGGGGGTTCCTGCTATGGCACAAACTAGAATGGACTGTTGTGTTGGGTGGGTGAGCATAGTTTAGTATCTGCTATGGCACAAACAAGGGTATGTTCCTCTTGCTACTCTCCTTATGTGTTTTGTAGCCCCCTTGCTGTTTTTTCACCACTGTTGAATCTTTAAATTATAATCAAGTGGTGAATACTGAGATCCTTCCTTTACTGCTTTATCTGTACACAGTTTATTTGTACTTATGTGATCCTTATATGTGTTAGCATTATTTTGTCTTTCAGTAAACAATATGCCCACTCACCTGAGGCCCCTGTTTTCTGAGGCAGAAAATAACCACAACATCATGCAGTCCTGATGTCCAGAGGGTGGGCTACCATGTCAGAATGTGCAGCCCTGATGGACAAATTGGTCTGAAACCTTAACACAATTGGGTAACACAGTTGCAGCTATGAACAGGTGTGACACAGAGCCATGGACATGGTTCCTGCTGCAAGGTGGTGTGCAGCTAAAGTGGCACATGATCGACAGATCACTGGTGGTGGGTCTGTAGCAGAACACCCTCTCACTGCCACCAAGGAATTCCTGGCAAACATTGCCACACAGGACAGCTCCCAGCTATCCATTAGCCAATACATTCTGGATGTGGGTGCCGCTCCTGCATCTCAGGAGGAGCTTCCAGGCAGACTTTGTTAGATCATCAGTAGAATACTGTTGCATTCATTGTTTAATAGTGTATACATTTTATATGTGGGTCAGGTTATTTTTTTTTGGTGGGGGTATTTAAGGTAGATGAAGTTTTAAGCTTATTTTAAAGTTGTCAGCCACATTCTTGTCAACATTGCAGTTACTGTAGATAAAGATGATTTAAAGGTATTACCCCGTTATACTTTTAAATGTGGTGCTGTTGTCATTACCTCTTCCTTTACATTTTTCAGGACCATCAGGAATTCACAAATATAGGTCTCCTGCAGATGGTAAGCAGAAAACATTTATATCAGTACTGTAGATATATTCCAACATATCTGCTAAAGTGCCCTCTCAGGCCTGCTGTATGGATTGCTGTACTATCATACTTGTCAAGTGTACAGATATTTACTGAATGTCCAGATGTTTGACTTAAGCTTCTAGCTCATATTTAAGATCATAGTGATTGACTTGCAAATTACTGACAAGTCATCAATGACTGGAGACATAAAATAATGACAGAGATCTCACATTCAGACTGCATACCCTTTAGAAATATTATGGTAAAGCAATGCCTGTTATTCTATCATCTTTCTAGGTTTATCGGGACAATATGTCACAATGGTCCCCATTCTTGGGCCTTTGCTCACCCATTATTCATAGCTTTGTCCACATTTCTTGCTCTAAGAGGTTATTTATTTATTATTTATTTATTTATTTATTTACATTTGTTGACCGGGAGTGTCCGACTGGACGTAGGTCCATTTTCAGCGGAAGCCCGGGGAGAAAAGCTCCACAGTTAAAATAAACAGACAGTAGTTACATTGGATTACATAGCGATTAACAATTTGATTAACATAGTAATTAATTACAAACATATTTACAGGTGAAGAACATAGTACGTCAGTAGACAACTAGAATCTTTATCTGCAAAGAACATAGACATTAACAAATGTTACAATAAGAAGTTCCTGCTGTATAATAAGTACTAGGTTTATGAGCATCTGAGCTTGCTATAATCAAGGGGTGGAAAGAAAGGTAGTAGTTGGATGGGGTGGTTGATATTAGAGTGGGAGTTGCAAGGGCATAGCCAGCATGTTTTTAGGTGCGCTTTTAGTAAGTTTTGAAGTGGGTGCATGATGGTATGGAGGTAATTGTGGGTGGTAGGGACTTCCATAATTTGGCTATGGTGCAAGAGAATAGTGCTTCACCAGCAGAGTTATTGGCTTTAGTGATCTGCAAGTGATTTGTGTTGCTAGATCTTAGTGGTCTGGTGGTGCGATAGGGTTGGAGTAGATTCTGGAGGGATGGGACATTTAGTGGATGGTTTACTAGTTTGTGGGCGAGTGAAAGTTGATACCATTGAAGGAGGTGAGGGAGTTCAAACCAGCCCAGTTCAGCAAGTGAGAGACAGTGGTGACTATGGTAGGATGCCCCTGTGGCGAATTTGGCAATTTTGTTGTAGCAGGTCTCTAGCTTGTTTAGATCGCATTGCCTTAGGTTGGTATATATTGGAGAGGCATAAAGTAGGGTGGAGATAAGGTGGGAATTTGCTACTGAAATTTCTGATTATGAGGTATAAATATCTGTAATAGTGACAGCAGTGTAAATTGCTTAAACTATATTGCAGCATAGTAGTGCAGGTATTAATGTATTCCTGTTTTCCTTCCTTTTATCACAGGTGAACATGGATGTGGTTCTATTTCCCCTGTACTACCTGATGTCAGTGTCTCATCAGACTCTGATGACAATGGTGGCCAAAGTGAGGCACAACCAGGGGTTGCAGAGGCTTAATCTGACACAGAGGTTGACATCCTGTGACCCCCCTCATTATCACCATACACAGCCAGTATGCCTACACATACCCAGTTCACTGAGGCCATATATATTGGACAGTTAGAAGGTGAGAACATTGACCAGGGAAGTGTGGCTACTGTGGCTTCAGTGACTATTGACACTAGCCATAGCCAAACTGTTGGTGAGGTGTCATGCAGGCGGATTGATTGGGGAGCTTGGAGGAGGCCTGCTGTCCTGCATCCACCTGTTGCAGGTGTCTCTTTATGTGTCACTCAATGTATGTTTAGGGCCATCATGGAGGCATAGGCACATTCATAAAGGAACTCCAGAAGAATGTTCAGGGTTATAGATGCAGCACAGTCTGACATCCATGACTGCCCCCACCGTGTTTTTGATTCCCCGGATCTGTTGAATGACACATTGGAATGAGATGTATCTGTGAGGGAACACTGAGTACCTTTCATGGCTTGCACAATGTCTGTGATGGGACATCTGCTGGGAGGGGAGAGGAGCATCGGCCTCATGGGTGTAGGTTAGCAACTACATTTGCTGAGAGCCAACTTAGCCATGCTCGATCATGCTCCCATAGTGGCAGTACATCCACTGCTTCAGTAGGGAGTGTGCTGTCTACACCCAGACATAGCAGGCCATGGGGTTATGGTCCTGGGTGTTCTCATGAAGGAAGCACATCCAGCAGACATTGGTCACCTTTAGGTAGTAGCACAGCATCTGACCCTGGGTGTGGAGGTGCCAGTACAATCCTGGCAGAGCCAGTTCTCATCTTTAGGAGTGGAGACGATGAACTGTCAGCTCTACCATGCATGGCTCATAGCTGTCCAACATACAGATATGTAGGGCTAGCACTGAGCTTGGCTGTGTTCATCCAGACACTCACAAACTAATGTCACATTGAGGATACCTACAGACACACATGCAACGTCTACATGGTCCATCTTTCCTGCTTCCCTTGTTTACTCACGCACACACTCACCAATCTTTTGTGTCAGCCTAGGCTGCCTGCACCCCTACGCAACACCCTGTGCAAATGATGATGACTGTGCATCCCTCTTCTCTATCTTTTGGATTCAAGGATACTAAAGCTATGTGTCTGATACACAGGGTGACTTATCTATACTAATATGAATTTATTACCTCAATCTGTGCTGTTGAACTGATAACTGTACCTGTCAGTTAGATTTTACTTAGCCAGTTAGACAGTTGCTAGCATAATAATTTCTCTGTGTTATAGTGAATGCTTTTGTAAAGGTTGTGAAGTCAGACAATGAAATGTGTCTCATTAATATATCTAACTTTGTGTTTAAGGATTGTTTTGTACATATGTACAGGTGCACATGCAAAGTCAACCCATCAGATTCAGAGCTCAGGATTGTATGTCAGCACTGAAGACAAACCTCATCAGAATAGTAGTAATACAATATAATGTTCATTTTTGCATGTACATCACAATAGGTTCTGAAGTTCATAGGATTTGACTACAGTATTGACCTGATGGTGTTGAGAAGCATAGCCATTACATCTCAATATAATATTCAATGACAAATATAGTGCATGGCCAAGTTTTGTCTAGCAAGGGTCACCCCTGTCCAGGAGAGAAGCAGCAGTGATCCTTGGCAGATAACATTTTCACAGCAAGTCATCCAGCCTGTGCTTAAACATGGTAATGGAGGTGCTCTGCTTTACATGGATTTGAAGCCTACTACTGCAGAGGAGTGACAACCTTTGAGAGAAGTATCTGTCTCTCCAGCATGTCCTATGAATGTCATAGTGTACATTGAGTTCCCTGGAACAGGTGACTCAAATCCCACGTTACTTACGCATGTGCAGCATTTTCATCCCATTTTGGCCACAGATAGCCCTGTAAGGCATACATAATCTGCCTCAAAGCTATCTATATGATACTGCACACAGTGACAGCTACTTCAATTTGCCCACAGAAGACACGTGTTGGAGACCCTCTGATGTTTTATTACTGAGAAATATCTGAGGTCTGTCAAGTTGGTGCAGGTGTCTGGTATAGTACATACCAAAGGGAGGATTGTATTCATTAATATGGCTGATGTGGAATGAGTATAGGGGATTGATAACATATTTTGCTATTTATGTAATGCCTTTTCTAATCAAATGTAAGATATAGAATGCCTTCCTACCCACAGTACACCCAAGTTGCAGTCAACATGTGTTCCAAGGTCTATCACTACAGAACTGGGGAATAGTGTACTCTTGGTTATTTTATAATAAATAGGAACATTTGTAACTACCACAGGGTATGCTGATGCATTTTTCTGCAGTTGATATAACACCCATGGCTTTGTCAGCAATCATTAGTGCCACAAAGAAGGTTTGCCACAGACCCTCTGTTTTGTTCTGAACTTCTGAGAAGTATATGTCAAACATGAGAGGCACAGCACTGACACTTCTGTTACCACACAGATGACAGGTCTGCTGCTTGAGGTGAAGTCTCCCACTGTGATTGAATGTTGTTGGTCTGTGATCCCATTTGCAAACCATCTGATGACATAGGCTTTGATATTCACCTTGGTTAGTTTTTGAGACCAAATTTTGGGTTGTGTTGAAGGCCTTGGCCAAATTACGATAGGATGTGTGCACAGCTTTGACTTTCTTTATGTCTTTGATCACAGTTTTGAATCCTACCAGGTTTTGCAGCCACAAGCTACCCTTGAGAACACCTAACTGGAACACATCTAATGTTTGCAGGTCAGCTATGTCCTTGTGTCTGAGATGCATGCAAATTGTTTCCATTGTCTTACAGCAGAGGTTGAATAAGGTATATAATAGCACCTGCATTTTGCCTATCATCCCTTGTGTGGTTGGAAAATGGTTGCTGCATTCCATTCAGTGTGGACGACGACAACAACAGTATTCAGACTGTGGTTGAATATGGTGCCTAGTGGAGTGGCTCACTGTTGAAGCACATGAAGAACACAGCCCAGAATGCCATCTGGTCCCATGGAGGCTGTGCTCCTAGTCTTGGAGAAGGCAGTGATAACTTTCTGTTTGTAGCTACCACAGGCTAAGGTGATGTTTCACACATGGTTTATAGTAAGTTTGGTGGTGGGAGGGGGGGCGCTTTTCAGCCAACTGTGTCTGATAGCAGGTTTGAAATTTACACATGTTCAGTGTGTGTGATACCATATACAATTACTTCCAAATACATCTGAGTTATAAATATTATTTTGCAGAAGTAAATGAAGAAAAAATTATGGTTATCCATGGATATATTTTGTAAATTATTAGCATAGTTGCTCTATTTGCATGTTTACACTAAGGAGAGTGCTCTTCCAGTCCTGGTTTCTCAATGGTGCATTTGTAAACAGCAGCTTCTTTCATTTACTGTATAATGTAGTGGTGACAGACATCCACCAGTGTGGTTTGTATTTTCTGTAGGATCTTTGTTTGAGTCTATCAGGCACGGCTGTGTGTATACATTTGTGTAGATGTATAGACAGGGCATCAGGGAGTAACTTACTATAGCTGTAAATGTCCTTTGTGGAAACTGGGACTTGGAAGTAGATTAGACCATCCCTTAGGAGAGTGTAGTTACCTTGGATGAACATGACTCCTTAGGGAATTCAGTAGCTATATCTACTTCAAAACATAGTGCCTTATGGTTGGATTAACAGTGCAGGCACTACACATGTGCTATTACATTGTCCACTCATATTGTTGAATAACAGGTCTGGAATATGAGATAACCTTTTGGGGTAGTGCACTATTTCTTCCATGGCATTTCAGTTCACAAACTGCAGGTAATATTGTGCAAGTGAGTTTGTTATCCTATAATTATCCTGATCAATGGATGAATAGTTTCACTCACCCCTGATTGGGTTGTTTTGTTCTAATGTATTTGTTCCATGTAGGTAAAAATAGGCTGTGTGGTCTTTTGTGTTTATGGTGACCTATTAAAGGCAATAACATGAAAGGGTTTTCCTATCCACAGTACATTGGACATAGAATAACTCCATATAGTTATCTTCTCTAACTAGTCTTGACATGTTATTATCGTCACTGTAAATAGATAACAACACCTACTCTGGTTCACACAACTTCTATTTGCTGCCTGGATGTTAGGAAGGCTTTGTAGCCTTGCAAGGTCAAAGTACTTACTGCAGCATTGAGCCATGTTTGTGTGACTGCACAGACATCAACATCTTCACTGTGAAGAGTGTTTACAGAGAGTGCAGTTTAAGATGTGAACTCTTAGGGTTTAGCAGCATGACCCTTACTTTGTTGGGGCTGTATATTTTCATATTGGTAATTCTGCTTTTGTAACCTTGCCTAATGAAGGGATTATGGTGCACTGAAGTGCTTTATGTCTGGCTAACCAGCGTGCTCTATCCACCACGTCATCCCACACTGCCAGGTGCTGTATCACCTTAGAATAACACCAGGAACTTATGCAATTTCAGAAAATCTGTTGTTCTTTATGTAGTGGTATCATCCTAGGTGAAGGTATAATGTTGCTCAAACATAGGGACATACCTGGCTGGCACCCATATTTAGATTTCTCAATCATGTCTGTGTTTATATATTTCATATAGTCACGTCTCAAGTTGTGCATAACAACATGAAGTATGCTGGATTAAGAGCAGGGCTTGTTGTTGAGAGACTTGATTGCATGTGTGCTGTGATGACTACCTCTGTCACACAGCTGACACTAAACCTATCCTTGTTTAAGCTGGTGAGTGGGAAATCTGTATATCTCACTTTACAGTCAACTATTATGAAAACCTTTGGAACACATTTCCATTGTCTTAAGCACTTCTATGGTGAGACACTGTCGATAATATTTCTTATGTGTATGGTCTGCTATGGGTGTAGTGTTAGATGTAGCATGATTGTGTTTTGGAAGTGTCTGCTGATTAGGTTGGGTTGTGGAGAGTATCTCTGCACATGATGGTTTGTGTTGGGTGCATATTTTGAGTAGGAGTCAAGGTGTGTTTGCAGACAACCTGTTTAGTGTTACTCTTCTGGAAGCAAGAGAGCACTGATTCCAGATTCCTACAATAGATGGATCTCTATTCCTACAATAGATGGATCTCTTGAAAATTGTACTTCAGTGATGTAGGAGATACAGGCTGTTCAGTGCACATGAGGCATTATCTGCCCTGACTCAAAAAACTCATGTCAACTAGGCAAGCAGGGGAAACAGAGGGAAAATGATAGCTGATAATGGGAGGTTTGAACCTGGTATCTAAAGTAGATAATGCAAAAAGGAGGGGGTTATGTTATCTGACTGCTTTTTTCAGGGGACTAACCTAAGGGATGTACATTATGAGGTCCTTCATAAAGCAGGCCAATACTTCTGTTATTGACAGGTAAGTGGTAAAATTGCTGCTTGCTATGTAACAATGGTTCTGACAGCTATATCTACTCTGGTATATAGTAGCAGCCAATTGTATTTGAAAATAAATGTATTGACATTTCTGCATGTTTAAGGGCAAAGTGTTGCAGCCTCAGCACACAATCTTGAGCAGAGCAGGTAATACAAAAACACAGTGTTAAAGCTCAAACTGAGTGCAGAAACATTAACCTTCAAATATATACTCCTACTGTACACGTCTATCACAAGTGCACAGATGTGGTTGCTCCAAACACAGATGTCATCTTGTTCTTCTTCTTTTGGATAGTACCATTAGGGGTCATCACAGCAGATCATCTGCTTTCATTTCCACCTGTCTTCTGCATCTTGCTCTGTCACACCAACCACCTGCATGTCCTTTGTCACCACATCCATAATCACCACATCCATAAACCTTATCTTAGGCCTTCTTCTTTTCCTCTCGCCTGGCAACTCCATCCTTAGTATCCTTCTCACAATTTAGCCAGCATCACTCCTCAGCACATGTCAAAACCAACACAATCTCACCACTCTGGCTTTGTCTCCAAACTGTACAACCTGAGCTGGCACTCTAATATATGGATTAATACTCCTGTCCACCCTCCACATACCTAATGCAAATCTTAACATCTGGAACTCTGCCAACACCTGTCCTGTGCGTTTGTCAGTGCCACAGTATCCAACCCATATAACATAGCTGGTCTTACTAACATCTTGTAGACCTACCCTTTCACTCTTATTGGTACCTGTCTGTCTAAAAGCACTCATGACACTCTTCTCCACCCACTCCACCCAGCATGCACTCTCTTCTTCTCTTGTCTTCCACATTCACCATTACTCTGAATTGTTGATCCCAAGTATTTCAAATCATACGCCTTCGCCAACTCTACTCCCTACATTCTCACCATTCTTCTATCCTCCCTCTCATTCACACACATATATTCTGTCTTAGTCCTTCTGACCTTCATTCCTCTCCAATGTAGAGCATAACTCCACCTCTCCCAGGTCTCATACACTTGTTCCCTACTCTCACTACAAATCACAATATCATCCACAAACATCATAGTCCACGGGGACTCCTGTGTTATCTAATGTATCAGCCTCTCCATCACCATTGCAAATACATGTCATGATGTATGGACATACAATAACAGGAATGTCACTGTTGACTCTCTTATGAAGGATGAGGTGACATCTACCCATCTGTCAGGCCAGTGTGTGACCATGGCCTGTTGTGATGTATACATATCCAGTAATCTGATATCACTGATGACATCAGCAGTGTCTGTTGAAGACAAGAGGACAGTGTCCCATAGGCTGCTGTAAAATGTTCTGTGTTACATACACCAACAGCTCATGCACAATTGACTACAATGAGTATAGAACCACTACCCATTTAAGTTTACAGACTACAGAATACTGTACTTACCACCCGTGCCACTGCACAAGCCTGGTGTTATCACTATTGCAGGTGATCTTATAGTAGATGACATCAGCAGGCCACGTGGAGACAAGGTTTGGAGACCTGCTTCAACTGGATGTTTGTGCAAGCACCACAACAGTGCAAAACCACACCATATTAGAAATCAGTGTGGGATACACACTTACATACTTCCTTATAGAGTTACACACCAAGTGGGCTGCAATGAGGATAGAACCCCTACCTATTTAAGTTTACATACTATAAAACACAGTATTTAATGCATGCATCACAGCACAACTCTAATTTTGACACGACTGAGGGTGATCTTATACTTGATGACATCAGCAGGCTATATGGGTGACCAGTGGTTTGAGACCTGACTGATATGGATGTTTGTACAAGCACCAAAACAGTGTAAAACCATGTCATTTGGGAAGTCAGTGTGGGATACACACTTGCACCCTTCTTTATGGAGACACACAAACACACACACACACACACACACACACACACACACACACACACACACACACACACACACACACAAACACACACCAAGTTGACTACCATGAGGATAGAATCCCTACCCATCCATGTTTACAGACCACAGATCACAATATTTAACGCAGGTGCTATGACACAAGTCTGAAATTTGCATGACTGCAGGTGATGTTATAATACATGACATCAGCAGGCCATATGGGGGACAAGAGTTTGGAGGCATGCTCCAACTGGATGTTTATACAAGCACCAAAACAGTGCAAAACCATGTCATTTGGGAAGTCAGTGTGGGATACACACTTCTTTATGGAGACAAGCACCAAGTTGGCTGTAGTGAAGGTTGCACCTACCTAGGTTTATAGAGTATAGATCACAGCACTTAATGCATGTACCATGGCACAAGCCTGACCAGAAGAGGACTACAGGTGATCTTATAGTAGGTGACATCAGCAGGACATGTGGATGACCAGTGTTTGAAGGCTGCTTAGAATGGATGTGTGTGCAGGTAGTAAAAAACTAAAAATCCATGCCATTTGCGAAGTTGGATTGGGACATTCACTTCCACTCTTGTTTACACACACACACATAAACACACAGACACACTCACACACTTGACTGCACTGAGATTATAATTCATACCTAAGGTAAAGAAACTACAGAACACAGTACTTAATGTATGCACTACAGCACAAGCCTGATTTATGCAATGCTCCAGGTGAACTTATACTAAATGACATAACCAAGCCATGTGTTGAACAACGGCTTGGAGGCCTGTATAGCCACATTACTTCTTAGTGTCATATGAGGTTAGTAGCCTAGCAGACAAATACTGTTTAGTATTCAGCAACTTAAAGAAAAGCAGCAAAGAAGAATTCACAACTGGCCGCAGTACAAACAGATTTATTCAAGAACTCTGCCACCTCTTACTGTTTAGTAGCCTAGCTGTGTAACAACAAAACATTCAGCATGTTTGTCTGTTTGCACTTGGATGAGCAAGCAGGTGAACACCACCAATTAGCCCTGTCCACAAGGGACCACACAGCATTATATATTACAAAGGTTTTACTTTATAATCTCAAAATACTAAAATACAGAATTTTAGTATCTCATGACTATAAAGCCAAAAATTCAAAAAACAGACAGCGATCATACACTTACACACACCGCCACACAAACAAACACACATACACCTACCTAATGACACTACAACAAACAAAACAACACACACAAACACAACATAACAAACAAACACATCAACCCTACCTATAAGCAGGGGGCAAGCACCCCTGCACCCCTATGTGGGTGAGCTGTACCCCTCCACCCCCACTACTTATATATACTAACTCCAAGGTCGCACTAAACACACAAACACATAAAATCCACCATTACAAACACACTCACACACTAAAATCCCTACCCAATACCCTTACAAAAACACCACTTACCTAAATCCCCATCTAAATCCACAATCCGCACCACACATCACAAACGCGCCAACACAACCGCGGATTCAACATTTCCATATTCGATATTATGTAGTTTTACGTAACTGCACTTTCAGCTTTATAGTCTTGAGATACTAAAATTCTGTATTTTAGTATTTCAAGATTATAAAGTGAAACCATTACAAATTGTACAGTGGTTGATATATGTGTAGAAAAATCAAGGAGACCTAGGATTGTTGTGATTGTTTGTGTTATTGCTGGTAGGGAAACAAATGGATGGATTGTAAATATATGTACATATACTTATATTGTGCTCTCAGTTTGCAATGTTTCCACATGTAGCCTAAGGTGAGACACGGTGTCTGAGAATGATAGGGCACTAATGATAGTGTGAGAAGCATTGGATTTGCACTTTGGTTAACTAAGTGTACACACGTGCATTTGCCTCTTTACCTGTTTGCGCATTAGTAAGAATAGGGCAAAAGCGAGGCACATTGCTTACATCTGAGACTTACTATTATATATAATATATACCTATTACAGATGACTCCTATCTCTACTTCAGGCTGGGATTCCCCAATTATTAATGGCAATAATTGAATGTACCCGGTGCCTGTGGTTGGCAGTCTGACATAAATCCTCTTTCCCTGTTTTTGTAATGCTGCGCTTCGCACAAACCTGGCAAAGCCTTATCAAAAATGTTTTGTACATGCAGCACACTGCGCAAATGTAGAATTAAAACAAGACAAAGCTGATAATAAGCATTGGACATAGAGTCACAGTCTGTATAACACGATACCTATTGCTAGTACACCACCAACATTTTACTTATGTCAGGATTAAAACCCTCAACAGCAATACAGCTTCATCAAGCAGAATGGTTACCTTAGCCCTTTTAGACAGAGAAGCAGCTTCCCAGAGCTGGGGTCATTCATTCCACAAATGCCTGCATAAAAATGTACACTGCTATCAAAGCATGCACTGTACATTATACAAGTACTTCTTTGTATTATATTTGGAAATAGAGCAGTTAGTAGTTACACAACCTGTCATAATTATGGTTACAAATATACATCTCTCTGTTTTGCATGTGTGTGCTTATTGTTAATTCATCAGTTAGCTCAAACATACAATGTATAATTAAATCTATATAATTGTCCATCAAATGTGGGGTTTGGGAGTTGCATAGCTGAGTTACTGTAATGGCAGTTACAAGGGGACACTCCTGTTTTTTTGGGGGGGAGTGGATGAACAAACCACATTTACTGTTAGGATACAAAGCAGTCTGAAATCAGAAGCTACAATGTGTAGCCTCACTTTCTAAACTCTCTGTTGAATGATGTACCAGTATTCTGCTGAGGTAGGACTGTGAGAATGTTTCATGCCCGATGCCTACTAATTACATATGGGCACATATTAGTAATATACGTGTCTGTAGTCACATGTGAATTTAAGTTCTCTACAAAACCATCACTATATACTTTCATACTGTACCAAGGTAATAAATACAAGGATATGTCATAATACTCTTCAAGAATACAGTCTAGGTTCAGGCCTTATCTTGCAAATGCAGCAGTTGACACAACTTTAGTTCAGACCTGACTCCGTCTGATGCAAGCAGTACACAACCTAATGCATTGATAGGTACAGGCTGTGTGAGTTTCTTGGCATCAGTTTTAATATATGTATGTGAGTAGGAGAAAGGTATTAGTTGCCAGGTCCCTAAGTGGTCAGTGAATGTGCTATGTGATATCTCATAGCAAAGCAAGGGCATACTGAGTAAACCTATGTCTGCCTATAGGGAGATGAGCTGGGAGTTCCTTCTCTGAGTCCTGCTGAGAATGTGGCTGTGGTGACCTAGGCATGGTTGTGGGGGATGTGTGTCCCTTCCCCTTGCTGATCCTGCTGCAGCTGTTTCTGCATGATTAGATTGTGGAGCATAGCACATACTGCGAATATTTGTGTACATGTGCATGGATTATATTGCAAGGCTCCACTGGATATATCTAGACACCAGAACCATGACTTCAGAAGCCCAGACACATGCTCTCTAATGTTTGTAATTTGTGCATGTGCCTCATTATAGCATTCTTCTGCGGGTGTGTGTGCATTTCTGAAAGGTGTCATCATCCACTTTTCCAGGGTATAACTAGCAACCCCCAGTAAATGGTCCTGTGGGATATCCCCCTAGCAAACATCTGATACAGCTGTGATGTGCACCAGATATGAGGGTTGTGATAACTGCCAGGGATGCCAGCACACACATTCAAGATATTCCCCTGGACATTGGACACAACTTGGCAGTTGATGGAGTTAATGTAGATTCTGCCCTGCTCACCAGGTGATGCAATCTACAGCACTCATTACTTCAGGATAGTATGCTACATGGCAGAACTGTTGCATACTACTGGCCATCTCCTCAGAGGAAAGGGGAAAATATATGTGCTCACTGGCATGTAGGAGCATAGCATCCAGGAACTGGTGGAGTACTTTGGATGCTGATGCCTGTGATACCCCTATCATGTCCTCAGCTGGTCTTTGAGAAGTACCTGTAGCTAATATCCTAAGGGCTACACATACCTTAGTCTCCACTGGGATGAGTTCTGTCGGTTGGCTCTGGCTCAGAGTTGAGGATGGCAGAGCTCAGTGAGTTCTTGTAATATGCTCCTGTCCATCCTGTTGTGCTCTACATTCTCCAGCTGATATAGCACCTGAAGGGTTACCCTGGGCCTGAACATGCTTCTTCTTCTCTGTCTAGGCCTATTGTCAGCAGTTCTAGCAGCAATGGCTTTATCATCTAGCACATATAGATGTAGAATACCTGCAGCAGCCCCTAGCATTATCACAGTTAAAATTTCCAAGTCTCTACTCCAATGGTCTTGAAGTATAGAGGGAAGATAAGAATGTAGGCTTTATAAATTTCTTGAGTAGGTCCACCATGTGGGATTGACTAATTAAGATACAATTCACCTGCTTAGGCTATACTTAACATGATTTAAAGCACCTGCTTCACTGTATAACAGTGTTCTGTGTGCACCATCACTCAGCAGAGTACAACTGTGCATAACTAAGGTAAGGTGAGTCAAAATTTTATATTTTGATCTCTGTTGTCGTGAAACATGCAGAAAATGCTATTTACTGCAAGTTATATTTTATTTGTATAAGCTGCAATGTCACAACAGCATAATAACATTTTGTATACTCTGTATTAGAACTCAGGACAATCTGCACTCCAGTCCAGTACTTAACTCCTGTCACCACAGCAGTAGTTGCACAAAGTCTTATAACCTGAGAGTATTAGCATAGTGCTGCCCAGCTTACCGGGTTTGTATGACACGCAGTGGTGCTCAGCAATATTAATTGAATGTATCTGGTTTCTATTCTAGGATGTATAGCTCATGTCTGATACTTGGGTGGTCTTCTTGCACAAACAATGCATGCATCGCCAAAACAGTTTGTGGCAAGTGGCACACTGCACAAACATGGGCAATGCACACACGCAAAAAAGGTGACCTGACACACACCCCCGATGTCATCATCTATTGGAAACATAAACACTACATGAACTGAACATCCCTACATGCTTCCTGCTTTTTATGATTCAACCAGTTCACTGATTTTGTTCACTCTTTTGCATGATAACCATGCTGATAGCCTGGAATCTACACAGTTAGTAGCCATGTAAGCAGGTAAACAGCACTGAAGTATGATTTTAAAGACACAAGGGAGGGTATTACTTTACCTGTTGTTACAGTACATTATACTCCTCTTATACATGACTTTTTGGGTAATCATAGTTAAAACCATTTGCAGTAAGTGGCACACTGCATAAACATGAGGACAAAAAAATTAAAATTACAGTAACCTGATGCACAACCCCCTGATGTTTTGGACATCCACAGTATATACATCACCCATTATATGTGTGTTGTTTTCTTTTCAGGGTAATTCTGTCCATATTTCTGGACTTTTATATGTCCTTGTTTCTGTGTTTGTATGCATGCATGTAGTGGTGCAGAAAATTTGTAATGGAATAACTATGTGAATAGTGCTCACTGTGTGTGTGTGTGTGTGTGTGTGTGTGTGTGTGTGTGTGTGTGTGTGTGTGTGTGTGTGTGTGTGTGTGTGTGTTTGTGTGTGTGTGTGTGTGTGTGTGTGTGTGTGTGTGTGTGTGTGTGTGTGTGTGTGTGTGTATGTGTGTGTGTGTGTGTGTGTGTGTGTGTGTGTGTGTGTGTGTGTGTGTGTGTGTGTGTGTGTGTGTGTGTGTGTGTGTGTGTGTGCAGCAGTATATCTGTATATTCCTTTGTATGGCTCTGTAAGGTTCTGTTTTTGTCACATGCTATCCTTTTTAAATGGAACAGCTGGGGAAACTTTTCAATTTTCCATATGAGCTGTCAGACTTTAAACACTTTTTCATGAATCACTGTTCTCTCATTTTAGGAAGATATTTGGCTGCATTAACTCATAGTTTACATGAAACCCGCACATCCATCTGACAAACATTCTTCCCACGCTGGCATTCTAGGAATCATTTAGCTACCATTACTTGCCATCACTGATTATGCTACCCCAACATTTTTCCTGCTTATACAAAACCTGGTATACCATATTTGTCTATGGTCTGGTACTTTCCATAAGCACCCAAGTAGGCTGCATGCAAAACCACACTCATATTGAACTAATCTTAAATGCTTTCAAATTCTTTTGAGTGCTAATTACTGAATGACTGTCAAATTAAGTAGCAGTAACTTGCTGATATTATCTTTGAAAGCAAATGTATCAGCTGACTCTGAGTTCTCATAGCAGAATGCATTGTATTGATACAGAAACATTGCTGAACAATATTATATTTATGACAAGACTAGTAACACTCTTTTGCTGTTAGGCTAAATGCACAGTATTTAATCCACCATATTGCAATACACTGCTTGGCTACATATCTATATATATATATATATATATATATATATATATATATATATATATATATGGATCCCCTTTTTTAACATGAAATCCCATGTGACCAAAACTAATTTTTGCGAGATAAAAATTGTGAAACCTTGAACAGCCAAATGGCACACTTTTCCCTGGGTAGGTAAACACTTGCCTAACATGCCCTTTTCTCCACTGTAGTGTGATCCCGGAGCTGGTATATATAGTTAGGGGAATGTGGGGGGGTGTGGGCTTAGTCCCTCACCTGGGTGGGTTTTATTTACTATGGTGTTTTGTTTAAGTTTGGGCAAGTGTTTGCTTACCTTGGGAAAAATTTGCTGTACGGGTATTCAAGGATTCGCGATTTTCATCTTGTGAAAATGTGTTGAAAGTAGATCCATAAATATATATATACATATATATATATATATATATATATATATATATATATATATATATA
>NC_056743.1:1687587931-1687710431 GCF_019279795.1 Protopterus annectens
GTACATTTCTCTTTTTTGTCAACTTTCATTTCCTCTTTTGTAAACAGAAACCCAAACAAGCCCAAAGGACTAAGGACTGTAATGAAGTACTTTTCAATATTAATGCAGTGGGTGGCAGAAATTGAGCATTAGCACATTGCAAGAAGGGGGCAAATGATATGTAGAACATGCTAGAGACAAGGCCAGGCCAAATGCAATTTCCTTACCACTACAGGAGGGTAATGGGCTCCAAAAGTTATTCAGTTAACAGCAGATATGGAATACCTTCTGTCCATCTATGGGGATGACTATGATGCAGAAGATAGGTGAACAGGAATAATATGAGGTGGCGTGACACTGGCTGATATTACCACTTTCTTTGGGATGGAAAAGACCTTCTCAATGACTATAAGGGCATGGAACAGGGATGTGTTATATGTCCTCTCTGTAGAGCCACTTGGATTTTTCACTTTTGTTGTGAGCTATGGCTCCAGTGGATATCCAACATTACCTGAAAAAAAAGAGAGAGGCGAGAGAGAGAAAGAGAAGGGTGCTGGAGAGAAAAACAAAAAATCTTTAGCATTCAGCAATATATTTTAACATGAAAACCTACTTAAATGCAATATTAAAAAAATGTATTACCTACAAGATGACCACTGGGCATCCTGACATGCAAATAGAGGTGGTAGAGTGAACTAGTGCGCCAGATATGGGAAGCATGTGCACTGACAGGATGCTGGGCAGAGACACTGGTGATGCACCCCCAGTGTACCCAACAACTGATGGAAGGGTAGCCCTTCCTTTTGTGGTAACATTCACCCTGTGGACTAGAAAGGGCCCTCATTACAACATTAGTGCAAACTGTTGCACCGTATACCTCAGGGAAATGTGATACCCATAAATGGCATGCATCATCCTGGCTCTGTCCTGAGATGACACTGCGATACAGATGTGCAGCAGTACATCCAAGAACTGCTGCAGTACCCTCATGGCAGAAGCCAGTGTGACCTCCAGCATGGCCCCATTCTGTCTCTGTATGGTCTCTGAAGTATATTGATGACTATAAATATCGTAGTGTCCACACATTCCTCTTATTTTCCTATGGGGTCAAACATACCCACTGAGACCATTATAATAGGGGTCAAACATACCCACTGAGATCATTATAATGTCCCTGTCTACTCTGAACCTATGAAGGATTTCTTGATTATTAAGTTATGAGTTAGCTTTTGCTTATAGTTTCACCATCTTGGTCAGAGAGCATCACTGGGTGCAAGCAGCTTTGGCCCAGATAAGGCAAGCAACTTACAACTGGAAATAGCAGAACTAGCAGCAAGTGACAACATTATTGTGGATTGCAATGCTGATAGATTTGACAAGACTTCCATTTATGTAACATATCTGTGAACAGTGCAAAAAAGTGGTAACATTTCTCTATGAATCACTAATGGTGTTGAGAGTACTTCATCAGCATGCACTAAGTTACATCATTCCTCATTTACATGCCATTATTAGCACATTTGCATAGGATCATTTGAGATCATTGCTCATTTGTGTAAATGGGCTCTATGAATCATAGCTCCATTGCGATCATTTGCAAAAATCGTAGATAGCGTAAATGCATTAGGATAAATTTCATGAATACCAGCCTTACTCTTAACTTTCCTCTATAAATAACTCATAGTGTCCACCCTATCTCCTACACCACTACTGAAAATCTCTTCATAGAGCCTTAGAGTGCCCAATGATGAAATTATCTGTCTTATTGGACTGTCTTAAATAGCTATCATTGATGAAAAAGCATTCTAGAACCTTGTCCCAACCTACTGGAACCACCTATCTGCTGAACTCAGAAAGGAACAATCCAAATTCAACTTAAAAAATCAAAGTAACCTATGATGAAAATAACCTTAAATGTTTCACTAACCATAGTATTTAAATTCAAACCTTTTCACATTCAGTAATGCTTTATGCCCTCAAGTTATATTTGCAATTCAAAATAACACACAAACTTTAATATAGGGAAGTTACTCAGAAATGTACATTTTTCTTCTTATTCACCACACGTACCATATTAAATGCATGAGTCTTTCTCCTTTGTTGTGTGCAATGCCCTGTCCCTTTTGTTAAATGCACACTGCTTTTTCAATATGCCTTACTCTTGTATATTACATTGCATCCTGGATTACAGCTCCATTGTACATTTGTCTGCTCTCTTGAGCTCAAGTCATAAGTTTAGGACAGTCCACTTATCTGGTTAACAAAGAACGAAACAAATGAATAAATAAATAGGCTTTTAATATGCAAATAGAAATGATACTCAACTGGGTTCACTCCATTTTCTTTTGTCAGCTCATACCCATATCCTTTAATAACCTCCTTCCTTTTCCACATAAGAAACCTTTTACCTTTTTATATTAACCTCATCTTTACATGTCAATTTATTTGTGACATTCCCACTTTTCCATCTCTTTGAAATACTCTCCACCACCCTCTTATCACCACATTCTATATCAATATGTACCCTAGTATTCTTACCTGCACTGCCTTTGATTTATCACCTATACGATACATCTCTCCTTTGTATAACTTTAATTATCTACCTACAAAATAATGTTTCACACTCCTTACACCTTAGTTTTATTTATTCCTAACATCTATACTGTAACCATCCTTACCCAAATCTTAAAAGTCATTTGTATTGTCTGCTTGTCACATATATTGCACATGAACTGTCTGTATACTAAACGTGTAACACTTGGAATTTAATATCATGTAAAATGTCATCATAGCAGAAATACCTGTTTTATCTTTGTATAATTCACTACAGAATAATTACCTCTTTGTATGTAGATATCTTGAGAAATATTAATGTAATACATCTTTGTAAAAAAAAAAAAAACATTTGTCATGAGTATGTACAATGTATCTGGTGGAAGTTTTTCTCCTGGCCTACACTGAAAATGGGTTTTTCCCAGTTGGGCTTTTAGACAACATAGACAGATAACCAAAACAACAACAAAAAAAAAAAACACAAATAAATCAATTGTAATGAGATGATGACATTTATATAAACTACTATATTATGGTAATTTAATACAAGATGTATTCATTTATTTATACTTTAATCATACTTTTTGTAAATCACATTTTACATTGCAGGTTAAGAGCAGTGATGGGGTTTGGGGACCTCAGACTATTTTACAGACAGCATTACGGAAAATACACCTAGAAGATATTGATTTGGTATATGGATTTACTGCAAAGCTTCAGTCACATACTCATGCACTATAATACGCAATATCCATGGCATGGCATTCTAAACAATCACTGAGCAGTGCATGTGGAATACCAGTGTTGCACCTGGCTTGGGTGGGTTTGCTATTAGTGTCCGACGATGACAGGTCCTGCTCCTGCATATGTGTATGTAACATTATAGGCACTAGGCAAGGGTCTCACTAGATACTTGGTATAATGTTGGTGGCGGCCCTGTACCACCTTAATAATGGATGCTAACCCTACCTCTAATGCTGCCCCTTTACCCAACCCTAATCCTTCACCTTACCTTAATAAAAAAACATCTTGTAACACTGCCACTATTCAGGCTATTTTGAGACCAGTGTTATGGAGGGGTGGGGTGGGGGGGGGTTCATGTGAAGATCAGGAGGAAAAATACTTTTCCTTTCTTGATCTTTTGTGTGTTCAAAGTTTAGGGCATGACATTAAGAATGTTTGATCATATGGAAGATAACTATATCTATCTATATCTATATATATCTATATCTATATATATGTGTATATATAAATTAATTTATGCATACGTACATCTATATGTGTGTACATGTGAATCATTTAATGAAACAATGATTCTATAAAAATCAATTGAATGCACTAATTCCAAAAACACACACACACACACACACACACACACACACACACACACACACACACACACACACACACACACACACACACACACACACACACACACACACTATGTATCACATACTATCATGCATGTTCATACCCCCCATATTTCAGTCAGCATTCAGTACTCCTTTATTCATTTCAGACTCATTTAAGCTCACTCCTTATTTAAACCTAGTGGCCTATTCCTTCCACTCTGTGTTCCATCGCAATGTATTCACTAGTAGCCATTCTCTACATCCTCTTAATCCTCAGCTATCCAACTTCCTATCACTCATGCACTGTCACACCTTTTAATCCTCTCATTCTGTACCTTATTAACACTGCCAATTAACTCCCCCCTGACCCCATTATACATAGCCTCCAACTTGCAGTTTCTGTCTCAAAACTGCAGAATTCCTTTAAGTATAATATAAACATTCAAAAATGTCATCATCACATTATTAATATAAACATTCATGACTACATAACTAACAAACTCAGCCTGAAAACCAAATTAAAATGTCAAACAATTTATTATTACTACATCTCCTCAAACTTAAAACATAGTGGTCGGATACACCCTAACCCTGTTCCAACCTCCACTCCTCTAATTTTATCGATCCAATTTGTCACATGCAACACTTCACAAACTCTGCTTCTGTACTTATCATCCACATTAACATTATAAGCATCTATCACAAGCTACCAGAATTCCATGCAAGGCTTGCCTTGCATTCACCTGACATTGCAGTAGTAACAAGAGAGATGGGTTTTATAAGCATCTATCACAAGCTACCAGAATTCCATGCAAGGCTTGCCTTGCATTCACCTGACATTGCAGTAATAACAAGAGAGATGGCTTTTATAAGCATCTATAACAAGCTACCAGAATTCCATGCAAGGCTTGCCTTGCATTCACCTGACATTGCAGTAATAACAAGAGAGATGGCTTTTATAAGCATCTATCACACGCTACCAGAATTCCATGCAAGGCTTGCCTTGCATTCACCTGACATTGCAGTAATAACAAGAGAGATGGCTTTTATAAGCATCTATCACAAGCTATTAGAATTCCATGCAAGGCTTGCCTTGCATTCACCTGACATTGCAGTAATAACAAGAGAGATGGCTTTTATAAGCATCTATCATAAGCTACCAGAATTCCATGCAAGGCTTGCCTTACATTTTATTTATTTTATTTATTTTACATTTGTTGACCGGGATAGTCCGACTGGATATATGTCCATTTTCAGCGGAGGCCCGGGGAGAAAAGCTCCACAATAAAATACAAAGATTAATACATTATAATAATACAAAAATTAATACATTGTAATAAAACAGAGTAAGAAGATAAAACAAAAAACAACTGTATCTCCTATATTAGTAGATGCAACAAAGGAGATGCAGAGCAGGACTATAATATACAATATCAGGGATACAATAATATAAACATAGATTTCAGCATAACCATTCTACTTTTAGGATAGTCACTTTGGTTAAGAGGAGAGAGAAACAGGAAAGAAAGAGGGGATGCTACTAGGAAGGGATCTATACTTGTCTGAGAAAGGGTCAGTCAGGACTTGAGCATTGACAGAGCCAATGTGACTTTAGATGGTGATTTTAATCTTTTTTTAAAGAGGCTTAGAGAGGAAATGCAGGAGAGGCTGGGGGGGAGGGAGTTCCAGATTTTACCAATGGAATTGGTAAAAAGTGAGTCACCCCCTACTTTGTTGGATTTGACTGTTTGAACTAATATTTTGTTTGAAGAGCGCAGACTGCTGAGATTGTTGTAGGGTTTAATTAAATTTTTCAGCCCTGGAGTTTTGTCAGGTTGGTTTAGGATTTTATATGCTTCAATAAGTTGGGTCTTCTGTAGTAGGTGGGTGAATTCAATCCAACCTAGGTTTCTTAGATTAATACAGTGGTGTGTTCTGTAAGGCATTCCAGTTGCAAATCTAGCAATCTGATTATAGCAACGCGATAGTTTATTCAGTTCAGCTATGTTAAGATTGGTGAGCATAGGGGAGGCATACAAGAGGGTGGAGAGAAGATGAGAACGGGCCAAGGTCACTTTCGCTATTGGAGTTAGAAAAGATTTAATCCGGTATAGTGACCCAAGTTTTTTATTAACGGTTTTAATGGTCTGATTGATATGGATATCAAATCTTAGTTTGTTATCTATGGTGACTCCTAATAGTTTAGTATAGGGGTCTGGGGAGATGATTGTCCCATTTTTGGATTGGATAGAAAAGGATAGGGGTGTTATCTTTTGCGTGGGATGGAAGAGTAGTAATTTGGTTTTGTTGGGATTCAGGATCAGTTTACGTCCTAATAGCCAGTTCTCTACTAACATGAAACATGATTGGGTTTTGGTTAGTAGGTTGACAGGAGATGTATCAGCACAGACTAGTGTCGAGTCATCAGCATATTGAATGCATGTGGCTTCCGGAATGGCTTTATACAGGTCATTTATAAAGATAGTAAAAAGAAGAGGTCCCAGGATAGATCCTTGAGGTACTCCTATGGTATTAGGTAGGAGGTTAGAAAGCTTGGATTGCCAGAGTACTGCTTGCTTCCTGCCAGATAGATAGCCAAGAAACCAGTCCAGAGCTTGTTTGTCAAGTTGAAGATTTTCAAGTGTATGATGAAGTAGCTGGTGGTTCACCATATCAAAGGCCTTTGATAGGTCAAGAAATAGTGCTGAAGATATTTTTTTGTCATTACTGTTGAGATTAATAGTGTCGGTAAAAGAGAGAAGAGCAGTGGTTGTACTGTGGTGGGGTCCAAAGCCATGTTGAGAATTGGTTATTAAATTGTTCAGGGTAAGATAGTAAAGCAGTTGTTTGTCTATGCACTTCTCCATGATTTTGGCCAATGGTGATAGTATTGCTATGGGCCTATAGTTTGATAGTTCTGTTGATAAGCCACCTTTGTGGAGAGGTATGATATGGGATACTTTCCATATAGATGGGATTGTAGCTTCTGCTATGGTTCTATTGATAAGAACTGAGATAGGCTACGCAATGGTATCTGCTGCGATCTGTAAGTATTCAGCTGACATTGCAGTAATAACAAGAGAGATGGCTTTTATAAGCACCTATCACAAGCTACCAGAATTCCATGCAAGGCTTGCCTTGCATTCACCTGACATTGCAATAATAACAAGAGAGATGGCTTTTATAAGCATCTATCACAAGCTACCAGAATTCCATGCAAGGCTTGCCTTGCATTCACCTGACATTGCAGTAATAACAAGAGAGATGGCTTTTATAAGCACCTATCACAAGCTACCAGAATTCCATGCAAGGCTTGCCTTGCATTCACCTGACATTGCAGTAATAACAAGAGAGATGGCTTTTATAAGCATCTATAACAAGCTACCAGAATTCCATGCAAGGCTTGCCTTGCATTCACCTGACATTGCAGTAATAACAAGAGAGATGGCTTTTATAAGCATTTATCACAAGCTACCAGAATTCCATGCAAGGCTTGCCTTGCATTCACCTGACATTGCAGTAATAACAAGAGAGATGGCTTTTATAAGCATCTCTTACAAGCTACCAGAATTCCATGCAAGGCTTGCCTTGCATTCACCTGACATTGCAGTAATAACAAGAGAGATGGCTTTTATAAGCATCTATAACAAGCTACCAGAATTCCATGCAAGGCTTGCATTGCATTCACCTGACATTGCAGTAATAACAAGAGAGATGGCTTTTATAAGCATCTATCATGAGCTACCAGAATTCCATGCAAGGCTTGCCTTGCATTCACCTGACATTGCAGTAATAACAAGAGAGATGGCTTTTATAAGCATCTATCACGAGCTACTAGAATTCCATGCAAGGCTTGCCTTGCATTCACCTGACATTGCAGTAATAACAAGAGAGATGGCTTTTATAAGCATCTATCACAAGCTACCAGAATTCCATGCAAGGATTGCCTTGCATTCACCTGACATTGCAGTAATAACAAGAGCGATGGCTTTTATAAGCATCTATCACAAGCTACCAGAATTCCATGCAAGGCTTGCCTTGCATTCACCTGACATTGCAGTAATAACAAGAGAGATGGCTTTTATAAGCATCTATCACAAGCTACCAGAATTCCATGCAAGGCTTGCCTTGCATTCACCTGACATTGCAATAATAACAAGAGAGATGGCTTTTATAAGCATCTATCACAAGCTATTAGAATTCCATGCAAGGCTTGCCTTGCATTCACCTGACATTGCAGTAATAACAAGAGAGATGGCTTTTATAAGCATCTATCACAAGCTACCAGAATTCCATGCAAGGCTTGCCTTGCATTCACCTGACATTGCAGTAATAACAAGAGAGATGGCTTTTATAAGCATCTATCACAAGCTACCAGAATTCCATGCAAGGCTTGCCTTGCATTCACCTGACATTGCAGTAATAACAAGAGAGATGGCTTTTATAAGCATTTATCACAAGCTACCAGAATTCCATGCAAGGCTTGCCTTGCATTCACCTGACATTGCAGTAATAACAAGAGATGGCTTTTATAAGCATCTATCACAAGCTACCAGAATTCCATGCAAGGCTTGCCTTGCATTCACCTGACATTGCAATAATAACAAGAGAGATGGCTTTTATAAGCATCTATCACAAGCTATTAGAATTCCATGCAAGGCTTGCCTTGCATTCACCTGACATTGCAGTAATAACAAGAGAGATGGCTTTTATAAGCATCTATCACAAGCTACCAGAATTCCATGCAAGGCTTGCCTTGCATTCACCTGACATTGCAGTAATAACAAGAGATGGCTTTTATAAGCATCTATCACAAGCTACCAGAATTCCATGCAAGGCTTGCCTTGCATTCACCTGACATTGCAGTAATAACAAGAGAGATGGCTTTTATAAGCATCTATCACAAGTTACCAGAATTCCATGCAAGGCTTGCCTTGCATTCACCTGACATTGCAGTAATAACAAGAGAGATGGCTTTTATAAGCATCTATCACAAGTTACCAGAATTCCATGCAAGGCTTGCCTTGCATTCACCTGACATTGCAGTAATAACAAGAGAGATGGCTTATAAATGAAACCAAAGATAACGAGAGACTCCCACCAAGTTATAAAGGGCAGACAAAACAGAAAACATTAAGAGAGCTGGTAGTTGTAATACTGTATAAAAACACCCTACAGCTCACCGTGTCACCTCTAACACACACATCTATTCAACAAAATGGAAATCCTCATATCTGCTCTCAAACTAAATCACCACAAAGCTTTGTATACATTAGGAGCTTATATCCCACCCAGAAACAATCATAGCACAATTCAAGATCTCTTTTCCTGGATAGCATCCAACATCCGTCACAAAAAAAAACTATTAGGTGAATTTAATTTTGACTGTTTCACTCTACTAACAACCTCATCCATTCCATAAATCTATATGGACTAACACAGTTGATTACCACTCCCACTTGCTTCATTAATATAAATAACAAAACTATCACAATATACTGGATACTCACTTTTATGTCTAACTACAGGACCCTCTCAGACTCTTTAAGAAACCATCAACCAATATGAATATTAAGGAAAAAACAAAATTCCAAAAAAAAAAACACATTAATGTGACTTGTATCCTTTCAAATTTCACCAAAGACTCCATCTCATATGTAAAACAGTACAACTGGACTAACCGAAAGCACCGACCTGTCCATGATGTTGAATCTCATTCAGTAACACATTCCTAAAAATCCTAAATGAACTTTCCTCACTCAGAGAAAAAAATGACTTAAGTCAAATCCTGACCTGTAGATATCCAGAAGTACAAAGCATCTCATGAAACTTAGAGATGCTGTCTGGAAAATGTGGTCCAGAAATAAAACTCAGTCGAACCATCAGAAATTCAGAGAGCTTAGAAAAAGAGCCAAATGCCATACCAAGTTAGAGAAAAAACATATTACATTAATCTCCAAAATAAAAATGATCAGAACCCCAAATTATTCTGGTTTACCATATATCAGCTTCTAAATCCTGGCCATTAAACTCAGCCTTCATCTACACTCAGCTCTAACAAGTCAATTGACATTGCTAATGAATTTAACTCTGACTTTATTAAATCAGTCTCTTCCTTACTCAGCAGCTCTACACAAAATAATGTCAAGAACTCATTGCAAACTCTAATGACTACCCATACTCTGTCTCGCTAGCCAGTCTCCACGGCTATCATAAACAAAACAAACAAAAAATAATAACTGTAATCCACCTCCCAAGCACCAAACAGTCTAACTGGCAAATATCTGAAAATAGCATCAGAGACCATAGCTTACTCTGTCTCAAGTCAAATAAACTGCTTGATTATTGAATCTTATGTACCTTTACTATGGAAAAAAATGTTACACCCTCCCCATCCACAAAGGTGGTCATTCTGCTGAACCCACCAGTTATAGGTCATCATCATTCTTTTCCTTCTATCAAAAATACTTGAGAAGTCCATCATTTAGGCTCAACTTGTACACTATATCACATAAAATTCACTCCTCCATCCTTTACAACATGCTTTTTCTACCACCATAGTACTTAAGCAATCCTCCTTAACTTCACTAATATTGTTAAAAGAAAGAGAAATGGGTCTATTTCATCCTGGATCATTAAACTGGCTTCTCCTCTGGAAGTCCATACTTTTTGGGATGAAGTTTTTGCCCTTTCCACAATGTGTAGTGATCTATGAGTTGCTATATACAATAAGCAGGGGTTGTGGGGTGCAAGGAGACTTCCATCCTATGAAAATACTGTTCTCCATGATGTTAACTTCCAGCGGAGTAGTCATTTCATTGTTCTGAGATTCCATCTTAGGCAATAGATAAATATATATATATATATATATATATATATATATATATATATATATATATATATATTAAACTTGTATATCTTTCTTGATCTATCCAAAGCTTTCAACACTGTCTCTCCAGTCTAGGCCTTGGCAATTCCACTCTATCCTGGTTTTAGATTTGAGGCAGTAACATGGCTCACTGATATCTCCTCTCTTCTCCCTGTTGTGGTTGCGATCCCACAAGGATCAGTACTGGGACCTATTCTGTTCAGCATTTTTCTTAATGACCTTGTACTGGCCAGTAAAACGTACTACCTTAGTAGAGTACTCAGATGACTCCATCATCATCTGCTGAACAAATAACCTGGGTTCCTTAAAAAGACTATCCCAGGAATCCTTTATTTCTATAGAAAACTGTCTGACTACCTCCCAGCTATTCCTAAATCCTACAAAAAAAAAAAACTAATTATCATCACTCCCAAATACCTTGCAATAGAGCAAGCATCCTTCACTATTACCTTCTCAAACAATACCAAAATCAAATTTGTCTCACAAACTATACTACTGGGAGTTTGCACAGAAGAAGACACATTCAACATACAATGAAAAAAACACACCAAAGACTAATTACATTCTATATGGTAAAGCCCTATATAACATTACAAGATGTCATATTACCACTATTTTCCAACTAACTCAACTAAACAAACTCTAGCAGTTCAATAACAAGGTTGCAAAATGTGTAGCCAACCTGACATAGGGATCATTATGTGATCTATAGCGGAGACCACATATTCCTGACTCACTATTATCCACAGTCTACGAAACAAACCAAATGACTATTCATCTCCTGCCAACCTTGTACAACCATACAACCCATCAAGAAGCTTTTAGGTTCATAGGTTCATAGGTTTGTACTATGCCAACGGCCCTGGAGCCTTTACAAGCCTAGCCCATAGAAGTGCCTTGGAATCATGCCACCATTAGTTCCCGGTGCCTCTATCAAGTATATCTACTGGAGTGATCCCCGGGGTGAACGTTCTATTTTCAATCCACTCATCAAGATTTCTCTTGAAAAGGGCCAGTGAGCTGTTCTGCTCGACATGTATGGGAAGTCTATTTCAGAGCATGGGCAGTCTCTGGGTTATGAACTTGTCCCTCCAGCATGTTCTGTTGATTGTGGTAATGAGGTTGAGGTCTCTGGAGCATGTGGTGCAGAGGGATTGGGATTTCTTTAGATGTAGCATTTCTAACAGGGCTGGGTCAGACATGGCTTTGTAAGTAGCAGAGATCGCCTCTTAATAGACAATATGAGACAGAGAAAAGCTGGAGTTTTTTGAGTCTGTCCATGTAGGGCATGCGTTTAAGGCCTAGGATCCTCTTTGTGAGGTACTTTTGTTGCCTTTCCACCTGTTGCAGGTGTTTAGTGAGGTACATGCCAAATTGGGCATTATACTCAATGATTGGTCTAATGAGGGAAGAGTAGAGAGAGATGATGACCTCTTTCTTCCTGGATGCAAAACCCTTGGTGATGAAATGTGCCACATAGAAGGACTTTCTGACCACAGTGGAAATGTGGTAGTCAAAGGAGAGGTTGCTGTCAACCTGTGTCCCCAGATCTCTTATAATGCCTTCAGTGTTCAGTGGGCTACCATCAATGTGACAATTAGTGGGAGCTGAGTTTTTCCCAAAGGGAATGACGATGCATTTTTTAGCATTAGGCTTAAGGCCATGGTTTTGGCACCATTTGTTGGTCTTAGTGAGACCTTTCTGTAGGATGACTACATTGCTTGGGGAGTTAATAATGGCTCCCAGCTTGCAATCATCAATGAACTTGGTCAGCACAATTCCACAAACAAGGTAAAAAACACAAAAGAAAGCAGAAAGCCAGGAGTAGGTCCACTGCTGTTTTATTGAATCAAATAACCATAAGCGCTTTTGTCAAGTTCATTACAATACTTCAGATAAAAAATGAACTGAAAAGCCAAGTTTAAAAGTCCTTCCCATATCACATGATCCACCCCCAAGTTGATTAACTAATTAACTGATTAAAATCGACAGTAAATGTGCAAAAGAAAAAAGGGGAAGAAATCACATTATGCAACATCTTAAAACACATAAATTTAAAACTTTAAAACCATGAATATGTATATATATCATTATGTGAATAATCATAATAACCAAATCTATCTAAGTTGTGCCTTCATTTTTAATACACAACCAATAGATGCTAGTTCATTTAAACCAGGAAAACCCACAGCATTTAAAGTTAATATCCAGTAACGTTCCCAGTTTTCCAGAAACAACTGCCAAGGTCCACCCATTTTATTCCGTTTGACCTGCTCAATCACAATGAATTTAAAATAATGTTCAGGAAATTCTAGGATGTTCTTATAAAGTGCATTTGTAGTTTTTTTTTTACCCGTATGTCATAATTATGTTCATAGATGCATTGCTTAAGCATCCGCTCCGTCTTGCCGACGTAAAAGGCAGGGCATGACTAACACAAAGCCCCAGAAACTACCCCGGTACTGTTACAGTTGTAATGTCCTTTTATCCTAAAGCTGAAAACATTAATTTCAAACAGTTCCCCCACATAAATAAATTTACAAAAATGTCACATACCACATTGGTACATACACCTAACTTGGGCATTGTCAACTTCCATTATAGGTCTTTCTACCAAATTTTTTATGTTACATCCCCTTTTCCACACAATAGAAGGTTTTGTGCTAACTTTACCTCTAACCTCACCATCCCCAGTTAGAATACTCCAGTTCTTTTGTAAGATTTCTTGAATTTGCTGGTGGTCAACAGAGTATCTGGTAATAAAGGACAGTCTAAAACTAACATTGTTAGTTACTTCTGTCCCATTTCCTTTCCTGTTGAATTTAGAATTACTGGTAACAGAACAGTTTTGAGGGTTTATCAAATTTCCAACCAATATGGGTGAATAAATACCCAGTTGTATCTTAACCACTACTTCTTTTTTGATTTCTTGTACAAAAGCTGCAGGGTAGTCCCTCTTTATGAACATGTCTTCCAAAAGACTACATTCCCCAAGAAAGGAATCAAAATTAGAAACCATCCTTGCAGCCCTGACAAATTGTCCTGTGACCACCGCTTTTTTCTGAGGGAGGGGGTGAAAACTGTCAAAATGCAAAAATGCATTTGAGTATGTGGGCTTCCTATAAATGGTGGAAACGTATCTCCCATGCACCACATCCTTTTCTAGTTTTACACCCAAATAACTGATGCTGTCATTCCCCACCACATATGTAAACTGAAGAAAATTAGTTGTGTTGTTTATATAATCCATGAAATTAATAACACTGTTGTTGTCACCCTTCCAAAGGAAAAACAAATCATCCAAATATCTCAAATATAAAATACAGTCATTAAATCCAGAATAACCAAATCTTTGTTCCCACTTACACATGACAATGCTGACATAAAATGGTCCACAAGAGGCTCCCATAGCAACACCTACTTGTTGAAAAAAATACTGCTCGTCAAAATAAATATAATTATTTTTCAACACAATTTCCATAATTTCTGTGTAGGTGTTGATACAGTCTTGTTCAATCTTTTTCCTAAACAGGTACTCACTGAACCAATCCAACCCAATGTCATGTGGAATTACAGTGAATAGATCTTTTACATCCACTGTAAAAATATGAGACCACTATCAAATACAACACTATTACATTTGGAAAGAAAGTCCCATGAATCAGTACAGAGATTTATCTCTTGTCTTAATACATTTTTCAGTTTAACATCCAAAAAAAATTTTTTCCAAAAAATTTGCAATGGGAGAAGTGACAGAATTACGAGCATCCACAATCAGATGGAATGGTGGGTCCACAATCTGTTTATGTAATTTAGGAAGACCACAAATAGTGGGGATAGTAGGGGCATCCATTTTTAAATATTTGTATTCAGGTAAAGAAATGCATCCTTCCATGAGCATTTTACTTAGTTGAACCTTGATCCTATTATAGGCAATATTTACCTCATTCCTAGAGACTTGACAATATGTGTTAGTAAATAAAATCTTGTACATACTTTCAACATAATTTTGTACATCAAGAATCACAACTCCCCCACCCTTGCCAGGGTGTATAATCCTGACTTTTTGTTGTATCAAGGACATTATATCCCGTTCCTCAGGTTTTAGATTGCTTGAATAGGCATAAGGCCCTTTAAATGAATGTGTAAAGTCAAATTCACAAACTTTCTCAAAGAATTTCAGGCTGGGGTGAGTTGGTGGGTTACAAACACTAGAAAGTCTCAAGTCATTGTTGAGATCCATCCCACTGTTACTAAATAAAATACTTAAATTCATTTTGCGAACAAAAAGTTTTAAATCCAGAATTAACTGGGAAAGATTAGATCTGAAACTAGGGACCAAAGTAAGCCCCTTGGCAAATACATCAGCAATCTCACCAGAGTACTCATAAGAACTGTAATTAAATACCTCAAAGTCCCCGGTACTATTAAATAGAATGCATGGTTCATTGCTGTCATCAGGCCTAAGCCCTTGCATAATTAATTCCATGTTTGGTTCCATCTCCAACTCCTCGGTTGATTGTAGGATGAATTCCTCCTCTGTTGTCCACATTGGTTCCATTGTGGTTTTATTTCCTGGTCCATTGGTCTGTTCCTGTTATTGTATTCCCGAATCCTCTTGGAACGCCTCAGGCTTGTTGAATATAAAGGGATGACGTCATTTCCTTTCTGATTTTCCTCATTGTTATTAATAAATTTCTCATCTTGGTTGGCTGGATGGTCATTAAAATGCGAGCGAATGCCCCATTGCTGTGACTCAGGCGGCCAGGGATACGCCTTCCCACATGCATATTCATCAGCGTTCCATTTTAATTTATGCAGTTTATGAGATTTTATGTTGTTAATGATGTTGTTAATATTTTTAAAAACTTGCTGATATTCATCAGGTGATGAGCAAAAACCAAGTCTTTAGTAATGTTTGAATCCAATTCTTTAGTGTCTTTAATTATTTCCTCTATAGTACGGTTGTTATGTTTGACTAACACCTCTAAATACTCACAA
This sequence comes from Protopterus annectens, assembly GCF_019279795.1. Taxonomy (NCBI): domain Eukaryota; kingdom Metazoa; phylum Chordata; order Ceratodontiformes; family Protopteridae; genus Protopterus; species Protopterus annectens. The sequence goes on from NC_056743.1 coordinate 1,687,603,706, forward strand.
CTATGCTGGTCGAATAGTCCCAAAAGTTCTATGTGTAAAGGAGAATTAAAATCGAGCCCAGAGGGGAATTTCTATTGCCTCAAGCCCTTCGGCACTTGCTTCCATTTGATCCATTCACACAGGTAGGCATTCTCTGTTTGAAGCTTCTGAACCTTCAGAAGCTTGTATTGAAAGAGCTCCAAGCTCTCTTTCAAAGTTTGATTGTAATTAACTGCCACATTTTGTGGTAAGGAAATTCCCTGTTGTAACTAGTCATTTAGATTTAAGCCTTCCAAGTATTGCGGCAAGCCAATATGGGAATTACTTTCCTCATGACCACTATTATCCAGTACATTGTGTGACTGCAAGGGCAGAGGTAAATTCCTGGACTGATTAGTTTGAACTGCTGAACTTCAGAAGCTAGCACATCCACTTTCTGTATTAGTTGTTGGATTAAAGCAGCAAGAGCTCCTTCACTGCTAGTCAGTTCATCCACAGGAAAAGGCAGTTGAGAGGCACCCCCATGTCCAGAAGCCATCCTTGCCTTATAAACAAACTGATATCAGCGCAATTCCACAAACAACGTAAAAAAAACACGAAGGAAAGCAGGAAGCCAGGAGTCGATCCACCACTGTTTTGTTGAATCAAATAACCATAAGCGCTTTCGTCAAGTTCATTACAAGACTTCATCAGATAAAAAAATTAACTGAAAAGCCAAGTTTAAAAGTCCCTCCCATATCAAATCATCCACCCCCAAGTTGATTAACTAATTAACTGATTAAAATCAACAGTAAATGTGCAAAAGAAAAAAAATGAAAAGAATTCACATTATACAATATCTAAAACACATAAATTTAACACTGATATTAATATCCAGTAAAGTTCCTGGTTTGCCAGAAACAACTGCCAAGGTCCACCCCTTTAGGATAAAAGGACATTACAACTGTAACAGTACCGGGGTAGTTTCTGGGGCTTTGTGTTAGTCATGCCCTGCCTTTTACGTCGGCAAGACGGAGCGGATGCTTAAGCAATGCATCTATGAATATAATTATGACATACGGGTAAAAAAAAAACTACAAATGCACTTTATAGGCACATCCTGGAATTTCCTGAACATTATTTAAAAGTCATTGTGATTGAACAGGTCAAACAGATTAAAAGGGGTGGACCTTAGCAGCTGTTTCTGGAAAACCAGGAACTTTACTGGATATTAAGTTTAAATGCTGTGGATTTTCCTGGTTTAAATGAACTAGCATCTGTTGGTTGTGTATTAAAAATGAAGGCACAACTTAGATAGATTTGGTTATTATTGTTCTTTACATAATGACATATATATATATATATATATATATATATATATATATATATATATATATATATATATACATATATATATATATATACACATATTCATGGTTTTAAAGTTTTCAATTTATGTGTTTTAAGATGTTGCATAATGTGATTTCTTTTCCTTTTTTTCTTTTGCACATTTACTGTTGATTTTAATCAGTTAATTAGTTAATTAGTCAATCAGCTTGGGGTGGATCATGTGATATGGGAAGGACTTTTAAACTTGGGCTTTTCAGTTAATTTTTTATCTGACGAAGTCTTACAATGAACTTGACGAAAGTGCTTATGGTTATTTGTTTCAATAAAACAGTGGTGGACCTACTCCTGGCTTCCTGCTTTCCGACAAATTTGGTCAGCCAGAGTCCCTCCATGTTGGCTTGGACTTCTGAGAAGTAGATGCCAAACAGGAGAGGACCCAGGACCGATCCCTGTGGGACTCCACTCGTGACTAGTCAACAGTCTGACTTGGAGTCTGCTACTTTCACACTGTGGGTTCTATCCGTGAGCCAATTTGCAACATACCTAGTGATATAGGAGCTGATGCCTAGTTTAGTGAGTCTGTCAATAATTCCTGAGTGGGGAATGGTATCAAAGTCTTTATCCAGATAGAGGTAGGCTGTATGAACTGCCTTGCCCTCATCCACAGCTCTGCTGTGAAGTCAACCAGGTTGAGCAGGCATAATCTACCCTTCACAAAACCAAATTGCGTGGGGTCCAGAGTTTGGAGATTCTCTATATCCTTGTTAATTAGGTCCATGATGACATGCTCCATAGCCTTACATATCAGACTCATCAGGCTAATGGGGCGATAATTCCCAGGGTCTGTAGTCTCTCCCACTTTATGGAGAGGGATGACTGTAGTAGTGCTCCATTCAGTAGGGACAAAGCCAGAGGTGAGGCTGTGATTAAACAGGGAACACAGGTGTGATGCTAGTTCACTTTGTTGTTCATGTAGAACACAGCCAGGGATACTGCCAGATCCCATGGAAGCTGTATTCTTGGCCTTGGACAATGCAGTTTTAACCTGTGCTGCAGTAATGCTGGGTGTCTGGCATTCATCCAGTATTGTGATTGGTCCTTTAGGGGCGGAGAGAGGAGTAATGTTGGCACTGAATCTGTCGGCCAGTACGTTGGCAATATCTGTTGGCTCAGTATAGGAGGAACCATTGTGCAGTAATTCAGAGTAAACCTGAGTATTGTCAATGAGATTTTTGATATAACTATAGAAGGCTTTGTGTTTGTTTTGAGTGTCTGCTGCAATTCTGCCTTCATAGCTGGCTTTAGAAGGTTTGATGAGGGAGCTCAACTTTTTGTTGAGGCTAATAAGGGCGTTTTTCCAGTCTTGGGACTTCACCTTTTTCTGCAACAGTTTCTTCCTTTTGTTGTAGAGTTTGTTAATGGCAGGGGACCACCAGACTGGCTTCCTTCTTTTGGAGGAGAGCGTCTTGGTTCTGTTAGGTATGGCTAGTTCCATGCATTTATGTACGTGTTTTACAGTGCATTGGTGTATGATTCAGCAGTCATGCACCAATTTTCCATTTGCATGGGTGCCATGAAGTTAGCCACCTCTGTTTTTATGAGTCCAAAGTCAGCTTTGGAGAAGTTTGTCATGGTGGTTACCTTTGCAGGGAGTGTGGGTGAGATGTGGATTTCCATGATGATTAGTTTGTGATTGGATCTAACCAGGGAGGAATTGACTATTGATGTAGAGCAACAGTTGCCCATTTTAGTAATAACCAGGTCAAGGATGTTGCTTCCTCTAGTAGAGGTAAGAATGAGCTTGTCGAGCGCATTGGAATTAAGGAATTCCAGGAAGCGAAGGGCAAGTGTATTGGTGCATGAGTAGTTTTCCCAGTTGATGGTAGGGTAGTTGAAGTCACCTAGTATGAGAGTGTTGGGTTGGACCCTAATAGTTTCCAGGGTGGTTAGGAACATGAAGTGAAAGTCTTGGGACATGGTGGGGAGCTATAGCAGGCTACGACCAGCATTGCTGTCTTACCCACTGTTAGTTGTACCTGAAGTATCTCCACTGCATTATACTGGGCTACTAGTATGGAAGTGTGCAAATCCTTTAAGAATATGGAGACACCACTGCCTTTGGAGGTTTGGTCCATGTTCTGGGGCCGAAAGGTGTGGAATGAACTAAAGCCTGGTAGCGCAGGGATGCTTTCTGCTGCTTTAAACCAGGTCTTCTGACAAAGATCTTGTACATATATTAAAACCTAACAACTTTGCAGGCTCTTTTCTCAACTCCTATCAAGTGTCAAAAACCTGGAACTCCACCCCCCCCCAATAGTAAGACAGGACTATTCACTAAAGTCATGTAAATTACAGCTAAAGTCCTGTTTACTTAACTGCTGATTCTGCGAATATGCTGTACGAGATTAGCACATCACACCTCTGCAACCTCATCTCTGCTCAGCTCCCTCCATATCCTCCTTTTACCTATATTATAACTCCCTCTCTTCCCCCCAATTTGTCATACTCCTTCACTTGCAGTTCCTCGTGTCTTCCATTGCTTACCTCTACCTCTCTCACCACTATATGTCTTGTCAGACATATTACTTCTGTTGAAAACAGCAACACTGCCCGTATACTTTATCAGAGTTTAAGAGCAGTTTCCCTCTTACAGAAAAATGTAGTAAAGACAGTTCTATATTATTACCTTTCAAATGTTTGTGTTACTCGGTCCATTACTTTTGTATATACAATGGAGACTTTCGTTGTAGGTCTCCTCTGAAAAAGGGCCTTGAGCCCAGTTAGACTTTACAATAAATAAAATCAGTAAATAAAATTTTATTTATTTATTTTATTTTACATTTGTTGACCAGGATAGTCCAACTGGATACATGTCCATTTTCAGTGGAGGCCTGGGGAGAAAAGCTCCAAACTTACAAACAGATAAAGACAAGCAAATTACAGTATATGCACAAACATATTGTATTAACATACAAGTTACAGTCTCACATTTTAAGCTTATGGAGAATACAGTTTATATACAGAAATATATATAAATATGTTGCAGTTTATCTTATCAAACCTATAGGTGCAGCTTATATACAGAGTATCTGCAAAGATATTACAGTTTCTCTTTTCAAACCTTAAGAGGTTAGTTGCTATGAATAAAAAATTGCAGGGATATGGAAGTAGATGAGGCTTTAGTCAGGGTTAGAGCAAGGACATAACCAGCGAGTTTTAAAATACTGGGTTAGATTTTTTTTGAACTGATTAAGGGAGGGGTTCCGAGTAAGGTCAGGGGGGAGTAAATTCCAGGTTTTGCCTACTGAATTTGAAAACAAAGATTCTCCAGATAGGTTGTTTGCTTTAACAGATAGAACCAAAAGTTTTGTAGTGGAATGATAATAACGTTAAGACGTTAATAAATAAATACCACACCCACATACTTCAAATTACTTTTAATAGTGGCAAAAAAAAAACCATCCATGATGTACATATGTGCCCACTGCATTATCTAACCAAAGTTTCATAAAAGGTCAAGTGGAAACCTCCTGTCCTGTACTACATAATCAAGACCCTTTTTAAAGATGTCCTTGTGTCATTACAAAATGCTGTTTATAAAAAATAGAGCATAATCTGCAAACCAAAAGAATCTCTTTGGTTAGATTTGAGTGTCTTCTGTATGTGGTCTACATCTCTTGACTCATACAAAATATGATGCTGTTAAGTCCAGTGTCCAACCAGCTGACCTCCCTAAGGTCTCCATCTTAACAACATTTATGACTTTGCTTTTTCTTGCCACCAATGTCTGTTTGGTCAGTTGAAAAAAAAGTTCCATATAGTACAGCCACTTTCAGGGATACTGAATCCATAATGGTCGCAGTCCATAATAAAACAATTAGAAGTGAAATGAGGAGTAAAACTCCCAACGGTAACGTGTCAGAAAACAAGATAACAAGTATGTGTTGAAAAGTGTGCAGAATCAATAAGTAAGGTAGGTTGCACAGTACCCACAATGTGATACACAGAACCTCTTTTCCTAGTCACCCTTTATGCTAAGGGATTATTAGCCAGTTATATCTGGATTATTATGTCAATGATGTTTTTGTCTTTGGGTTTAGGTAAAAAGCTTTTCACATCTTAAAAACTAGTTGTAATGCAGGCAGCCACATTTGATTCAAGGTGTAGCTGTGAACTTATTTATTGCAGTGCAACCAAAAAGCACATACATTTTTCTTTGCAGGCTACTTAAAACCATCCTTGGTTTGAAGCTTTGTTTAACTACATACAGCTAGTTACACTTACAGTTAAGCACACATCCAACTACCACAGAGATGGTTCTTGTATGACAAAGTGGCTATCAAGTAATTTGATTTTACTATTTTTTATCTCTTTATGTCAAGATTATTCTGTTAATGTGGTATCACTTTGAAATGTATGCATCACAAAATTTCTAGTAAAAATAACAGACTCATTTCACAATACTCAAGAACAATCAAAGGAGCAAAAACAACAAAATTATGAACATATGAAAAACATCTCTCTTTTTCTTCCTCACTCACACCCTCACACTAAGAATATTTACAATTTGTCTAATATAATCTAAGTGGGGCATTTCACTAATTCTGCAAAAAACACATTTCCTAGTATGGGCTATTGTTTACTGAATTAGATCTGTCTTTTACAAGTTCTTCAGAAAAAGGCCCATGTTTAATGTTGTACACAGAGAAATTACATCAGGCTATCATCAAAGGTCTATTAGACCAAAGAAACTGTGTAAACTTATGAAGTTCCCAATAAAACAACGGTTCTGTCTCAATATCACATATAATTGTGACTGAAGACAGACTGTGGTCAGAAATCACACATTGCTGTTTAGTGTTACAGCATCAGCCTGAGAACCAGAAAATCACGGGATTGCACCACAGTGAAGATATATAGTCTGTACGCTTCAAGTCATTTAAGTTTCCGAAGTTCTTATCTTGTCAGCTTCAGTAATGTAGCAGGTGGGCATCTCCCACCAACCATTATCAAATGCTACTTCTCAGGGTATCTGTCGAAGACAATACCTGGTAAAATGATTTAAAATAAAAATAGTTTTATTCCAGTGCTTTGCTGTCAAGCCGATTTTCAAATAGTGTAGTACACTGCAAACACAGATCAAATTTGACTAAGCCTAAATGTCATTCATTCTCCTTTGATGGACTTTGCCTAAACATCAGTTTTCTTATTTTATGTTTCTCATTAAGGATGAGAGATAGGTATAAAAGCTGATTGTTTCTAATGAGCTGTGAAAGGTGCTGGTAGCTTTTGAATCCTTGTTAGAAATTTAAAATAAAAAGTACTATTGACTTTTAGCCCTTACAGTTCATGCTTGCAAACAAAGCAGGCAAATGATCTTATTTATATAGTGCTTTTTGCTCTCAAGGTGCTTGAGTAAAGTCGTGGAATGAGTACACATGTGGCAATAAGCAGGATGCATGTGATCACACAATGCTGAAACTGTGTGGACCAGTTTTATTGTAAACAGACTGTTGACCAAGACACTGGTGAAATCCCTTTACTTTTCTCAGAGACACTAATAGATTGTTCTGAGGAGAGATGGCAAATATCTAAGTTGGAGAAGGAAAGGAGGAAAATAACTCTGTCGCTGGGCATGAAATTACTTTCTACATTAACAAAATGCAGAGAAGAAAGTAAGCCATCCTTAGTCCTGCATAACAGATTTGGAGGCAGATTGCAGACAGGGTGTTAAAAACACATTTGTGATGAGGAGTTAGAGGATGTTATGATGGAGACGTATGTTTTGGTGAATAGAATAATGGTGGTAAGCCTTGATGATGGAGACTTAAGAGCTAAGGTCAAGAAAACTGTACCTAAAATTTTGAATATAGATGTTCCACCTGAGATAGTTACAGGAAGCAATAAATGCAATGCTAGGTTGCATACACTAATAGCAACAAAGTGGAGCATTTTTGCAAGAGGAATTTTCTGCAGTTTTTATACAAAAATACTCCACACGATTTTGTTTTCAAAGTTTCTCCTTAAGATATTAAAGTACACAAAGCATATTCCAGTACCCACTTACATAAAAAAAATGTAATTCTAATAAAAAGTTGTTTCCCAACATGTTCTTCTTTCTCTAAGTTTACTTATGAGAATATGTTAAGTGTGATGAAATGCTGAATATTTGCATTTAGAATCTGGTAAACTTTTCAGTGATCATGTCAAATTGAAACATGCAAAACAATGTGTTGCAGTAACATAATTAAGGAAGACAATAGACTTCGTTGATATACAGACTGTGATGTGGAAATATGTGTTAGAATGTGACAATTTAAAAGAGAGAAGGGAAATTTGTAACACCATACCGAAAGTGGTTAGTTCAGATAATGATTATGAAATGTTATCACAAGAAGGCAGTGATGAAGTGATGAATACAAGGAAAAATAGAAATACATGTAATGTCTTGAATGTTGTCAAGTATATGTCATTTTCATTGCCAAGTATATTGAGCCACATAGAATGATTAACCACTGCAACAAGAAAGCTGAACTAATTCTTGATTAGTGATTGGTCATAAAACACCTGTCTAGCCACATAAATCAATGTTAGTGTAAGGAAAGATGAACAACCTTTAATTAGAAGATAGTATATATATATATATATATATATATATATATATATATATATATATATATATGCATACTATAATCCCATAGTCAATTTAATGTAACACCAAGTGCAGCTGGTAATCAACCTTGGGGGGGGGGTAGGACTGGGAAACTAGGGGTTAGTATGTATATATATATATATATATATATATATATATATATATATATAGATATATGGGTCCCCTACGAAATCCCGAATGCACAGAATCCCGATGCCCAAAATACCGAGACAAAAATCCCAAAATCCCACATTACCAAAAGACCAGAAGCGTGAAATTCAAAATCCCGATGTTAAGGGATTTTGAGTTAGCGCTTCTGGTGTTGCGGTTCAGGTAAGTATGTGTGTGTAAGTGAGTTTGTGAGGGGCTTTAGTGTGTGTTGTGACTGGTGTGTGTGTGTGTGTGTGTGTGTGTGTGTGTGTGTGTGTGTGTGTGTGTGTGTGTGTGTTTGTGTGTGTGTGTGAGGGTCTGTAATGTGTGGGTGTGAGTTTGCCTTGTGTATATGTTTGTGCGATCTCGGAGTTAGAATAATAAAGTAGGGGGAGTGTGGGAGGCACAGCCCCCCACTTCGGGGGGTGTAGGGGGGTGAAGCCCCACTGCTTATCTTTAGTGTAGAGTGGTTTGTTTGGTTATGGGGGGAGGGTGTGTGTATGTTTGTGTGTGTGTGCTGTATGTATGTATTAGTTTTGCAATTTTGAATTTCGCGCTTTCAACTTTTCAATAATGTGGAGTTTCAGGCTTTTCTTTTCTGTAGTTTGGGCGTCGGGATTCTGTGCATTCAGGATTTTGTAGGGGACATAAATATATAGATAGATAGATAGATATATATGTTAATGTAAGGAAATCATAAGGAGGTACTTAAAGTCATTTACATATTATGTATTGTTTAATGAACAAGAATGGAGGTTTAATGGCAAGTGCTCGCAGACTTTTTTTCAGACCATTGAACATTTAAAGTGATAAGTAGATCAAAGAGATATAGAAAAGGAAAGTGTTCTTTGGGGTTAAAATAAGTTATCTAAATCATGCATTTAGAAAGGTTTACACTTGTTATGGAAAGATCACTGGACAATGCAAATACTGACATGTGTCTTTTATGAAAGGTTGCAGCTGGAATGGATTATACACAGAAGGGAAAAACAATACCAGTTTGAAAATGGTAAGTAAAATATGTAAGATATGTTCATGAACAGTTAAAGAAAAAGAGAAAGGTGGTTTATAAAACTGAAGCTGAACATAAAAGGGAATGCTGAAAACATGAAAAAAAAAGAAGCAGCAAATGTTTGTAGCATAACGTTGAAAAGAGGATGTGGTGCTCCATCTTAACACTGAGGTAAAGAAATATGAAAGTCATATGGTAAATTTTGTGAGTAATTTTGGATGTAAATATGGGTGCAGAAAATGAGTCCTTAATAAATTGGGAAAGACTTGGGAGAAAAGGCTGTTATATTAATATGGAATGTGTATGCAATGTTACGTAGAAAGAATGTTTTTGGTGGACAGAGTTTTGTTGAGAATGGGTAGTTATTATGAATAGGTGCATCCTTTGTTTGAAGAACTGGAAACTAAATAAATGATTAGCATTTACTTGTCAGCCTGTGCATGTAATCTGAATCCCATTAAAAGAGGATTAATTCATAAGAAGACAAGTTATAGATGGCAAATCCTATGACTTTCATTTACATTTTATTGTCATATTATTAAGGAAATGCAAGCTAATGAGTTGTTGTGGATACGACTGCATAAACTATGGATGTGCTTGTAATTATAGAGATGGGTAAAAAGAGGTTAGATTAAATGGAGGTACAGTATGAGGATCGTCACAAAGTAGTATTGTGAAAACCAGTTTGTGATGCAAGGATAGATAAAAGGAGGTTTTGTTATGAGGAAGTATTGAAAGCTGGCTACATATATTTAGGGTGATGGACCTTGATATGGAGCTGAGATTTACTATTAAGGAAGAAGAAAATGAGTCAGTGCTATGTAGTTTGTTATACATGGGTTTGACTGAGGCCAGTTAACTTGAGACATGGTTAATTATCTTAAATTAGTCAACTGAATATCAGCTGAGTGAAGGTCAGAGGAAAGGTGATGAAGGTCATATCTTCTTGAGGATAAACTTGTTTTAGCTGAGGATTATGCTTGATACCTGACAGACATCTCCCTAAAGATGGTTCTGCTTGTGTCAGGTGAGATCTCTGCTGCATCCAGTTATGCAGCTGCACTCCTTCTTTCGGTTGATATGCTGCCAGTTTCACCACTCCTAAAATATTTTTTCTCCTCTGTTGAATGTGAGAATCACACTAATTTTTACAGACATGATTCACTTAATAAATTAGTCATTTTCGAAGGATTCAGACATTGGATATCTCAGTCTGTCCGAGACGGGCGATCCTAACAAACAAATGACTTAGTGTAAATATGTAGCCTATGACAAGCTTATGGGCATAGTTTCTGAGATGTGCCCACCTTCTTGCCCTTTGACTCTAATACCAGTAATCCTGCTAAAGTCATTGATTAATTTACTAGGCACAGTTATTCTTTGCATTGATTGCTCATCTTTGATGACTGAGATTTTTCCATCTATGCTCAAGAGATTTATAAACTTGATTCTTGCAAAGCCAACTTTGGATGCAAACTATCTCAGCTATTATGACCCTGTGTTGAACTTTTCATTTATCGGGAAGATTACTGAGAACATGGGCTATGCACACCTGTTTTTAATTTAGCATCCTATGTTTTGTTGGATCTTTGCCAATCCAGTCCTACATCAAAGCACAGCACAAACATTATTCTTACTAGAGTAGTTAGTGACCTCCTGAGGGTGCAAAAACCAGTGTAATTATTCCACTTTGTTAAACTTTATGTCTTTGTAGCCCTCAAGTTGATGTGCCATGGAATCATGACTGGGTGCTTGAGGTTCTACTGAGAATTATCAGGTGTGAGTGGTTTTCCTCATAGCACTCAGGATGTATCTAACATGGTAATATATTATATTTCTTCAGTTTAAAACACATTAGGCTGTGGTTTTCTTCAGAGTGCAGTTTTGGTTACCTTGTCCATAATGTATATGTTGCCACTTAGGCAGGTCATGGTTATAACAGGTATTTCTTATCAGTCTGATATTTTTATTTACTTATTTATTTATTTAATTAATTAATTTGGTAATTGTGGTACAGCACTGATCCAAATGGAACTATTTCAGTCTTATATTATATTTGATTATAACTTTCTTTTTACTATGAGAGCATTCCATATGTTTCAGCCTTGGAAGACTGTTGCCTGGATTTGATCCTTAAGTGGATTCCCATAGGCATCCTAAAGCTTAACCCTCTATGTTCTGACTGTCCATCTCAATTTCCCTTGCGCTGCAAAGTAATTATATTTGAAGAGTAATCAGTTGGAGTGTGGTTCTTACATTCATAATGTAGCCTTTATCCTTTATGACAGTTTGGCATTGAAGGAACAGCTGTCTTCTGTCTTCAGAACTTATTATGTCCACCTGAGGAATATAGGATCAAATGCTTTCGGTAATGGGCTTTAGGATGATATTGTAAAACCCAGATTACTTTAATGGGGACTTTGGCACAGTGATCCGGACTACCTGCAGCATCAAACAAATTCTGCAGCTTTTTTGTTCACTTCAGTTCCTATATTACGCCAAATCACTCCTGTGCTATGTGATTTGAGCTGGTTTTCATTTGGGACAAATGCATCTTTAAGATCTTCATCCTCATCTTTCATGTCCTACATAACATGGATCCTGCTTCTTTGAAAGAGTAGCTGTGTTGGTATGCCCTGGCCACCAGCTTAGCTCATAAGATGAGGGGTTACTGGCTATTTCAAGGGCTTGCCTTGAGATAGATGGTAAGATTTTCTCAATTTACCTTGCTGCAGTCTTTTGGAATCAACTGCTTTCTCTGAGTTAGTCACATGAAATGGAGCTGTCCTTTAGGAGGTGTCATTGTTACTATCTTTTTTAGGTCATTTTTCTGTGACCCTATAAAGGGGACCACTCTTTTCTTTTGAACGTAATTTTTAAATTGGAAAATTTCTCCCCCAGCCTCTGCTGAAAATGGACTCCTAGCCAGTTAAACTTTCTTGGCAATCAAATGTCTATAAATAAAAGAAATAAATAATAAATAACAGATGTTAAGACTGCTATCCTTAGCTTACAACTACATTGCGACCAGCTTCCTCACCTGTAATGATGATCCTTTAAGGAGGATTTAGTAAACAGTTCTGGAACCCTATGATAGGTTGCCTCTAGCTTTTATGTGAATTAGCATGAAGTACACTGCCAAAGAGAAGCTTATGTTGATGGGCATTTCTTACCTTCATTGCAGCTTCATAGTTTGAAAGGCTTTTCTTCTTTGAAGACAGCAAAACTGCATCAGCTTATACAGATTTAACTACAATCAGTCATCAACACCTACCCTAGATTCCTCATACATACAAACCATAAGGAATCATTTTCACTTACAAATATCATGGTGGTTCTAAATTTGGGTCCTGTTTCAAGACTGCAAATATTTCTGCTGTTATAACACCTCCTGCACTTGTAGAAGGATGATTGTTTTGAGCCACTGAAATCTGTACACTGCTGGAAATTGGCTGTAATTAAGTCACATCATCAGCATCCATGGAAAAAATATCTACTAAACTTGTTAACTCATTACTGCCGAATGTGTTTCCAGGCATTTCTGCATTTACCTCATACTGTGCCTCTAGGCATCAAATATTCTGTGTTCATATTTGCATTAATAATTCCAAAGACATGCTACATGCAAGGTATCAGAATATTTTATCTTGAAGCATACATGATGGCAAACACACTTGTATTGGTATTTGACCTCTGTCAATGAGTATTTAATAGAACTGTAAGGTGATAACTTCATATTTTTAAAGGCTCAAACCATACCCACTAAGTGTTAAAGGTGCACATCAAAAGAACTGCACTAGAGGGAGTAAGTTAAATCTGGAGAAGTCATGGACCCAACATTTGTGTTCAATGTCCAACAGGAACAAATTACCCCAATACACTTAACAACACCAGAAATAAAATTACAGCCCTGGTGCTTGAGCAAGAAAAATATGCTTCTCTAGTCCTAATATTAGCTTAAGTATTTCTATGGACTGGTGAATTTGTACAAATTTGGGCTGAATGAGGAATTGATTACTCAACATTTATGTTTTTGTATTTAAATAGATAAAATGCAGATTTTTGCAAATCCACAAGATGGCAATATAACTGTATACTTCATCAGGGTTAACACTTGTTTAGTTTCCATACAAGACAAGTTGTTGCATAAATGATATTTGAAAATATTCAGTTTATTTAAAATATTTTAAAATTCAGTAAACGAATATTAATACATATATAGAGATAGAGCTCTCTCTCCCTCTGCCTGTCTCTCTCTCTCTCTCTCTCTCTCTATATATATATATATAAAACAGTGGGCTTTTCTGAATCCCTGCCTTGGGATGTGTGCAACAGGTACAGAGACCAGATCCCAGGCAGTTAAATTCCTGTGATAATGGCTTTCACAGCTAAAACAATCTTACCCCTAGTGCATTCAAATGAGCACAATAGAGCCAGATGTTATGTTCAAAACAATTTTATTTCCAAACAGAGGTTTGCTTTTGTGTTTTAAAGACTTCTTTAAGTCTATTAACATTTTAGCTATGCAGCACATGTATTTATACATGGTTTCATCAAAGGGGATGGGTTTGCATTTAAATGTGTAGTGTCAATCATAAATCGGCAATCCATCCATGTTGTTAGGGTGAAATGTCAGGCTTAAGTGACCAATCAGCTGGATGATATCTTCCAAATATGGAACAGTGCATTGACTTGCACTTAATTTGCTTTCAGAAATGTGACTGGCAATGCCAGCTTGGAATGTCATCAGTTATGTATAGACAGATATTCTATACATAACTTTGGTGTGACATCTCTGCCAAAATCTAAAGAATATCACCATATCACAGCAGTGTAACATACCCCCTCACGCTTTGTCAGCACTGTAAAAAGAATGTACATATTTATAAATTTTTATAGAACTAGAAGAGGGAATGCAACTTACTGAATCCCTGTCACTGGGAATAGTCAGTTCATAAAAAATAGATTCTGATTTATTTTAATCTTTTCCACATATTATTTTTTTATTAATGATATAAAATGCACACAGCCATCCACAGTAGTTCTGATGTCACATATAAAGATGCCTAGGTAAGTATGCATGCACCATAAATCTGAGAGGAGAGCATGTCTGCCATGCGTCCTTAACATTAAACTTTTATGCACAAAATCTTAGTTAATGTCAAAAAGAAATGCAAAACTTGTAAATCTTTAAGCCAGTTTTGACCTAGAATCATAAACACATTTTTAAAGTAACGCATTTTTGTTCAAAGATGTAATGCCTAACCATTCACACAACAGAAACAAGTAGGGCTCCGCTCTGAATTGTCAAGTTACATCTGGTAAACACCTACATAATTTCATTTAGAGTTAACAAAATAAAAGTATTTTTTTGCACTTCAGCAAGCCCATTAACACTATAACTGTACAACTGCAGACATAATTAAAGATAAATAAATAAATAAAAAATGGAGAATAAGTTCTGACACTGAAATGAAAACAATGCTGGTAATAATGCTATGCGAGACTCAGATGTCCTGAGGTATGATTCATTCAAACAGGAGCATCAGGCTACACCCATGTACACTTCAGATTTAATAACTGGTATGGAGCAGAACAATTAGAGTTTTATTTTAACTGAATGTAGTCTGCTTGTTTTGTGTTAGTCATATGGACCAACATAAGCATTTAATCTGAGAAGATATTCCCTCTCCCTCAATGATTGCTTGGTTTCAGTGTCATGCCATATATATTTCTATGAATTTCTTCTAAAACAGAACTTGTTAAACAGTTCATTGCTGTTGTTGCTATTGTTTATTGCTGTGTTTTGTTTAGAAAGAGTGTTGACAGATATTCCATATCTTACGTTGAAAGCATTACCTAATCCTAATCCTAAATGGTCAAACCTTTTTAACAGTGTCAAGCATTATCACATTTACACTTTCTTGCCTGCATTACCCCTTTATTGAAACATTGGGCGGAATTTAATAAAGCCTAAGTGGTCTCATTATGCATGTAGGCATCATGCCACTCTGCTTACACGAAAGTAAGCAGGTTGTAGATTCAGTAAACACAGCTGGGTGGCAAGCACGCAGGAGCCATCATGAAAATATCCATGGCATGAAAATCACCTCATAAGCAGATGAATTCCATGCAGATGAGTCAGGTAGAGCGATCCAGCAAGCAGATAGGCAGCTCTGCAGACCCCTTGTCAGTGTCCATAATGTACATGGAAAAATTCTGTGCACAGGAATGTAGACAGACAAAAGGGGAGGTAAAAATGTAGGTAGATGGACAGAAATGGCATAGCACATACAGATATGAGTGAAACTATCCACCATGTGTCTGAAAGAAATAAGAGAAATAAGTTAAAATATATATATTTTTAAATAATCTGTGCATGTTTGCATGGTGAGCCGCAGTGTGCAAACATGCCTCATAAAAATAAACAAATAAATAAATAAATCTATCTGATTTTCAGCATCTAGCACATACAGATGTAGCCGACCTGCAGCAGCTCATTCTACATCTGTATGTGCTAGATGTTGAAGTCAATGCTGCTACTGCTGCTGACAATAGGCCTAGACAGAGAAGGAGACGCATGTTCAGGATAACCTTCCAGGAGCTACATGAGCTGGAGACTGCAGAGCGCTACAGGGTGGGCAGGAATATACTGCAAGAACGTACTGAAACTGGAAAAACAAAAGTAATATTATGTGACAGAAATGTATTACAGGACCCTGCATGGAATATCTGCAATGGTGTATTGGTGCTGTTGTTAACATGGTAGGGCTTTGAACCATGTTGTTTCCAGGGTCTGATCATGGATCGCTATGTAAATGAGGTGAAGTTACTGAATAGCACATATGGCTATCCGTGTCTGCATATCCCCTCTGTGCAGGCACAGATCCATGTTGTCGTCCACACAAGAGGTAGCTGACATCAAGGGAGGGTGTGTCCAATAACTTCTAAGATGATTTCAGCTTAGCTGCGCCTGTTTGCATGGCTCCCTGCCATGCTGAGCATGGAAGTTTGAGGGGGTGTGTACACTAAGTGCTAAGCTTTGTTTACTTACAGGGCATGAGCTTCCACATGTTTGTGTGGTATGCCGCCATGCTAGGCCTTCAAGTATGGTGGCTGCGTACACTAGGTGTTAAGTTCTGTTTACCTACGGGGCACACGTTTGCATGGTGAGCCATAGTGCTGAGTATATCTAAAAGGCAATGACATATTAATAAGGACTGACCCTTGTTTAACTTAAACTAGGTCCATTAAATGATGTTAATGATATACAAGACAGGTGGAATGCATCATAGGTAGCCAATCACACAGTTAGCAACTACAGCAGAGCACTATAAAGTATGCATACACCCAACAATCTGATTTTTCCCCCATACTCAGCACCATTGGGGTACAGACTTGGGAATTTTAACTGAGATAATGCTAGGGGCTGCTGCAGGTCTGCTACATCTGTATGTGTTAGATGCTGAAATCAATGCTGCTGCTGCTGACAATAGGCCTAGACAGAGAAGGAGACGCATGTTCAGGATAACCTTCCAGGAGCTACATGAGCTGGAGATTGTAGAGTGCTACAGGGTGGGCAGGGACATACTACAAGAACTCACTGAGCTCTGCCTCCCTCACCTCAGACCCAGAGCCAACAGAGGGGAACCCATCCCAGTGGAAACAAAGGTATGTGTAGCCCATAGGATAATAGCCACAGGTACCTTCCAAAGACCAACTAGGGACATGATGGAGGTCTCACAGTTATCGCATCAAGAGTACTCCACGAGTTCTTGGATGCCATGCTACCTCATGCCAGTGAGCACATTGTTTTCCCTTCACGCCTGAGCTGAGGGCCAACAATATGCAACACTTCTACTGTGTAGCACACTACACTTAGGTACTGGGTGCCATAGATCGCACTCATATACACATCAAGGCACTACCCGGTTAGGAGGGTAGAATCTACGTAAACCACAAGGGGTACCACTCCATCAACTGCCAGGTCCAGTGCAATGCCCAGGTCATTATCATGAATGTGTGTGCTGGCAGCTCTGACAGTTATCACGACTCCCATATCTGGCATGCATCACAGCTTTACCCGATGTTTGCTAGGGGAGACATCCCACATGGCCATTTACTTGGGGGTGCTGGCAACGCTACCATGGATGATGACACCCATCAGAAATGCACACGCACCCTCGGAGGAATGCCATAATGAGGCACACACACACACACAAACTACGAACATCAGAGAGCATGTGTTTGGGCTTCTAAAGCAATGCTTCCAGTGCCTCAATATATCTGGTGGAGCCCTGCAGTACTGTCCAGCCACATGTGCATAGATATTCACAGTATGTTCCATGTCACACAATGTGATACTGCAGAAACAGCTGCAGCAGGATCAACAAAGGGAAGAGATACACAGCCTACCTTCAGTGGCTAGGTCATGACAGCCACAGTCACAGGAGGACTCAGAGGAGAAACCCCTGATGATGTCCCTGTAGGCAGACATAGGAGTGCCCAGTATGCCCTGGCTTTGGCTGAGACAACACATAGCACATGCACTGACAACCTAGGGCCCTAGGTATTGACACCTTACTCCAACTCACATACATATGTTAAAAACTATGCCAGGCAACATACACAACCTGTACCTAACCAGGTATTGGCTGTATAGTGCTTGCATCAGATAGAGTCAGCCCTGAACTACAGCTCTGTCAACTGCTGCATTTACAAGGTAAGTCATTCAACTACACACCACTTGCAAGGAGTACTATAATATGGTATTGTATGTATGGACCTACTGCATGAATGCAAGAGAATATAGTGGGCTATTTGGAGAGGTATAGCATCCACATGAGACTAAAGATACCCAGTCCAATAGTAACTGTTCTGTAATATTCACTAGGCCTCATGGTTGGAATATTCACTACAGAAGTCAAGAGAGATGTTAAACAGTGGGGTCACATGATATTTGCACTACTGTCTATGCCAGCAGATCATGTGCTGTTCTTCCCTCACCCCCAACACATCAGTGTTCCCATAAAAATGCTGTAACAGTAAGCCAGCAATGGTATATCAGCAGACCAGACAATCTCAGGACTGTGACATAAAACCCGATCACACAGTGTATGTCTCACGTAACACAGGGATAACAACGCACATATGTATGCTGCTGATTGTGTGATGAATGGCACATTTCTGTCTGGCAGCCTGTGTGGCTCATTGGGCTAGGGATGTTAGTATGGGTAATGGTGTTGATGGTTCGAATCTATGAGTATACACAGCTTTTGCATGTGAGGTATTAGTATGCTGGTGTTTCCACAGACTGTCATACCTCTCAATTTGTTACTGCAAGAAATCTGGACCAAGCCAGGAAGAATGGGGGGGCAAAGGCCCAAAAATAGAGACAGACAGTAAAGTTGCTAGTATGAAATTGAGTTGCATTATTACAGAATATCTAAAGGATATAAAGTCCAACACTCAAATTGTCTTTAGTTAGTATTATTTAGTGACTTCAGTATACAGTAGTATACCAGAACACCACAAATGTATATTGAACAGACCAGGAATATGAGGCAAAATTCTGGACATTCTGCAAAACAATGTACATTTGAGAGGTATGCACTTGTCTGTGTGTGGAGTAACACTATGAACCTAAGTCACATAGTGAGTACAGCAGACAGCTGGGGAATGCTGTGGACAATTTGAGGAAGTGCAGTACTGCAGAAACAGGTGCAACTGGCAATGTCTGCAACACACACAATCACAGACTGGAGTACAGGTAGGGCTGGCCTGGATTCACACTGTAAGTACTGACAGTCCCACTGGAAATGCTTCTACATTTAGTTTTAATGAGCACTATTTTGTTACCCCGTCATCAAAATGATATGCAATGTGTAAATACATCTGAACATGCAGACATATACATATACATATTCGTCTGTTCTTATCAATCTCTCACATGATTAGTATATCTATCGCTATGTACTGTCAAATAGATATATACCAATATATATAGCTGGATCTACTATGGTTGATTACCTTTCAGAACTCCAAACACCATATAACCAAGACCATATGTTCGAAGTTCTGAAACTTTGGTAAACATTGCATTGAGAGTGCCATACAATGTGAAATGTGGGATTTGCCATTTTCCTCACTGTAGTGCGATCTAGGAGTTGGTATATTTAAGCAGTAGGATGTGGGGAGGCACAGCCCCCCATGTGAGGGGTGCAGGGGGGGGCTTGCCCCCTGCAAAAAGGTAAGTAAAACTGTTTTGTTCCATTTGTTTGTTTTTTTATTTTTTTGTCAAAGTTTTCAGAACTTCAAGCATATGATCTCGGCCATATGGTCTTTGGAGTTCTGAAAGTTCAATCAATCATAGTAGATCCATATAGCTATATATATATTACAATGATACATAGACTCTCCACATATATTTACACAACACATATTCATATCATACACACACAGCTACATTTACAGAGACATCCCTGTTATAGACAGATATATGTGTTGATGTATGTATTGTTCCACATACCCTATTAATGGTGAGTAAATCTGCACTCACACATCCATACAGTTGCTCAAAAGAACCAAACTAAGGGCACAACAGTACATAATTCACTCACCTACAGACCACTATGCCTGCTGCATGTCACCATATAGAGAGACACAGGTGAGCAGGTGGTGTAATGTATAATGTTGTCACTGCAAGCATGGACAGGGTATATTGTTCCTGTCCACAGGTTTGCCTGTCTAACTGCAATCAGCCACATATGGCCATACTGGTAACTGTACACACTTAGCAAGGATAATAACAGTTATCACATTGCTAGGCACTAGATGCAGATAACTATACAAAGCAATATCACTCTGCAGGCCACACATACTGTTCAATACAAGCCTAGTTTGTGTAATCCACATGTTCTGTGACTGCAATCCCACATACTGCAAATGTAAACTGTGGTGTGTGTGATATGTACTGTGAGCTATAGTGTGTAAGACTAGATAGGTAGGGGTTCTAATCTCACTCCAGCCAACTTGTGTGTGTGTGTGTGTGTGTGTGTGTGTGTGTGTGTGTGTGTGTGTGTGTATATATATATATATATATATATATATATATATATATATATATATATATATATATATATATATCTATATATATCCTTCATGGGCTATCCACCTGCAATTGTTAAGCACTTTTTGACCCTGCAACTAGTTGCTGGCTTCCAAACTGCACT
Source organism: Protopterus annectens (assembly GCF_019279795.1). NCBI lineage: Eukaryota > Metazoa > Chordata > Ceratodontiformes > Protopteridae > Protopterus > Protopterus annectens. The sequence goes on from NC_056743.1 coordinate 1,687,624,059, forward strand.
CCTTTACAAGGCCTGATGATATCATCCACCTAAAGACTGCTGACTGAACATCTAGCATTAGATAAAAGCCGTGGCACATGCAATAAGTATTGTAAGCTATAGTGTGTAAGTCTAGATATTTAGGGGTTCTAATCTCACTGCAGCAACTTGGTGTGCGTGTGTGTGTGTGTGTGTGTGTGTGTGTGTGTGTGTGTGTGTGTGTGTGTGTGTGTGTGTCTGAGACTGTGTGCATATATAACCCCTGCAACACAACATACATGCCCCCAGGGGCTATCCACTTGCAATGGTTATGTACTTTTTGGGCCTGTAATTAGCTGCCATTTTCCAAACTACCCTCCTCTACAAGGCCTGGTGATGTCATCTACCTTGGACCGCCGGGTGATGCACTAATATCAGACAAAATCCATGGCGCATGTGATAAGTACTGTGAGATATAGTGTATAAGACTTGATAGATAAGGGCTCTAATCTCGTGCTGCCCAACTTGGTGCATTTGTATATCCATATGGCATACATGTGATAACCTTTATAACTTAGATGTAGGTAGGGTTTAGTATTATTTTATTTGTAGCAGGTGATGTGCCCCCCAAATGACTGACCACAAGGGCTGCTGATATTAACAAGTATTATATGTTCTCAACTGATAGTACTAGCAGATATGAGGTGTGTTGCATGCATTGGGTACTGTGATCTGTATTGTGTACTATGTGTGTGCCTTGGCGTGTTATGCATGCAATGAGTAGAAGTGGTGCTAGCCTGAATGTGGCCATGTTTGTGTATGAGGCTGTTACAGACTTTTACAACATGTTACAGAGCCATAGGACATGTGAACTTAGCTAACATTATGGCTATACAGCCCTCACAATCACAGACATCTTTATCCCTTTCGGTACAGGATCAGCACAAACTGCCTAGTCCAACATGGCCATGTGTTTGGATGACTGTCATCCAGCAATTATATAGATGGCATGTCCTGAGGAACACTGAGGTGTTCTGTGTACCATTAAGCAGGGTCTGTTTCAAGGGTGTGTTTAAGTCTGCTAGACAAATGTCTCCCACAAGCATGTAGTCACATAGTAGGTTAATGTCCTTACAGTGAGTCATCCATCTACTATGCTTCCTACAGATAGAAAGCATATGTACTCCAGCAGGGTTACATCTTCCCTGTATGCAAGGCACAGATCACCTCTGAGTAATCTATATGCCACAGGCAACAATGACACTCATTGCAGATGATCAGCAGTGAGCAAATACTGAAGATGTGAAGTGACCTTGTGAGGGACTATACTGTTGTGTGCAAGTGCCAGTACAGCTTAGAAAGGTACATCAACAAATGGCCATTGGACTCAGATATTGGCAGGCTGAGGGAAGTGTATGTGGATGTTATGAGTATGTCACTTATTGGTGACTGTGGCCTCAGCTATGCCATACAATTATTGTCATACCACTGTAGAGGCATGGTGATCTGAGGCACATAAGGTGTAAACCTGTGTGGCCATGTCTGTGTGTCCACTTTTCACCCCTGACTATGTACATCACACGTTGGGACTGATGTGCTACTAACTGGGGACAATACTGTAGTGTCCGCACACTGCATACACTTGAGCCATTACACATGAAGGTATGGACACACAGTATTGTACCCTTTGACAGTCTCTGTTCATTAGGATGTGGGGATGCATTCACTGTTGTACCACCTTTATTGACAGGTTTTAGGTGCAAATCTCAAACTGTCACTGCTATACTGAATGTGGCAGCCAGCACACCTGTCATTGTATGCAATGGCACCCTTACCATGTCACCACACAAACATATAATACAACTGTAGCAGCCACACAGGTGCCATGGTACACCAATACACAATGTAGATAACATGTTCTAGTGGATCCATGTCATAACTATGCAAATGTAGTCCATCTCCTAAATGCTTTGATGGGGATGTGTATGTCCTCATACAAGGAGGTGTCAGATCCCACTGTGTACCTCCCATGTTGCCATGACAAGATTAACACATGTACACAGTGAAGCTCAGTGCTAACCCTACACATATGTATGTTGGACAGATGTGGACCATACATGGTAGAGCTGACAGTTTACCATCTCCAGCCCTGAACAAGGGAACTGACTCTGCCAGAAGTTGCACTGGCACCACCATGCCCAAGGTCAGACATGGTGCTAGTACTTGGCAGTGACTGCTGTCTTCTGGGACCATGTCTCATACAGTAGCACCCAGGACCATGAGCCCATGACCTGCCACATTGTGGTGTGGACAGCACACTCCCCTCTGTAGCTCTGGATGTACTTCCCTACAGGAGTGTGTAACTGTTCATGGCCACGTGGACTCTTAGCAGATAGTGTTTTTGACCTCCGTCCATGGGTCTGATGCCCAACTCCAACCAGACATTCAGCCCACCTTCTATCCACTGCATCAGTGAACCGATCCAGGGTGTCCCCAATCTGGTGTAGGCAGTCATGGATGTCAGACTGTGCTGTATCCATAACCCTAAGCATATGTCTGGGGTTCCATTCAGAATGTACCTGTGTCTCCATGATGGCCCAAAACATGTGCCGAGTGACCAGTGATGTGACACTTGTAACAGGTGATGGATGAACAGCAGTCCTCCTACAAGCACCCCTGTAAATCAGCATGTGTGGGACCTTGCCAGGTCTCTGGCTATGGCCAGTGTCTACACTCACTGGAGCCATAGTTGCCACACTTTCTTGTGAAATGTCTTCACCCTCTGACTGCCAATATCTGTAGCCTGTGGGGACTGGTATGTGTGGCCATACTGACTGTGTGCAGTGACAATGGGGGTAGAAGAGGGATGTCAACCTCTGGGACAGATTCAGCCCCCACAACCCAACCTGTGCCTCACTGTAGCCACCATCATCATCATCATCAGAGTCCAAAGAGACACTGACATCAGGTTGTGTGGAGGAGAGACTCCAATGCCCCCCCCCCCGGTCATCTGTGAAAACCAAGGCAAAAGCAGTAAATTACTAAGGGCACCATTATGTATGCAAAATCCACCAAGAGTCATAATAATGAGGATCAGCAACTGCTTTACCAGTCTCACATCTTCTCATCTCTGCTTTCATGCACAACAGACTTCATCACAATAAAATACACATTCATCTCAAGGTCTGTATAACAAGCACGTCAGGTAATCAACTGAAACTTGACCAGTACAATTTACCTTTTAGTTATTCAATATGAAACTGAACTTGATAAAGCAACACATAAAACCCAGTACAACTAGCTTAACAAATATATTCAAATACAGGTTTCAATGCCTAAGGTATGTACCATCAACTTTCAGTTTTTAAAAAGCATGTCAGATTAATTGCCTCATGTAAACCAGGACGTTTATTCACTCTTAACTATAACTGCAACAGTGTTTCTGTTCATTCCACTACACTTCTGTGATTACCCACTCTAAGAACCTTAGGTAAATGTTCCAGAATGGAACATACAAACATTCTAAAAGGTTACACATAAACTTAAGTGTACATAGGGAATTATTCTGGCTCTTAACTCTAATATAATATGTATGTTCCATAACAAAACAGTATCAACCTTACCAGGAACAGAACTATGGCATTGGACAACACCTGACGGACCTGAAAAAGTAGAGGGTGAGGTACTGTCAGTACCACTGCTGTTGCAGCACAACAAGGTAATATGTGCATATAATCTCACTTGTACAGTAGCTACTGTGTTACTTGATGTATTGGTTCATAGATTCATAGGTTCATAGGGTGGTACTAGGCTATCAGCCCTAGGGCCTATACAAGCCTAGCCATAACAATTCTCTGGCTATTTCTTCCCACACTATTTACTTTCCTGGACCCCTGTCTAGCAGGGCGATGGACATGATCCCCAGGGTGAATTTTCATCTCTCCCATCCAATCGTCAAGGTTCCTTTTGAAGAGGGCCAAAGGGCCGCTCTGCTTGACATGTATAGGTAGTCTATTCCAGAGTATGGGGAGTCTCTGGATCAGGAACCTATCCCTCCAGCGTGTTTTGTTTATTGTGATGACAAGGTTTAGATCCCTGGAGCGTGTGGCTCTGATGGATTGGGATTTCTTTAAGTGTAGCATGTCCAACAGCTCTGGGTTTGACATGACCTTGTATGTTAAGCAGAGATTGCTTCTGCGTAGACAATATGCAACATAGTATAGCTAGAGTTTTTTTAAGGCGGCCAGAATAGGGCATCTGCTTTAGGCCTGTGATTCTTTTAGTGAGGTATTTCTGCGGCCTTTTCAGTTGTTGCAAATGTCTTAAGATGTACATACCAAATGGGGCGTTGTATTCTATAATGGGTCTAATGAGGGATGAGTACAGTGGGACAATGACCTCCTTTTTTCTGGATGAAAAGCCCTTAGTGATGAGGTGTGCCACATAGAAGGATTTCCTGACTGTTGTGGCGATGTGGTTATCGAAGGTGAGACCACTGTCCACCTGTGTCCCTAAGTGTCTTATCACACTTTCAGTGTTTAGTGTACTACCAGCTATGTGGTAATTCACTGGTACATGTTTGTTTTCCAAAGGGGATAACTATACATTTCTTGGTGTCGGTGAATGGTGACATTCTGTGTGTGAGTGTACAACTGAGCTTAAACCCCAACCCCCCACAGCAGATAGACCTGACATCCATTCAAAAGTATACAGAGCCTGACACAATGCCTGCTACAGTATTATAATGGTGATCTCAGTAAGCTTATCTGCATGTTTCTCTGCTGTGGACACTGTGGCACCCACCTCCACGATGTATGGAGTAATGGATGTCTGGGAGCTGTCGTGTGTTCCTAGGTTCTCCAGAAATTCCTTAGTGGCCGATAGTGATTGTTCCACTGCAGGCCCTCCACCAGTGATGGCACAATCCCTGGCTACATCAGCTGCCCTTCATTGTGCAACATTCACCATGTCTGTTGCATGGTGTCAAACCTGCTCATATGTCCTGTTCTGGTGGCCACTAGTATTTACATCCTGGACAAGCTCTTCCCACAGTGCAGCCTTCTGTTCCTCTGTTATGTCTCCCCCTGGATAGCAGGATGTGATGATGCTGCCTTACTCCTATAAGTATTATTTCATTCTCCACATCTGAGAAGGGGCATGGCATCTATGATACATTATTCCTGAAAGACAACACAAGGGGAACACATTACAGAATCAAATATGTGGATGTCCACTATTTACAAATACAGCAAGTACAAAATGGCCAGCACTATCCACTGCTTGCTCACACATGTCATACCCCACAGTGAGACAAAATACTATGTGCATGGATACAATGGTGATAGTATCACAACTGAGGTATTTCCCTGTGTGCAATGAGAGATTCTATTCTATGATCATACACCCAACACTGCAGTCTACTGCGGTGTGTCCCCTAAGGCCAACCACCCAATAATATGCCATAAGACCAGTGGTAGACAAATAGCAGTGTGCTATTACAACCACTATAAGGGGACAGTCCAACAACATCAGTTTGCCACAATGATAATAGACAACGCAACCTTGAAGTATTGTACATCCTGTATAGGTGTAAGACAGCAGGATATCAATGACATGTTATTACCACAGGTCTAAGACAAGTTTACTTTTGTAATCCCTATTCCCCATACTGCTATCCTCCCATCTGCATCCTGTTATATGCAAAAAACAGTTACATATCTGGTGGAATGCAATACTCCTCGGTTGAAATGTGTTACTAGTTATGTTACACAAAGGTGTGCTCTGTGTGAGGAAAGTCTGATACAGAATGTTTCCCCATAGCCAGCTGCTTGCATTTTAACATGCTACTCATTAGCAGGTAATTGCTTCTAATCCAATCTGTGGCTCTAATATGCTAATTGCAACCTAACAGCTGAATTGCACTATCATTAGCCAATGAAATGCAACCACTGTACAATATATAAGGCCTTCATGTAGACTAGGGCCTCTTTCTTAGCTGTTGAGATGGACATTACTGAGGTAAGGAGACTACATCATTGCAGATGGTAGGTCTGTAGCAGAAACCCTTACATAGAGCTGTGTGTACCACAGGCTGCAGTTGCTGCTGCAGGGAATAGACAAAGGCAGAGAGTGTGAACACTTTGTAGGACAACAAACTGTGCCAGTCTTGTTGCAGAGGCAGAGCCAGGGTGAGGGTACCCTTTACACTCCAATTAAGGCATGTGTTAAAGTACATATGTTAGTCAACTGTGTCAATAACAGAGTACTAGGTAACATTTAGTAATGCTATATGGATATGTTACATTTGTCCCTACCTGCAGGCCTGTGACATCCACCACTGAAAATCAGTTATTTAATTTGCAATGCTTTGTGTGGACAAAGAGTGCATGAGTCATTCATTTATTGCTTTCTTCAGTACTGGATTTGAACCCAGGACTGTGTGTGGCAAAATGTATTATATGCAAAGGATTTAACAGACTGAGCTACTGAGTCACTGCTGCAGCAGGTGTATTTGTAAGGCATATTTGCACACATACAGGCTGTGATAAACATTTTCTACATCCATCAGTATGTGCATGGCTTTATATGGATGTAGTTCTGCATCAGAGTCCTAGCTGAACATGTATTTTGCCATTAATGCCTTAGCAGGTGACTTTCTACATAATGCTGATAAAAGGGCACATTCATCTGCTATCACAGGTCTTAGTTACATCCACTATCATGTCTTTGGCTGTCTAGTGGTGTGCTATTGCACCAGAGTCCAAGGTACACTCCCATTTTTTCCTTTACCTTTTATTCCAGTTTGCACGGTGCAGCATGGCACACAGCTCCACTGAAACACACCTAATAACTGTAATTGCAATTACTATGTTTTGTTTAAGCCACCTGTTTTATTTAAGAGTTGTGTGGAGTGGCAGGTTAATGCAGTGTGCTGCAGGCATGGAGCATTCGAAACATGGCAGAGGTGTTTATTTTGTACGTGTCTTACAATGTTAGAAACACATACAGCCATTGCAGCTCTATTTAGCAGAACTTAGCAAAGCTATGCGACATGGAGCTTTGCACAGCTCCATGCTAAAAAAATACAAAGAAAAGGAAAAAGGGGAAATAGGAATGTGGTGAAATGGGGGCATGCAGGGGGAAAAACATAGTGAAAGGCAGGGAGGGATGTGCAGGAAGGGTGTAAGAAAGAACCATAGCTATCCATTTCTTGTACAGCAACAACTGTGTATTTTGACAGAATTTGTAGATGAATTTGGACTTTCAAACACCAGAGAGAGGGGTGAGGACAACATAACTGCATTGTCAACCCAGTTGGACCAAATTACATGTGTCCAGTGGACACTTGTGCGAAATGGCGATCTATGTATGGGACAACATTTTTTTGGGGGGGACAGGTGCCCCTTTTTTTCTTTTTTGAGAGTGGAATGTATGGGAAGAGATACAGGTACATATGGATGAGGTAAGTTGGGTAGGTGAGGATGCATTTGCAAACAGACAAGACACCAAGACAGCAGAGAGGGGTAGTGTGTGACACATGAGGGGGGATGGACACCTTAGATAGGGAGGGTGTTGTGGAATTCAAGTCCCATGTGCCTCCAGACTGCAGCAGTGTGACTCACATCCCCACCCATGGGACTGTCAGCACTGCTCCTTCACTGCCCCAGGGGTGGTATTGCTGGAGGCTGGGCACTGGGGCAAAGTTGCCCCACCAGGTTGACCAGCATGTCCTCAATCTGGCACAGGCAGCAGTCATAGCCATGGTGGACTATCCTACACACCAAGACTGGCAGCTCAGCCTGGGTAACAACTCTCCCTCCACCACTGTTCCCAGAGGGGAGCCCGTCCCCATCCTATGGGTTGGCACTACCAGACACCACAGGTATTGCAGTGGCAGCAGAGGGGGAACAACTGGTCTGGGTGTCAGACATGCTGGGAACTGGTGCCACAGCAAGTTGAGGCAAGGTGGGGGGATCAGCCGGAACTGGGCTACCTTGACATGCTGTGGTAACTGTGGTATAATAATAAGTTGAAGTTAGTTGTGAACAAACCATTGTTAGTATTAACAGCATGGAACATCATTTTAATTAGGTTCATAGGTTCATAGGTTCATAGGTTCATACTAGGCTATCTGCCCAAGGGCATTTATAAGCCTAGCCCATAGTTATGTGGCTTTCGCCACCCCTTTAGTTTGAATAAAACTATGCCTATTATTTTGCTGTGCCTCTGTCAAGCAGTGACACTGAAGTAATCCCTGGGGTATATCTGCGATCTCCCATCCATTGGTCAAGATTCCTCTTGAACAAGGCTAGCGAGGCGCTCTGCCTCACATGTACCGGGATTCTGTTCCACAGCATAGGGAGTCTCTGGGTGATGAATCTGTCCCTCCAGCACGACCTATTAATAACCGTGTCAAGGTTTAAGTCTCCCACCCTTGTGGTTCTGAGGGATCTAGATTTTTTGAGGTGAAGCATATTCATCAAATCTGGGTTTGACATGGCCTTATATGTCAGGCACAGGTCACCTCTGAGCAAGCGGTATGAGACTGAATAGAGCTGGAGTTCTTTCATTCGGGCAGCATAAGACATATTTTTGAGACCCTTTATCCTTTTGGTGAGGAACTTTTGGGGCCTTTCCAGCTGCTGCAGGTGTCGGGTCAGATACATTCCGAATGGGGCATTGTACTCAATCATAGGTCTAATGAGTGATGAGTACAGGGGGACGATGACCTCCCTTGATCTAGATGTGAATCCCTTCATGATCAGGTGGGCAATGTAGAAGGTTTTCCTGACTACTTTAGCAACATGAGTGTCAAACGAAAGGCTAGTGTCAACCTAGGTCCCCAGGTCTCTGATGACTTCTTCTGTGCTCAGTGGATTGCCACCTATATGGTAGCTAGGGGTAACCTTGTTTTTCCCGAAGGGTATGACTATGCATTTCTTGGCGTTTAACTTTAGGCCATGGCTCTGGCACCAGTTATCCATTTCTGTGAGGCCCTTCTGAAGGATATCTGTGTCAGAAGTGTTTTCGACTATGGCGCCCAGTTTGCAGTCATCTGCAAACTTTGTCAGCCATAACCTTCCTGTGTTTGCTTGTACTTCAGAAAAGTAGATGCCGAACAAGAGTGGACCCAGGACTGAGCCCTGTGGGACACCACTTGTGACAGGCTTTGAGTCTGACATGGCTCCAGCAACTCTGACCCTGTGGGTTCTGTCACTTAGCCAGTTTGCAACCCATCTTGTGATGTATGGGTTTACATTCAAGCAGATGAGTTTTTCGATGATACCTGAGTGGGGTATTGTGTCGAAGGCCTTTGCCAGGTCGATGTAGGCTGTATGGACTGCCTTTCCTTCATCAATGGCCTTGGTGACTGTTTCGAAAAAGTCAACCAAGTTTAAAAGGCATGATCTGCCTTTGACAAAGCCAAACTGGGTTGGATCCAAAGTCTGCAAGTTCCCTATGTCTTTATTTATGAGATCCATTATGATCCTCTCCATGGCTTTGCAGATAAGGCTTGTCAAACTAATGGGACGGTAATTTCCAGGGTCGGTGGAGGCACCGCCCTTGTGAAGTGGGACCACAGTCGCCGTGCGCCACTCCTTGGGTACGTATCCTGAGGTGATGCTAAGATTAAACAGCTGTACTAACTGGGGGTTTAATTCCTCATTGAGTTCGTGGAGCACACAGCCGGGGACACCATCCAGTCCCATGGATGCTGTGTTTTTTGCCTTGGAGAGAGCAGTTCTCACCTGGGCGTTGGAGATGTTTGGGGGGCTACAATCCTCTGGTATAGATATCTCTCCTTTTGAGGGGGGGGGGAGTTTGCACAGAACCTGTCAGCCAGTATGTTGGCAATGTGTGTAGGTTCAGTAATCTTCACATCATTTTGAACTAATTCTGAGCATATCTGGGAGTTTCCTCCTAGGTTTCTAACATAGCTAAAGAAGGCCTTATGATTGTCTTTTGTGTCCTTGGTGATTTTTCTCTCAAAATTAGCCTTGGATGATTTTATGAGAGCTCTTAGTTTTTTACTTTTAATGATCAAAGATGTCTTACCTTTCAAGGATTTTGCTCTATCTTGTAGTAGCTTCCTCCTTTTGTTGTAGAGCTTGTTTATGGCTGGGGTCCACCAGACTGGACACTTGCCTTTGGTACAAAGAGTCTTAGTTTTGTTTGGGATTGCCTGATCCATGCAGTCCTGTAGGTGCTGGTAGAAGGCATTTGTAAGTGATTCAGCGGTTTGAGTAATGTTTACCACTGGCTCAGGGGCCTTAACCCAAATACATAGCAATGTATATTATATATGACACAACATGACATAACAGAACAGCAGTCAGTATATTAACAGCATGCCAGTAACAGTTAAAGCATAAGGGCTACCACATGGTTAATTTATCAAGATATGTTAATATGAAACCATAATAATATATAATAATAAACTGCATAAGTTCAACAAAACAGTTAATTTAACAAGATATGTCAATATGAAAGCATAATAACACATAACAATAATAAGCCACATTTCCCAAAATATAGATATTTTAAGAATATATGTTAATACTAAGCCATAATAATACATAGCAATATTAAATACATGCAGGTAAGGGGGGGAGGTAGAGAAAAACAGTCTATTAGTGACATTGCGGATTATATCCCTGAAAACAGTGGTAATATTAACTCTACAGGTGTGTATTGCTAGTTTTTTGTACAGTGACTACAAGTCTCCTATAGATGATATAGCACATACATACCTCTCAAGCTGTTTCACGGGACAGTATGGGCTAAGCAATAACAAATGCAGGTACACAACTAGACAGAACATGTACACATCATGTGGACTTATAAACTACCAAGGTGTTCTGTAAGTAGATTTGGTAATACTTTGCATTCCGGGTAATTATTTCTGTGATAATTTTGTGCCAGATGAATTAGGCAATATTGATTACAGTATGAGAAATCATGGCACTTGAGAGGCATGTTTGTGTACAGTTCATAAACTAGACAGCCATCATGCCTTAATTGCTAGGCATGGGAATAGAACCCAATAGCTATGACTGCAGGGGACATCTGCAAATAATGTAATAATTGACTGCAGCAGCTTAGTACAGACATGTAAGGAATACAGCAATACTGGAAGTAGACAGATTTATGTATGAGTCAACAATGCTGGTGAACATGCTATTCTTACTGATTTTAAAACTCTGTGAACTCTAAACACAGTATCTGCTCATAACATGGACTACCTCACTCATATACCTTTTGTTCCTGGGGGGAGAGAAAATGTGAGCATTAAGTGACTGATAGTGTGCTGGAGATAAAGTTGAACCATAATATGAGTTGTGCAATACAAGTTACATGACATTCTTTTTCATTCTAGAACTATTACAGTGTTATAAGTGACTGCACTGATAATAGAACACACAGCACACATGCATGGAATACAACCATACTGCATATATTAAAATAGCTTTATTTTAGTATCATCAATGCTGGTGAACATTTTGTATTGTTATTGCTTTCAAATACTGTGAAATACACACACAATTTCTGCCGATGGAGTGGGCTACCTCACCCATATACCTTTATTACCTGAAGTAGGAGGAACCGAGAGTATTATGTGACCAACACTGGCCTGGAGGCAGCCTTGGACAGCACTATGAGTTAAGCAATACAGTTTGCAGGCCATTACTTTTGCATTCCACAGCTGTTACAGTATTACACTTGACTGCAGCAACCTTGCCATAGACAATCAATACATACAGCTCTACTGCCATGATTATGACAACACAGTCTTGCTGAACACCATTTTGCTTACTGTTGTTGCTATTGTTTATTGTTTATTGAACTTCAGTTATTGTTCATGTATTGCACTACAGCTCTAATTGCCCATTTATTGCACTACGGTTCCACTTGCCCATTTATTGTGCTACAGTTTTTTCTTGTGTATACTTTATTGCAGTAAATGTTTTAGTCTTTCTTGATTATTGCACTGCACTTAGCATACTAAATCCATACTTACCATTCTCATGGCAGAACCTGGTCAGGTGCCCGGCATGGGACCCGACATTGCAAGCCCTCTCAGCTGCAGCTGTTGGGAGAGAAGCACATCATTATGCATACCAGTTTTGCAGATATTCAGCTTCCATGTTGGTAAAATAGAGGAAAAATTATTTACATATTAGTGGGGCATTCCCTGCTCTACCCTCTTGGACTCAGGTGTCCGAGGTTCCCCTCTTTCTCCTTTTCAGGTTATCATGGTGATGATGACACTGCTCACTTGTGTGGGGGATACCAGTAACACTGGTGAGTTCCTTGGCCAAATATTCCCAGGCCTCCGCCTTACACCCCGAGCCCTGGAATCCACCCTGCATCAACCAGGGTTAATGGTTTTTAACCAGTAGATGAACAATGACCCTGGACTCCTGAATGACCCACTCTGTGCCCAAAAGCGCACACCTTCAGCAACACCACCAGCCATACCAACAGTTGATTGAACTCCAATGAATGATGCAGAATTATCTCCTACTGGGCTTAATATAGGCTGTTTTTCTGTCCTTACATGTCATTGAACAACATTCAAAAAAGTGCCATGTCACTTAGTAGCAAGCAAACCAGCTAAGTGAAGCCAAGCAGTGCAAAAACTCACAAAATAGTGGTTTTAGCAAGACTTAGTACTGCACAAACATTGGTAGCCATTAGCATGTTTATACACAGCTTAGCATGAGTGCGCAGTGCTTAGCAAAGTACAGCAGTGTGAAAATTCACAATAGTTTAATGAAATTAAAGAAAAATAGTACATTAATTTACAGACATCTTCTGCCTGTTATGGACTCAAACCCAGGACCTACTGCACATAAGACTGCAACTCTACTCATGTAGCTAGTTGGATGTTATAAAAACTAGTATACCTGCACATATACTACTAGGCTACCCGTGAGCATTGCTGAGTATCGTGCCATGCAAACATGCTTAAACAAACCTATAAATAAATAATTAATCTGTTTTTTTTATTTTTAGATGTCTGGCTGGTGTTGGCTATGTATGTGTAAGGTCTGCTTGGCTCTGCTGTGCTCCGCAAATGGCAACTGAAAAAAAGAAAAAAGAAAAAAATTAATTATGATAATTAATTATATCTGGTTTCTATTTTTAGATGTCTGCCAGGTGTCAGCTGTCCATATGTGAGCACAGCTTGGCATTGCTGCACTCTGTGCTGTGCAAAAAAGCAACTAGAAGAAAAATAAAAAAAAAACATAAAACATTATAAAAATGACATATTATACATTTGACATATTGCAGAAGATTACAGCAGTGGTGGGGAGCATTACAGGGAGACTCACACTCATCTGCAGCCATTGGTAGCCGCTACACCTCTCCCTACACTGATTCAATATCCATGTTCTTAGGCTCTTCCTTGGCAGCACGCCATCGTTAATATGCATGGCATGCTGCCGAGGGGGAACCGTGACCATGTACATGGATGCATTCTGAGCAGACTCTACATAGTGCCTACGTGGATTTTATTAAATCCTGGCGATTGTCTATACCTTTAAATAGCCTTAGTTACCAAATGTACAAATTGCAAAGTTTTTTTTTGACATACTAGGAACTAGAATAGTATTGCACTTTAATAAAGATAATGTAAAAGGATGTTTTGCTGCTTCTTTTCATTGTAATTAATCTATCAGGACTTAAAAAGAGTTTTCTGTGTCTGAAAGATGTAGATTGCCTATGGTTACTTCAGAAGAAAAATGCATACAACTTTACAACACAACTTGTGTTTATTTTTCCCATGTGGAGCAACTGGACAGTTACTTCCTGATTCTATATCATTTGGTACTGTTTTTATGTGACACAATTGGGGGACGTTTTTATTTCAAATTTGATAAAGAGTTGTTTTGCAACATGTTGTTATTTTGAGTTTACTCATGAGAATATAAGTCTGATGAAATGCTGAATATTTGCAATTAGAAACTCCTGAGTTTTTAGTGATGAGGTCAAAATGGAACATATGAAACAAAGTGTTGCAGTAAGATAGGAAGACAATACACTTCGTTGATATATGGACTGGAGTGTGGAAATACTTGCTAGAATGTGACAATTTTAGAGAGTGAAGGGTAATTTGCGACACCATAGCAAAAGTGGTTAGTTTGGATAATGGTTTTGAAATGTTATAACATGAAGGCAGTAATGAAGTGATTTTTACATGTAAGGTGCTAATAAACAAAAAGAAAAAAGATAAGGAAAAAGAGAAATGCATGTAATGTATTAAATGTTGTCAAGTATATGTCATTTTCATTGCCAAGTATATTGAGCCCCAAAGAAAGATTGACCACCATACCAAGAAAGATAAATTAATTTGTGATAAGTGGTCAGTCAATAAAGACCTTTGTGGCACATAAATCTGCACTATTGTAGGGAAAGGTGAATTGTAGGGAAAGGCAAATAATCTTGAGTTAGAAGACACTATATATATATATATATATATATATATATATATATATATATATATATATATATATATATATATATAGATATACACACACACACACACACACACACACACATATATATATATATATATATATATATATATATATATATATATATATATATATGCATATAGATAGCTATATACGTTGTAATCCCTTAGTTGATTTAATGTAACATCAACCACAGGTGGTGTAACCAACCACAGAAGAAATAAGACTTGGAAACTAGGGCTCAGTAAATATATATCTTGTTTTAATATAAGGAGATTATATGAAGGTATTTAAAGGCATTTACACTTTATGTATTGTTTAAGGAATAAGAATGGAGGTTTAAGGGCAAGTGCTTGCAGACTTTGTTTCCAGACCATTGAATATTTAAATTAAAGTGATAAATACTCCAAAGCAATATAGAAAAAGGAAAGTATTCTTTAGGCTTAAAAAATGTTTAAATCATGCAATTAGAAAGGTTTACAATTGTTATGGATAGATCACTGGATATTGAAAATATTGTTGTGTGTCTTTTATGAAAGGTTGCAGCTGGAATGGATTATACACAGGAGGGAAACACATTGCAAATTTGAAAATGGTATGTAAAATATGTAAGAAATGTTTACAAATAGTTAAAGAAAATTAAAAAGGAGGTTTATAAAACTCATAAAAGTGGAAGAAATAGTGCTTAAAACCACTCAACGCGATCAACAACTCATAGAAATGACACTTGGAAGGTAAAAAAAAACACTTCAGCTCCACGAACAAGTAAATCACTCAGCCTTATTTATTTATTTTTTTGAATAAAGCTGATAGATTTACTTATCCACAGAGCCCAAGTGTTTTTTCCACCTTCCAAGTGATGTTTTTATGAATGGTTTTTAAAAGTGAAGTTGAACGTAAAAAGGAATACTGAAAACATCAAAAAAATAGAAGCAGCAAATGTTTGTAGCATAAAGTAGAAAAGAGGATGTGGTGCTCCAACGTAACACTAAGGTAATGAAATATGAAAGTCATATGGTAAATTTTGTGAATAAAATTGGATGTAAATATGGATGCAGAAAATGTGTTCTTAAGGAATGGGGTAAGATTTGGGAGAAGAAAGCTGTTATATTAATGTGGAATGCAGATGCAATTTCACATGTGGAGAATGTTTTTAGTGAACAGAGTTTTGTTGGGAATGGGCAGTTATTATGAATAGGTGCATCCTTTGTCTGAAGAACTGGAAACTAAATTAATGTTTTCTTTTAGTTGTCAGCCTGAGTATGTAATCTGAGTCCCATTAAAAGAAGAATAATTTATAAGAAAACAAGTTAGAGATGGTAAATTATGTGTCTTTCTGTTATATTATTAAAGAAATACAAACTAATACATTGTTGTGGATATGACTACATAAGAACTATGGCTGAGCTAGTAATTATAGAAATGGGTAAAAAGAGGTTAGATTAAATGGAGGTGCAGTATGAAGATCATCACAAAATAGTATTGTGAAAACCAGTTTGTGATGCAAGGATAGATAAAAGGAGGTTTTGTTATGAGGAAGTATTGAAAGCAGGCTACATATATTCAGATTAGGTGGACCTTGATATGGAGCTGATATATGCCACTAAGAAAGAAGAAAATGCATAAGAGTCAGCACTATGTAGTTTGTTATACATGGGTTTGACTGAGGCCGGCTGGCTTGAGACATGGTTAATTATCTTAAATTAATCAACTGGATATCAGCTGATTGAGTGTTGGAGGAAAGGTGATGCAGGTCATTATCTTCTTGAGGATAAACTTGTTTTAGCTGAGGATTATGTTTGACACCAGACCGTCTTCTCTTAAAAGATGGTTCTGCTTGTGTCAGGTGAGATCTCTGCTACATCCAGTTATCCATTTGCACTCTTTCAGGTAGTTGATAGGCTGCCCATCTGACCACTCAGAGATTTTTTTTCCTCCTCTGTTGAATGTAAGGATGACACACTCATTTTTATAGTAAGAGTCACTTAATAAATTAGTAATCTTTTAGGGTTCGGAGACTGGATATCTCATTCTGTCTGAGGCAGGTGATGCAGTCTTACAAAGGACTGAATGTTAATATGCAGACTAGGACAAGCTTATGGTTATGGTTTCTGAGATGTGTCCACCCTCTTGCACTTTGACTCTTAGACAAGCGATCCTGTTAAAGTCATTGATTAGTTTACTAGGTGCAGTTATTCCTTGAATTGATTGCTCATCTTTGACAACTGGGATTTTTCTATCTATGCTAAAGACATTTATTAACATGATTCTTGCAAAGCCAAATTTGAGTGAAAACTCTCTCAGCTATTATGGCCCCATCTGGAACTTTTCATTTATTGGGAAGATTATTGAGAAAGTGAGCTATGTACAACTGCAATGGATTTAACATCTCATGTCTTGTTGGATCGTTGCTAGTCCAGTCTTACATCAAAGCGCACCACAATGAGTATTCTTATTACAGTAGTTAATGACCTCCTGAGGGTGTTAAAATCAATGCAGTTATTCCACTTTGTCAAACTTTTATCTCTTTGTGCCGCTCAAGTTGATTGGTCATGGAATCATGACTGAGTGCCTGAGGTTCTGATAAGAATTATCAGATATGAGTATTTTTCCTCTTAGCTCTTAGGATGTATCTAACATGTGGTAATGTATTATGTTTCTTCAGTTTAAAACCCACTAGGTTGTGGATTTCTTCAGAGTGCAGTTTCAGGTACCTTCTTTACAAATGTATGTGTTGCCACTTAAGCAGGTCAAGGTTATAACAGGTATTTCTTGTCAGTCTGATATTTATTTATTTGTTTACTTATTTATTTATTCATTCAATTTGATAACTGGAGTATAGAATTGATTCAAATGGAACTATTTCAGTCTTAGGCAATTATATTACATTATATTCAATCATACCTTTATTTTTCTTAAGACAGCATTCTGTATTTTTCAGCCTTGGAAGACTGCTGCTTGGATTTGCTTCTTAAATGGATTTCCATAGGCAACGTAAAGCTCATTGCTCTATGTTAGGACTGTCCATCTTAATTGTTACTGCTCTATAAATTAATTATATCTGAAGAGTAAACAGTCGGAATGTGGTTCTTGCATTCATATTATAGGGTTTATCCTTTATGATGGTCTGACATTAAAGGAACAGCTGTCTTCTGTCTTCAGAACTTCTTTTGTCTATCTGAGGAATATGGGATTAAATGTTATCTGTACTAGACCTGAAGATGTTAATTCATGCTCTGGTATTGTCCCACCTGGATTACTGCAATGGGGACTGTGGCATGGTGATGTGGACTGTCTGCATTAGATAAATGCTGCAGCCCATTTCTCGACTGCTATTGCTGCATTATGCCAAAGCACTCCTTCGCTATGTGATTTGAACTGGTTTCATTTGGGCCAAAGGCATCTTTAAGATCTTCACGCTCATCATCTATGCCCATGTTGGTTTCTGAAAGGAGAGATAACAAACCAGCAAGCAAGAGCAGTATTGCTGGAAATGAATTCATCCTCAAGTCTTGGTGATTACCTCCACGAGGTGGGCCCTGTTTTTCACAAAATCGTACCTAGATGACACTGATAGGAAAGTGGCCAATCCTGGTAGATGCACTTGTGCAAGGACTGGAAAAAATGACAGTGTAGAATCCTCAAGACATGGAAACATTCCTTCAATGGGACTAGGCCAGGCCCAGGGGACGATGGCCCCCCCGGTTGTAGAAGGAAGTAGTAGTTCACAAAAATAACAAAAACCTGATAGGCCAGTAAAGAGCCATAAAGATGATAGAGTGGACTATTGAGGATAAGAAAGAAATTATGTTTTGTTACTATTATGCAAGAAGCCCATAATTTCCAGACAGAACATATGCAGCAAGATAAAGAAAGAAATTACAGGGAAGAAAAATATTTGCATAAGAAAAACTGTCAGAAGCTTCAAATAAAAAATTGTGCTAATTAATGCAACAGATTTATTAGAAACATTATATACACCAAGAAACCTTGGGCCCTTTGGAAAAAGACGCAACTGAGGAAGTTTGAAAATATAACAAACAAAATCTAGAGATTTAGGAAAGGTATAAAAAGAAATATGGACATGGGAAAGAAAGAGAGATCCAATATGGTGCAATACTTATGCAAAGAAGAAAGCCAAATTAATCAATACAAAAAAGCAGCCCAAAAGATATTCAAAGAGAAATATAGGCAAAGGCATCCAGTTATGAACAATTTCACAGTACAAAAATAAGATCACAAAGATGGAACATAAAATAGAACATTAGTAAAGCAGATTAAAAAAAATAGAAGTTGAAGTTCTGGAATACCTGTGAAATGAAGGATTTAGTGTAGAAAGTCTAACACAGATTATAACACAGCACGATAGAACAATGACTCCCTCAAGTAAAGAGAAACAGGAGGAGCAGGAGACATCTGAAAAAGAAATATGGATACAGGAAAGAAAAAGAGATTTAATATGGTGCAATTTTTATGCAAAGGAGAAAGCAAAAATAATCAATACAAAATGAACAGCACCAAAGATATTGTCAGAGAAATGCAGCCAAAGGCATCTAGATATGGACAATTTTACAATGCAAAAATAAGAAAACAAAAAGGAAAAACAGAAAAGAAGGCTAGTAATGGAAAAGTTAAAGAAATAGAAACTGAGGTCACGGATTACGTGTGAAGTGAAGGATTTAGTGTACAAAATCTAACTCTGGTTACATCACAGCAGGAAAGAGCAATGGATCCACAAATTAAGGAAAAGTGGGAAACATCTGACCATTTGCCATATGAAGATAATGTGGAGCCTTTTACAGGAAACCAATACAACAGTTCAGTTGGAGAAGTTCAGCTGGAGTTGTAGAGCAAGGGAAGGAACAGGAAACAGTGGCAACTCTGACACAGTCAATGTTGTGGAGTGGTTGGCCAGTGAGCTCCCATATGAAAGAGCAACAGACGACAGGATGAAATTGAAGAAAATGTGGCAAAGGAAGATACTCTGGAACTTTCTGTAAAATGCCCACAGGAAATGAAGAACAAAGAATGCGATCTCAGTTTAGAAGAAAATGAGCTAAGAAAAGATTTGCTTGATTTAATGGACAGGCATATAAAGATCAATGAAATAAATAGACTACAGAAAGACAATAAAACCCAAAAGGTTAGAAGTTTGATAAAAGAAATGAACCCTGTAATTAGGACTGTTCATAGAGATTCATGTGATATAACCGAAGTAAATAGGATACATTACTGTGCAGCTAAATTAATAATAGATTAAGTCTTTCCACAAAAACACCATACAGCAATTGAAAGTAAGTGAAAAAATTTAATTCCATCATGGAAGTATTAAAAAGAGAAAACTATAAACCAGTTAAAACAAGAAGTGTCACTGTTAGAAGAGTATAGAAGAGGGAACAGATCAACAAAAATACTCAGAAGGCTAGACATGACAAAAGCAATGACAGTGTGAAGATAGGTGAAGACTGCCAGTCTAGCCAGATAGAATTTTGTAGATAATTCTGTCATTTGTAAATATTAATATAAACCACAGGCTTGTTCTCTTAAATGGGAAAAAATGGTGTTAAATGTGGAACTGCAAAAATGTAACAGCAATGCACTCTGCTGTAACAAAGCTAATAAGTCAATTCCTTGATGTCAAAACTTGGAACCGAGATGCCTAGATAAAGGCAGTCTAGAATTTGTATGTATGCTTTTTTATTGCCCTGGTTCCTGACCAGCTGCAAGATCAAAGGGACTATTAACCTCTGAGTGTCTGTTAGCCTGAGAACAAGAAAGAAATGATGTAATCTGAAATTAATCAGTGGTTCTGTGTTATCAATTTAAGGACAGAAAGAATGAGAGCATTAGAGCATTTGTCTTGAGAACACCCAACTCACCACTCTTCCTGTGTCTATATGTAAGTAGGATTTTAGAAATGTGTTTTCTCTTAGATATAGCTAGGAAATAGGAGGATTAGACTAGTTTGTTTTTCTGTGATGTCAGAACATTTCTACCATATTATTTTAAGTATTTATTTGTGATCTCTGAACTCTTGACTAGCACTGTTTAGTAAGAAGTATTGTCTTGTGTTTTAATTATTTATTATTAAATATTTTTAAACCTTTCAACTGTAGCTGTTTTGTGTAGATATAATTTAAGCTCTAAGAGTACATTGCATGTATATAGTGATACTGTACCAAGTGTGTCAGCTTCTTGGGCAGGGACATAAAGCACTGGTTAGACAGAGAAGGTGCTGGAGGTCTTAGCTTGCCCACTAGGCTGAGATCTGGAACCTATAGCTGTGCCATTTGGGAGTCTTATTGGGGACCTGAAGAGAAAGGGAGAAACCAGCCCCAAACAGAATGTGATCTCTTTGTGCTCTTAAGGGAAATTGTACTTTACTGTGTGTGTAATTATTATCCCTTCCCTATATGGACACCCCTCACTGGTGTTAGTGGTGAGGATTGAGGTTCCTTGGTTGCTGGGCCAGTGCATGGACATCACATATTAATTGTTTGGAAGTGGTGGGATATCCACACCACATATTAATTGGTTAGCATATACTAATTGGCTTATCGTGGTGTGGGTAGAGTGAATTCCTGTAGCTTGTGTACAGTGATCACTGAAGGTGTTTTTATACTCAAAATCAGCCACACAGTGAATACTCAGAGTTCAGATTACAATTGTTTAATTTCTTTTGTTAGCTTAGTTAGTCAGGGAGAGCAGGCAGCATGTCATCAGAGGTGTATGGAAAGCTGGCAAGGAACCAGTTAGCTGAGATGTGCTGGGCTAGGGGACTGGTGTATGGAAACCTGACTAAGGCAGACATGATTGCAGCTTTGGTCACAGCTACATCAGAAAGCAGCAACCAGGAGGAAAATCAGACTGGCAGTGGAGATGTACCACCCTCAGAAAATGAACAGCTCAACCTTTTTGCAGAGGACTTAAAAATCAATCTGGAGCTAAAGAGACTTGAGTTGGAGGCCAGGCATTTGGAAATAGAAGCAGCTGAGAGACTGAAACATCTGCAGGCTGAGGAGAATGAGAAACTGCTACACCTGGAAGTTGAGGAAAAGGAGAAGCAAAGGCATCATGAGAAAGAGATGCTGATTCTTCACCAGAGTCATGGAGGTAATGGGGAAGGGAGTAACTGGACCCCAGAAGCACAAAAGGTCAGTAAATTTCTTGTGCAGTTTAAAGAGGGGGGAAATTTTGATAGTTTCATTCATATGTTTGAGAGTGTATGTAAACAGTATGATGTTGACCAAAGGCTCTGGGTACGGTTCATGACCCCCTTACTCCATGGTAAAGCTGTAACTGTGTTGTCTAAACTTGCTGATTGTGAATATTTTGATTATACTGCTGCTAAAATTCACTTGTTAGAATGTTTTAAGCTAACACCTGAAACATATAGGAAAAGGTTTTGTGAGCATAGATGCAAGGCAGATGAAAGTGTGTGTGACTATGTTGCTGAACTGACCACTTATTTTCATAGGTGGGTGAGTGGATGTCAGGTCACCACATTTGAAGGGCTGGAAGACTGTTTGGTGAGGGAACAGGCCTTTAGCACTTTTACTGATGACATGCGGATCTGGTTAGCTGATAGACAATGTGCTACTTCAGATGAGTTGGGGAAGAAGGGAGACCTATACCTAGCAAGCAGGGACTCACTGCACAGTAAAGGGACACCCAGTGGTGCTCATGGGTCTAAAGGAACTCATGGTCGGCAGCACAAACTGCCACAACAAAATCTGCCAGTAGCAGGGGAAGCCACTAGTCCAGGTACATGTCCGGGAAGTAGGGTTAAATGTTTTGAATGCAACCAGTGAGGCCATGTGGCATACATATGTCCATGAAGGCAAGGTGGGGAACAAAAGGTGAGAGAACCAATAAGTGTGAAAGACAAAAAGCCAATAGTAGGTTGTCTTGGGACAACAGGGGTACTGAAATACCATCCTGCAGATGTCCTGATAGGAAAGGATTTGGATGAGGCAGTACCATGTGCTTATGCAGTTACATGCAGTCAGGCTTCGAGACAAGCATGTGGGTCTGGTAGCTTGGGAGAGACCCAGACAGACTGCATACTTGCAGCCAGGACTGATGAGGGGGTTACTTCAGGGAGAAAGCTACGCTGTAGCAGTGAGACTGAGGGAGCACTACAGCTGCTTGTGGGTAATGATGTTCCCTTGGACAGAGTGACGGCAAAGGTAAAGGTGAGTAGTAGTACCAAGGCTGACAGTGAGGCACCACTGTCAGTGGATGCCAGACTTCCTGTGTAATGGGAGGTGGAAAGGGTTACAAAGAGAGATTTGAGACAAGCTTAGCTCTCAGAACCTACATTGCAAGGACTGAGGCAGGTAACTAGGGAGGCACCTGATTTTAAAGAGAAGGGGGAATTTCTAAACTGGGACAAAGGGTTACTGTGTAGAGAGTGGACCCCTGAGGGAGGGCTAGAAGATGGGAGGGTACAGCAGTTGTTAGTGCCTAGAGCCTACCATCTGGTGCTTCTAGCCATAGCCCATGATATTCCCTTTGCCGGTCATATGGGCATAAAACATACAAAGAGACATGTTATGCAGAACTTCTATTGGCCTGGAATTTCCAGAGATGTAACAGGGTATTGCAGGACCTGTGAGCAGTGCCAAAAGGTAGGCATGGCAGGAGACAAGGTGAAAGCTCCTTTGATGCATTTGCCTGTGATTGGGGAGCCATTTCAGAGGGTAGCTATGGATATTGTGGGGCTTCTGAGTACCCCAAATTCCACAGGGGAAAAAGTATATCCTAGTGGTAGTGGATTATGCTACATGATACCCCAAGGCTGTGGCTTTGTCCTCCATTGAGGGAGAAAAATGCTTTGTTAGAGATTTTCAGCAGGGTATGTTTCCCAGAAGAAATACTGACTGACAGATGTGCCAATTTCATGTCAGACCTGCTGGCTTGTCTCTGGAAATACTGAGGGGTGAAGCACATGAAGACCACCCCATACCATCCTCAGACTAATGGTCTTGTTGAGAGGTTAAGCTCTACAATCAAGTGTATGCTGCAGGCATTTGCAGACCAGTTTAACAGGGAGTGGGACAAATACTTACCCCATCTGTTGTTTTCTTACAGAGAAATTCCTCAGGAATCCACAGGTTTTTCACCCTTTGAGTGGCTGTATGGGCATAGGGTGATGGGACCTCTAGATTTAATTAGAGATGAGTGGGAAGGTGAGTGTGAATCTCCGAAGGAGTCTGTTGTTGCATATGTCCTAAACCTCAGGACAAGGCTCAGGGAACTTATGGACTTAGCCCAGGAAAACATGGCAGAAGCCCAACAACAGAAAAAGGTGTGGTATGACAGGAATGCTCAAGCTAGAGAGTATCCTGTGGGGCAGCAGGTAATGGTTCTCATTCCTGTCAGACACAACAAGCTGCAAGCAACTTGCGAGGGACCCTACAAGGTGGTAAGAAAGGTAAGTGCTGTTAACTACATGGTGGAACTGCTAGGCAGGAGGCAGGGGCACAAATTGTATCATGTTAACATGATGAAACCTTACCATGATAGGGAGGCCCTTGTGCTGAGCATTTGCAGTGGATTGCAGGAGGAGTCTGAGGGAGATCTGGTGACTGATCTCCTCAGTGAGGCTCAGACTGACATCTCAGTGGAAGGGGTAGTAATGTCCCAGCAGCTATCTCCTACCCAGGTTTGAGAAATCTGAGCAGTGTTACAGGAGTTTGGGGACATGTTCACTGGGAAACCAGGGTGCACCCACCTGATGCAGCACCAGGTAGATACAGGATCCTAAAGGCCTATTAGACAGGCCCCTTACAGGGTGCCTGAGAGAGTCAAACAGACTCTGATAGAGGAGATACAGGAAATGTTGGAACTAAGGGTAATTCAAGAGCCCAGCAGTCCCTGGGCCTCCCTAGTGGTGCTGGTGCCAAAAAAGATGGCAGCACCAGGTTCTGTGTGGACTACATGAAATTAAATAGTCACACAGAGTCAGATGCTTACCCCATGCCTAGGACAGATGAGGCCCTAGAGCAGCTGGGTGGGGCTAAGTATCTTACCACTATTGATCTTACCAAGGGTTACTGGCAGGTGCCCTTGACTCCCAGTGCTAGAATGAAGTCAGCCTTTGTGACTCCTTTTGGCCTGTATGAGTTCACAAAGATGCCCTTTGGGATGATGAATGCCCCGCAACATTCCAGAGCTGGTAGATCATAACCTAGCAGGGGCAGGAGTGTCTGCCATTGCATACCTAGATGATATTGTCATCTATAGTCATTCCTGGCAAGAGCACCTTCAACATATCTGCGAGGTGCTGGGCAAACTACAGAGGACAGGGTTGACCATTAAGCCCAGCAAATGTCAGGTAGGTATGGCAGAGGTCTCCTACCTGGGACATAGAGTGGGGAGTGGTAAGATAAGGCCAGAAGCTGCCAAAGTAGAAGCCATTCAGGCATGTCCTGCACCTGTTACCAAAAAGCAGGTGAGGGCATTCTTAGAGACAGCAGGGTACTACAGAAAGTTTGTCCCCAGTTATAGTACCATAGCTGTTCCCCTCACAGACCTGACAAGGAAGAACAGGCCAGATAAAGTAGTGTGGACCACAGCATGTGTGCAGGCATTCCCAAAGCTTAAATAAGCTTTGGGATGACCCCCCTGTGTTAGCCAGTCCAGATTACAGCAAATAATTTGTTGTGCAGGTGGATGCTTCAAACCATGGGGTGGGGGCTGTACTTTGCCAGATTTCTTCAGAGGGAGAAGAGCACGCAGTGGTTTATCTCAGTCATAGGCTCCAACCCAGCAAGATATGCTATGCAGCTGTAGAAAAGGAATGTCTAGCCATAGTGTGGGCACTGCAGAAACTTCAGCCTTATATGTATGGAAGAAAACTGACTGTAGTGACAGATCCCAATCCCCTAACATGGTTAAATAAAGCCAGCCAGCAAAATGCCAAGTTACTAAGATGGAACTTAGGGTTGCAAGCATATGATATGGCAGTGTAGCATTGCAGTGGGATTAACAATGCCAATGCAGATGGGCTCTTAAGACAGGGAATGGGGTAAGGTATACTCAGATAGACCTAACCCTCTCAAGCAACATTTCTCAAGGGTCACTTGAAAAACTAGCTTGAGTTCTGCAGGGGGGGCAGGGAGATGTGTGAAGATAGGTGAAGGCTGCCAGCCTAGCCAGATAGAATTTTGTAGATAATTCTGTCATTTGTAAATATTAATATAAGTCATAGGCTTGTTCTCTTAAATGGGAAAAAAAATTGTTAAATGTGGAACTGCAAAAATATAACAACAGTGCACTCTGCTGTAACAAAGCTCATAAGTCAATTATTTGATGTCAAAACTTGGAGCCGAGATGCCTAGATAAAGGCAGTCTGCCTATTGTTTTGAGACCAAAGTTAATGGCTAGAATTTGCATGTATAATTTATTTTATTGTTCTGATGCCTGACCAGCTACAAGATCAAAGGGGCTATTAACCTCTGAGAGTCTGTTAGCCTGGGAGCAAGAAAGAAATGATGTAATCTGAAATGAATCAGTGGTTCTGTGTCATCAATTTAAGGACAGAAAGAATGAGAGCATTAGAGCATTTGTGTTGAGAACATCCAACTCACCACTTCCTGTGTCTATATGTAAGTAGGATTTTAGAAATGTGTTTTCTCTTAGATATAGCTAGGAAATAGGAAGATTAGACCTGTTTATTTTTCTGTGATATCAGAACTTTTCTACTGTATTATTTTAAGCATTTATCTGTGATTTCTGAACTCTTGTCTAGCACTGTGTAGTAAGAAGTATTGTCTTGTGTTTTTATTATTTATTATTAAAAATGTGGCTGTTTTGTGTAGAGATAATTGAAGCTCTAAGTGTACATTGAATGTATATAATGATACTGTACCAAGTCACTTCAAATAAGTCTTGACTGTTTGGTTGCACTTACCATTTGGATTATAGTATTGAACAGTATAATCAGACACCCTTTCATAAGGGTCTTTGAGTAGATGATAAATATTAGCTGGGTTGTGGCAGTGATTTCTACTGTAAAGTCTGGATAAAAGGGGCACAGCTGGAGAAACTGTGCCAGCCTTCCCCAGGAGTGTCTGTGTGGTTGTATAGACTCTTACCTCAAAGTGCATGTGCATTAGCTACTTGGGCAGGGACATGAACCACTGGTTAGACAAAGAGGGTGCTGGAGGTTTTAGCTTGCCCACTAGGCTGAGATTTGGACCCTATAGCTGTGCCAGTGGGGAGTCTTATTGAGGACCTGGAGAGAAAGGGAGAAACCAGCCCCAGACTGAATGTGATCTCTGTGTGCTCTTAAGGGAAATTGTACTTTACTGTGTGTGTATTTATTATCTGTTCCCTATATGGACACCCCTCACTGGTGTTAGTGGTTAGGATTGAGGCTCCAGTGTGTGGGCATCACAGGCAGTATCAGAAGACATCAAGATCTATCATGCACTGTCACAAATAATAAACTAAAAATATCATCATCGATAAAAACAACTTAGAAGATATGCAGAAATGTATAAAGGAAATGTACAAAATAAGAAATGTTTTGATGACTCAAAAAGTTTTATAGAGAACTGGGAAAAAGGCAAAAGAAATTCAAACTCCACCAAAAAAGAAGAAAGAGATACATTTTGGAGAAATATGTATGAAGATCCTGTGGAACAAAACAAAGATGCTGAATGGACAGAAGAAGTAAAAGAAAGAATAAGAAGTTCAAATGTACAGGATATGAAATGGGATGAAGTAATGGTCAGAGAGATTGAAACAAAGTTAAGAAAAGCTCCTAAATGGAAAACCCCAGGTCCATATGCAGTACCGATCATCTGGCTAAAAGTATTAACATATTTACATGAGTATTTAGTCATGAGTAAAACTATTTGCATGTGCACCTCGAACAGACATCAATCTGGTTATCAACAGTAAAAGAAATATGACTACTTAAGAGTGAACCTGCAAGCCATCCTAAAAACTATAGATTGATAGTTTGCCTCATGACAACATATAAACTACTCACTGGAATTGATTCTGACAGAGTTTATAGTCATTTAGTGGAAAACTCAGTCATGGCAACAGAACAAAAAGGTAACAAATTTTGTTGTTGTTAAAGTCATAACTGAGAACTATAAATTGGGAAAAATCTAACTATGGCATGGATAGACTAAAAAAAGTATCTGACAGTATCCCACATTCATGGATAAAAGAGTGCTTAAAATGCATAAGATATATCCTACACTGATCAATTATATTGCAGCAGCCATAAAACAGTGGCAAACCACTTTCCAGTTAAGCCATGATAAAGGACAAATTATTCCAGGGAAAAAACTTCAGACAAATTATTCCAGGGATAAAACTTCAGACAAATTATTCCAGGGATAAAATTTCAAAGGGGGATATTCCAGGGTGACTCTTTGTCACTGCTGCTCTTTTTTCTTGCCCTAAACTCATTAAGTTGTCTACTTAATAGGTTAGGTCATGGCTACAATCTAGCTCCAAGAAAACAAGTGTTAAGACTTCTCATCTTTTTGTGGATGATTTAAAACTGTATAGTTCATCAGAAGAGGAACTGAAAGCTCAATGGCAAGTGGTCAAAACTTTTTCAGATGATGTAAGAATGTCAGTTGGTCTTGATAAATGTGCAAAAGCAACCTTTAAAGCAGGACATCTGCAGCACCTAGAAAACATCAGCCTGGGATAGGAATGTGACATGAAAAGAACTTAAGTAATAGGAATTTATACATATCCGGGAACTGATGAAGGATCAACAATAAAACATGAACAAATGCAAATAAAACCTAGTAAGGAATATTTTAGAAAACTAAAATTAATACTGAAAACAGCGTTGACATCTAGGAACAAAATGCAAACTAGAAACCAATTTGCTCCCTGTCCTAATTTACAGTGATTAACTGGCCTCAAAAGTTGTTGGATTGATTGCACAGGAAAACAAGAAGGATGCTTCATGCTCATCAAATGATTTATTAAAATCAGTGTATACCAAGCCTATATATTGCCCATTCTGAAGGAGGTATGGGCCTCCTTGAAATTGATTACATGTATAGATCTGCAGTTGTAGGACTGTATACATATCTCCTAACCTCACAAGACCCAAATGTAGTGAAAGTTTTAAAACATGAGGAGAATAAGTCTAAGATGACTTCCATGCTTAGCTATACTTTTATTGTATGTCTAAACCACTATGTATGTGTAAATATCATATGTTAATATCCGCTGTATTTTATAACTGTATTTTATAACTGTATGTGTAAACCACCATGCTCATATAAATATCTTATGCATAGTATGTTAGCACTTGTTTCTGGAGCTTTTCTCTCTGGGCCTCCACTGGAAATGGACAGCTTTGTCCAATCAGACATCTCTGGTAAACAAATGTAAAATAAACAAATAAATATATATTGGTGTCAAGCAGGAATGGAAATCAAACCAGAAATATGTAGAAATCAGGCAGCAACTGAACTGCCAGAAAACAAAAGAAAGAATACAAGGTGGAGGATCAGATGAAAAAGCAAGAAATGTGGAAAATACATAAATATAGTTGCAAGTATAGAAAACTTTTGGAACAACCTCATGTTGATCAGGATTGAACACAGACTTGGTTAAGGAGAAGTGAATTTAAATCAAAAGATGAAAGATTAATATTGGCAGCCAAAGATAGAGGACCACGTAGACGTTGGTTTCCAAAGTCCATTGAACATGTGGAAGGAACAGACAAATGTAGGTTTTGTAAAACAGAATTGGAAACAGTTGTACATCTTGTTGCTGCTTGTGATATACTAATGGCAGAAGGACCATGTACTGAAAGGTAAAATAATGTGGCAAGACATTGTTGCATTGGAGACTGTTCAAACATTATAATATTGAAGTAGCTGAGAAGCATTGGAAACACGAGCCACAAAGCATTATATAAATTGATGAAGTGTATGTCACATGGAATCACCCATTACCAACAGTTCAGAAAAGGTGAGAGAAAACCAGATTCTGTACTCCATGAAAAGAAAACAAAAGTAGCATTGATCATTGAAATCGCTACACCCAGTGACTACAGTGTCTTATGTTGAGAGAGACACAAAGTCATAAAATACTAGGATTTGCAGGCGGAAATGAAGGCAGTGTGGAAGAAGAATACCTAAACAGTTCTAATAGTAGTAGGAGCAACTGGTCTTATAAAAAAGAATTTACAATCATACTTAGATATGTTACCAATACATGTAACGCCATATGAGTTGCAGAAGGAGCCAATGCTGTGTGCTGCAAAGAACACATTTGGGTAACATCAAAGATTGAAACAATATTCATTTCATGAACTTTAATCATACTTTGACTTAGGAACAGGATCCATTCTGATTATGGTATTAGAAACCCAAAAGACTTGGAGAAAATAAAAAAATCTTTTTTCTTTGAAACAGTTGCTGTATGTTATGCTCCCGACAAGCAGTTAAGCTCATAAGATGAGGGGTTACTGGACTGTTGCAAGGACTTGCCTTGAGATAGATGGCAAGATTTACTCCATTTACCTTGCTGCAGTCTTTTGGAATCAGCTACTTTCCCTGAGGTGGCCTTGTGAAATGGAGACGTCTTTTAGGAGGGATCGTAGTTAATATCTTTCTTCGGTGATTTTTCTGTCACCCTGTAGGGGGGTACCATTCTTTTTTTCTTGTATACATTTTTAAATTGGAGATTCCGTCCCTCAGCCTCTGCTGAAAATTGGATCCTACCCAATCAAACTTTCCCAGTATTCAAATATTAATGATATTCAAATGTTAATAAATAAATAAATAAAAAAACAAATGTTAATACAACTATCCTTAGCTTACAAATACATTGTAACCAGTTTCCTTGCCTGCAATGATGCTCCTTTGAGGAGGACTTAGTAAACAGTTCTGGAACCCTATGATAGCTTGCCTCTGGCTTTCTCATGACAATTAGCATGAAGTACACCGCCAAAGAGAAGCTTATGTAGCAGATGGGGATTTCCTACCTTCAGTGCAGCTTCATTAGTTTGAAAGGATTTTACTCTTTGAAGACAGCACAACTGCTATTGTATTTCTATAAAAGCAAAGATACAGTGGGCAGACTTCAATACACTATTTGCTATGTAACCACACATACAACGAGCATGTAAAAATTGGTAATAAGGGAAACTTTCAGTTAACTGGAACTCAAGCAACTGGCAAAAAAAAAATCGAAGAAATACAGTACAATTTTCATGTGTTGCATTTTCTGCCCCCCCCCCACAGAAACATACCTTACATTTTTAGAGTTTTAGAGTTTTAAAAAGGAAGATAGAAATAAATTCCCTCCCTCCTCAACCTGAGAGCAAGTCAAACCAAAGAAATAGTATAGGGTAAAGTATTTGTCTGGCCTACTATTAATAGTAACTCTGAAGCAACCAGAAACTACAGTTATCCAGCATCTACCAATCCCCATGGGTGCCAGTTAAGTGAGAGTTTACTGTAATAAAACATTTCATCTCCCAGAGTGTAAGTATGCCAGATAAAGGGATATGTAAGTTGACATGAAAGCAGATTCATTTAATATAATGCACTTTACGGACAACCAAAATGGTAAAATGCCCACAAGCAAAACATTTAGTAAAAACTGCAAGAAAACTTCAGCCAAGTTACAATCTTCATTGTGTAATACCTTAAAACTCCTGTAGTGGAAGCTCAAACGAAATATGCAAATAATTTCTTAAGGACATACCAGTGTTTCAGCTACACTGTTTCTGAATTCCATGACTTTTTAATTTTTAACTTTTCATGGGTGCCTTCAGTCCAATAAAACCAAACCCCACTAGATTCAGACATGCATTTGTTGTACCTCATTGTCACACCATAAGCACATTGTTTGTGTATACTTTAGAAACACAGAGCTTGAAATCAAGCCTGATGTCCTCAAACATTAAGGTGCCTGAAAAACACCCCAAATAACATCCAAACCAAGCACTAAAAAAGTCGCAAAAACAAGCCATTCAATCAAAACTGCAAGAAAGATCTAACCAAACTACAGTCTTCAATGCATAATGCCTTTAACCACCAGTAGTGAGGATCCCTGGGATATATGAAACTGACCCCACAAGGATAATCCAATGATTTTGTACCCTTGTCATTCCCCACTTAATTACAATAGATTATACAGATTTAACAACAGTCAGGTCATCAACACCAGTCCTAGGTTCCTGTTATATTTATAAACCATAAGGAAACATTTTCATTTGTAAATATCCTTCCAATATCTGTAAATGCCAAATGGTTGCTCTAAACGTATTTGCTGTGAAAAGACTGTAAATGTTTCCACCATTATAACACCTCCTGCATTTATAGAAGGATGATTGTTCTGAGTCACTGAAATCTGTACATTGCTGGTAACTGGCTGGAGTCAAGTGACATCATCAGCATCCATGGGAACAATCTACCAAACCCATTAAATCTGGAGAAGTCATGAAGCCAACATTTGAGTTAAATGTTCCAACAGGAACAAATTATCCCGATACACTTAGCAGCACCAGAAATTATAAAATTACACAACTGATGCATAAGCAAGAAAAATATGCTTCACCAGTGCTAATATTGGCTTAAGTATTTTTATGGATTGCTGAATTTTCCCATATTTGGGCTAAATGTGTAATTGATGGCACTACATGTATGCTTTTGCATATTTATTTTTAGATTTGGTTTTGATGGTAAAATTATCCTACCAGGATTGTTAGTATTTAAATAGATTAAGATGCAGATTTTTGCAAATCCACTAGATGACATTAGAGCCATGTGCTTCATCGTGGTTAACACTTGTTTAGTGTCCATACAATACAAGTTGTTGGATGAATGTAATCTGAAAACATTTAGGGTTAGATTCAATAAGGTGTACACGATATGTATTCAATACAATTGTCACATTTTTGTGCTTTCTAGTCACTAAGAAAGATTATATTAAGTGGGCATATAGTCTACACTTTGTGGTAACCTTTATGTATCCCTGCCAGTATTTAAAGCTGCAGGAATATCAGTAGGAAAAGTAAAATTAGGGAGAAGAAGGTGTGAGTTATGTCTGTGTTGTCTGTCCACTCAGAACAGTGTGCACTTTACTGAATTTGGCCCTTAGTTTATTTAAAATATTTTGAAATACAATGAATAAATATGAATCCAAATATATATATATATATATATATATATATATATATATATATATATATATATATATATGGTTTCACTTTATAACCTCGAAATACTGAAATATCGAATTTCAGTATCTCGAGACTATAAAACCGAATCCACAAAACACTGACACAAAAAAACGTGAAATTCACAACACCGAAAAAAACGCACACACTATACCACACATACACCACAACACCCACATTACAACATAAACAAACAAAACTACACACATACACAACTCATACACACATAAGCAGAGGGCAAGCCCCCCTGCACCCCCCATGTGGGGGGCTGTGCCCCCCACACCCCCCCTACTTATATATACTAACTCCGAGATTGCACAAACACAAAACAAAAGCCAACTCACACACGCACATTCTCCGATCCCTCACACACACAGATCAAACACATCAGCACACTCACACACACTACCCTTAGAAAACACTTACCTGACACAACACATACATCCACACATGGCACCATGCACCATCAAAACACAATCCCAGACATTACGCAGCGTAAGGTCATAACCACGAATTTGACATATATTCGAGTTTGTGATTATGACCTTTCGCCATTTTTAACATTCGGCTTTATAGTCTCGCGATACTGAAATTCGACATTTCAGTAATTCGAGGTTTTTCTATATATATATATATATATATATATATATATATATATATATATAGGGGGAGAGAGAGACAGAAAGAGAGCTCTAGTGGGGTTTTCTGACTTGCTGCCTTGGCATGTGTGCAGTAGGTGTGGAGAGCAGATTTAATATTTATTTACCTGCATAAACGCACATTGTTTAAGTAGAATATAGATTTTTTTCGAACATGTAATGTGTCACCATTCACACAACAGAAACAAGTAGGGCTCCATTCTGAATTATCAAGTTTCATCTGTTAAGTACCTACACAATTTACCATACTTTCATCTAGATTTAACAAACAAAGTGTTTTTGCACTTGACCAAACATTTTAACACTACAGCTGTACAACTAAAAAGAAAATTACAGATAGAGAAAGAAAGAAAGAAAGCAGAATAACTTCTGACACTGTAATAAAAGCAATGCTAGCAATAATTCTATATGAGATTCAGACGTCCTGAGGTATGATTCATTCAAACAGAAGCATCAGGCTACACCCATGTGCACTTCAGATTTAATAACTGATACGAAGCAGAGCAATTAGAGTTTTAATTTAACTGAATGCTGTCTGCTTGTTTTGTGTTAGTCATTTGGACCAACATAAGTATCTAATAAAAATAGCACATAAAAATGCTATTTAACCTTAGCCTTACTACAGGATATGTACCTGAACACTGGCGTACAGCAACAGTGGTCCCACTCCACAAAGGGCGTACCTCTACAGACCCTGAGAACTACCACCCCATAATCTTAACCAGCCTGGTCTGCAAAGCTATGGAAAGAATCATTATGGAATTCATAAACAGAGACATAGGGGACCTACAGACACTTGACCCCACCCAGTTCGGCTTTGTAAAGGGCAGATCCTGCCTTTTGAACCTGGTTGACTTTTTCGAAACAGTCACTAGGGCCATTGATGAGGGCAAAGCAGTCCATACAGCCTACCTGGACTTGGCTAAGGCCTTCGACACAATACCCCACTCAGGCATCATAGATAAGCTCACCAGCTTAAACGTAAACCCTTATGTCACTAGATGGGTTGCAAACTGGCTAAAGGACAGAACCCATAAAATTAAAATCGCTGGAGCAATGTCAGACTCAAAGCCAGCCACAAGTGGTGTCCCACAGGGATCTGTCCTGGGACCCCTCTTGTTCGGCATTTATTTCTCAGATGTTAAAGCAAACATGGGAGGGTTGTGGCTGACAAAGTTCGCAGATGACTGCAAATTAGGTGCCATAGTCGATACACCAGCGGACACATACATCCTAAAAAAAGGCCTCACAGAAACAGACAACTGGTGCCGGAGTCACGGCCTTAAACTAAATGCCAAAAAATGTATAGTCATCCCCTTTGGGAAAAACAAAGTACCTACAAATTATCACATAGACAGCAACCCACTGAGTAGGGAAAAAGTAATCAGAGACCTAGGGACCCAAGTCGACAGCGACCTCTCATTTGACACCCATGTTGCCAAAGTGGTTAGAAAAACATTCTACCTTGCACACCTCATCATGAAGGGATTCACATCCAGATCCAAGGATGTCATTGTACCCCTATACTCCTCCCTCATCAGACCCATGATTGAGTACAATGCCCCATTTGGTATGTACCTCACCCGGCATTTGCAACAGCTGGCGAGACCACAAAAGTACCTCACCAAGAGGATCAAGGGTCTCCAACATATGTCTTATTCTGCCAGACTAAAGAAACTCCAGCTCTATTCAGTAGCATACCGCCTGCTCAGAGGTGATCTCTGCCTGACGTACAAGGCCATGTCCAATCAGGACCTGATGGACATGCTCCACCTCAAAAAATACAAATCCATCAGGACCACAAGAGCTAAAGACTTAAACCTTGGCACAAGTATGAATAGGACATGCTGGAGGGATAGATTCATAACCCAGAGGCTTCCTATGCTTTGGAACAAGATCCCAGTTCATGTTAGGCAGAGCCCCTCACTGACTCTCTTCAAGAGAAATCTTGATGAGTGGATGGGAGATCGTAAGTTTACCCCAGGGGTCACATCTGTGTCACTGCTAGACAGGGGCACAGTAAACTAATTCTATTATATAAGGGGACCTTCATTGTGTCATTACTAGACAGAGGCACAGTATTCTAAATCTATTCTGTGCATTTTTGTGCATTCTTGTATCATTTCATGGGGTGGCGAAAGCCACATCACTATGGCTAGGCTTACAAATGCCCCAGGGCAGATGGCCTAGTACTAAACTATGAAACTATGAAACTATAATCTGAGAAGACATGCCTCTCCCTCAATAATTGCTTGTTATCAATGCTGCCATATGTTTATTTGTATGAATTTCTTGTAAAACTGAACACATTAATCAGTGTACAGTATTGCTATGTTTTGTTTAGATTAGAAAGAGTGTTGGCAGACATTCCATATCTCATGTTGAAAGCATTTTCTAATCCTAATCCTAAATGTCCAAACAATTGTATCAGTATTAAAGATTATCACATTTGCACTTGCTTGCCTGCATTACCCCTTTAGTGAAACACTTTAGATATTGTCTGTATCTATAAATAGCCTCAATTACCAAATGCAGACATTACAAAGTTTCTTTAACATACTAGGAACTAGAACAATGTTACACTTAGATAAAGTAAAAAGATGTTTTACTCTTTCTTTTCATTGTAATTAATCTATCATCACTTAAAATGAACTTTCTGAGACTGAAGTATGTAGACTGCCTTCAGAACAATACAACAAGAACAATGCATACAACTTGTGTTTATATTTCCCATGTGGAGCAACTGGAAAGTTACTTCCTGATTCTAAATCATCTGGTGATGGTTTTTGATGACACATCGGGGAGACATTTTTAATTCTGAATTGAAAAAGAGTTGTTTCCCAACATGTTTTTGCTCTGACTTTACTTATGAGAATATGTTAATTGTGATGAAATGTTGAATATTTGCAATTAGAAACTCCTTTTCAGTGATGAAGTCAAAATGAAACATACAAAGCAATGTGTTGCAGTAACATAGTTAAGGAAGACACTAGACTTCATTGATAAAGTGTAGAAACACTTGTTAGAATATGACAATTTCAAAGACAAAAGGGAAATTTGTAACTCCATAGAGAGAGTGGTTAGTTCAGATAATGGTTATGAAATAGTATCACAAGAAGGCGGTGATGAAGTGATTTTTACATGCAAGATGATAATATACTAAAAGAAAAAAGACAAGGAAAAGAGAAATACATGTAATGTCTTGTTGTCAAGTATATGTCATTTTCATTGCCAAGTATATTGAGCAACAATGAAGAATTGACTACCACACCATGAAAGATGAACTAATTTGTGATAAGTGATCAGCAAATAAACA
This sequence comes from Protopterus annectens, assembly GCF_019279795.1. Lineage (NCBI taxonomy): Eukaryota > Metazoa > Chordata > Ceratodontiformes > Protopteridae > Protopterus > Protopterus annectens. Next base: position 1,687,660,659 of record NC_056743.1, read on the forward strand.
TCTCTCTGGCACATAAATCTGCACTATTGTAGGGAAAGGTGAATGACCTTGAATTAAAAGATACATTGTATATAATGTAATCCCATAGTCGATTAAGTGTAACACCAAGCACAGGGGGTAAAATCAATCTTAGGGGAAATAGGACTGGGGAACTAATGCTCAGTAAAATATATGCTGTCTTAATATAAGGAAATCATAAGGAGGGACTTAAAATCATTTACACATAAGTATTATTCAGGGTTAACATGTGTTGGGTAAAATCATGCATTTAGAAAACGTTACAGTTTTTATGGAAAGATTGAAAATATTGTGTGTCTTATGGAAAGGTTGTAGCTGGAATGGATTTTACACAGGAGGGAAAAACAATGCCAATTTGAAAATGGTATGTAAAATCTGTAAGACATGTTCATGAACAGTTAAAGAAAATAGAAAGGAGGTTTATAAAACTGAAGCTGAACATAAAAAGGAATATTGAAAACACGAAAAAAGTAGAAGCAGCAAATGTTTGTAGCACAAAGTAAAAAAGAAGATGTGATGCTCCAACTTAACACTAAGGCAAAGAAATATGAAAATCATATGGTAAATTTGGTGAGTAACTTTGGATGTAAATATGGATGCAGAAAATGTGTCCTTAGTGAGTGGGGTAAGATTTGGGAGAAAAAGCTGTTGTGTTAATGTGGAATAAGTATGCATTGTCACTTGGAAAGAATGTTTTTAGTGAACAGAGTTTTGTTGAAAATGGGTAGTTATTATGAATAGGTGACCCTTTGTTTGAAGAACTGGAAACTAAATTATTTTTTTTCTACCTGTCAGCCTTTGCATGTAATCTGAATTCCATTAAAAGAAGAATAATTTATAAGAAGACAAGTTATAGATGCTAAATCCTGTGACTTTCACTTACGTTTTATTGTCATATTATTAAGGAAATACAAGCTAATGAGTTGGGGATACGACTACATAAACTATGGATGTGCTTATAATTATAGAGATGGGTAAAAAGAAGTTAGATTAAATGGAGGTACAGTATGAGGGTCATCACAAAGTAGGATTACAAAAACCAGTTTTTAACGCAAGGATAGATAAATGGAGGTTTTCTTATGAAGAAGTATTGAAAGCATGCTACTTAAACTCACATTGGGTGGACCTTGATATGGAGCTGAGATATGCCACTATGAAAGAAGAAAATGCATAAAATATGACTCAGCGCTATATGATTTCTTATACATGGGTTTGATTGAGGCTGGTTAGGGTGAGACATGGTTAGTTATCTTATTTTAGTCAACTGGATATCAGCTGATTGAATGATGGAGGAAAGATAATGTAGGTCACATCTTCTTGAGGATAAACTTGCTTTACCTGAAGATTATACTTGACAGCAGACAGACATCTCCCTAAAGAAGGTTCTTCTTGTGTCAGGTGAGATCTCTGCTGCAACCAGTTATCCAGCTGCACTCTGTCAGGTGGTTGATAGGCTGCCAGTCTAACCACTCGAAAAGTCGCCCCCCCTCCCGTTGAATGAGAGGACGACACACTCATTTTTATAGATGAGTCACTTAATAGATTAGTCATTTTCCAATGATTCAGACATTTGATATCTCAGCCTGTTTAAGGCAGGTGATCCAGATTTACAGTAGACTGAGTATAAATATGTAGACTGTGAGAAGCTTATTTTTATTTTATTTATTTAACATTTGTTGACTGGGAAAGTCCGACTAGGTTCCACAGATCCTGTTTTCAGCGGAGGCCCGGGGAGAAATGCTCCAGATGCATGTCTTTAGAATGTGGGAGGAAACCGGAGTACCCGGAGGAAACCCACGCAAACATAGGGAGAACATGCAAACTCCGCACAGAAGGCACCCCAGCCGAGAATTGAACCAGAAAACCTCTTGCTGTGAGGTGACAACATTAACCACTGCACCACTGCACCGCCCAAATGGACATGGTTTCTGAGATGTGCCCACCTCCTTGCCCTTTGACTCTTAGATCTGTAAACCTGTTTAAGTAATTCATTATTTTACTAGGCGTAGTTATTCTTTGCATTGATTGCTCATCTTTGAGGACTAAGATTTTTCCGTCTCTACTAAAAACATTTACAAACACGATTCTTGCAAAGCCAACTTTGCGTGCAGACTATCTATCCAACACCAAAAATTTAAAGGCATTTTTAAATTTACCATTTTTAAAATGCTTACCCAAAGCATTATTTACATCTCCAGCCCGTACTGTATATTTATGTTCATATATTCTTTTATATAATTCTCTCACAGTATGGCCAGCATAAAAAGGCATACATGAAACACACACACAAAAAAAAAACAAATAAACCACAACTTTGGACTTGCATGTAAACAACCTATTAATCCTAATAATTTTATTAGCATTAGTATACAACAAAAATCACACAAATTACAATTCAAGGATTTAAGCATGCCCCTTTTAGAACACTTATCTTTGGGCATGTTTAATTTCACTTGAAAATAATTTTTAAAACTCTTCCTCTTCTTTTGTGTGAATAATGGACGATTACCTACTGCCTTCACAACCTCAGAACATCCACTAAAAATCTTCCAATTATTAATAATAATATTCTTTATAGCTGTAGAATAAATACTATTTTGAACAGCATGGATGTTCTAAAGTCCCTTTCTTTAGGTTTGATGGTTTCAGTCCTTCCTATTCTAAATGAAATAACTTTGGTAAAGGTATCAGACACTAATTTCTCAGCATACTCTCTGTTAACCATTTTTTTTTTTTAAACTTAAACAATCCTCTACAAAATCTTGATGTCTCTGTTGATAAAGGGCAGCTTATGAGAATTAGTAATCTAACAGTAAGAGATCAAGATTTTGTAGAGCAGGGTTTAAGTTTTTGTAAAAAAGTGGTTAACAGACAATAACCTGAGAAATTAGTGTGTGATATTTTCACCAAAGTTATTTCATTCAGAACAGGATGGATTGAAGCCATCAAACCTAAGGAGAGAGACTTTTGAACATCCATGCCTGTTCACAGTAGTAGTGATTCTTTTTTTTTTTTTTTCAATAATCATTTTTTATTATTTTTCACAACCATATTACAAATTCACACATTATATACAATATATACAAAATGCTTCCATTGGTTAATTTCACATATATATCAACCTCATGTATTGATCAAAGGTACAGCACTCACAATCAAAAGGAAAATAATAAAAAAAAAAAAAATCCAACATTAACAAATCCAAGCCAACAATCTGTCTTTTCTGTACATTTTCTATCTAATCTAAGGTTGATTTAGACTATATTCTGGTTCCCGAGAAAAAGTGGATAGTAACCTCTTAAGCCAAAATAATATTAAAAATTTGCTCCCAGATTTTTATGTTGTTGATATTTTCTTGTGATCACTAATTAACAGTTTATGCGCTAAGATGTGTTTTATTGCCAACAATCTGAAATTTTCCCACGATGTCTGGGCTGGGTTCAACCAATTTGTGGCTATATATAATTTCATTAATAGGCAAATATTCATAATTACAATCGTTTTTGATTTATTTAGATTCTCCGGGGGAATATGAAGAATCATAAACTCCCAAGAGAGTGTTGAATTTTGGTAACCCATTTTTTGTAACTGCAATTTTAATGAATTCCACAATTTATAAATGCACTTACAACTCCAGAACATGTGAAGCAAATCTGCTGTCTGATCAAAGCAATGTGGGCATATGGGTGAATTCTTCGCATCAAATTTGTGCAAAGTGAGACGAACAGTAGTAGTGATTCTACAGCTAAAAGAATATACAAACATAAATATGCAGTACAGGCTGGAGGTAAAAAGAATGCTTTAGGTAAGCATTAAAAAATGGTAAATGTAATGCTGCCTTTAAATTTTTGGTGTTGCATGAAATTAAAAATGTTGAGAGAATTTTTAATGCAGAGGATAAATTGGGGTGTTTGGAATATTCCTGGCAGGCTAAATTAAATGCTTGTTACCCCCAGGGTTGAATAATCATGAAGACTTTGTAGCTTATTTAAAAAGAAAGGGGTTAAAGCATTAATTGACAATTAAGTATGTATGTGATTTTACTACTTATGTGTGCCCAAATGCAGCAACTTTCAGTCTGATGAAGTCTCTGTGTGTTTAAGAGATGAAAGCACTTACTGAAGTTGATATTTTAATAAAGTTTTCATGTTGTTTTTTTTACCAGCTTTTTATAGGTTCATAGGTTCATAGGTGTTTACTAGGCTAATGATCACAAGGGCCTTTTGAAGCCTAGCCATGCATCCCACATCTTTGATACCCTTGGTAAGTGTAAGCATGAGCCTGGGAGATTAACCATTTACAGGTTACCTGTGTCTATTAGAGACATAGGCACCAAACCAGGGATGAATTTCTGCTTTCCCATGCAGTTGTGCAAGTTGCACTTGCATTGGGTTAGGGAGGAACTCGCTTCACATGGATGAGGAGCTTGTTCCATAGATGGGGTAGTCTCTGGGATACATACCTATCTCTCCAGTAGGTCCTATTTATATCACAGGCAAGGTTTAAGTCTTTAGAGTGGGTAATTCTTGTACTGTTTGTTTTGTGGATATGCAGGAGATCCATCAGAGTGGGGTTTGACAATGCCCTGTATGCCAGGCATAGATCTCTCCTCAAAAGCCTGTAGGAGACAGAATACAGGGGTAGGGCCTTGAGGTGGTCTGCATAGATATATTACTTATGCCTGTATTTTTTTAGTGAAAAATCTCTGTGGATGCTCCAGTTGTTGCATATGCCTGGTTAGGTACATATGAAAGGGGGCATTGAACTCAATAATAGGTCTGATGAATGCCAAATACACTGGAATAATGACTTCCGACTTAGATGACATAACTTTGTTTATAAGTTGCGCAACATAGAATGATTTCCTCACCACTGTAGACACATGATGATCACAGGCTAGATTACTATCTATGTGTGTTCCTAAGTCCCTGACTACTGGATCAACTCTAAGGGGTGTGTTGTCAATATGATTGTTACCATGGATGGATGACTTCCCAAAGGACTCTATTATGCATCTTTTGGCATTTAGTTTTAGTCCAAGACTCTGACACCAGTTGTTTGTCTGTGTCAGCCCCTCCTGGAGAACATTTGTGTCAGTGTGAGATTCAATGACAGCTCCTAAATTGCAGTCATCTGCAAATTTAGTCAGTCAGAGACCACTGATATTGGCCTTGACTTCTGAGAAGTAGATGCCAAAAAGAACAGTCCAAGGACTGATCCCTGAGAGACTCCAATTGTGACTGGCCTCTTTGTAGAGGTGTACTCCCCAATTCTAACTTCTTGGGTCCTCTTTGTGAGCCAGTTGGCTATCCACTGGGTGACATACAGGTTTGTACCTAACCTCTTGAGTTTGTCAACAACGCCTGAGAGGGGTATTGTGTCAAATGCCTTGGCTAGGTCAAGATAGCCAGTGTGAACGATTTTGCCCTCATCCGTTGCTTTGGTGACCTTCTTAAAGAAGTCCACCAGGTTGAGTAGGCGTAATCTGCCTTTTCCAAAACCAGACTGGGTTGGATCCAGTGTCTGGAGGTTTACATTATCTCTATCGATCATCTCCATGATAATTATTTCCATGGCTTTACATATAAGACTAGTGAGACTTATGGGTCTGTAGTTTCCATGGTCTGTAGATTGCCTCCATTTGTGCAGAGGGATGATTGTTGCCTTTATCCATTCATGAGGCATGAAGCCGGTTTGGAGGCTACAGTTAAATAGTCATTCCAGAGGCCCTGATAGGTCATGCTTCATGCTATTTAGAAGGCATGCTGGGATATTGTCTGGGCCCATTGATGCAGTGTTCTTAGTCTTAGAGAGAGCACTAAGGACCTGTTCCCTAGTGATAGGTGGGGGAGCTATATTTGATGATATTTCCTGAGGGAAGGTTGAGGTGGAATAGGAGTATAGTTGGAGCTGAATTTATCAGACAGGAGGTTTGCTATATTTTCTGACTAAGTATAAGTGTCTCCATTTACAATGAGCTCTCCATACAACTGTGTATTGCCTTTGAGGTTGCGGACATAGCTAAAGAATGCTTTGTGGTTGCCCTTGGCCTGGGAGGCCAAACTTACTTCATATTTGGCTTTGGTAGTTTTTCTTTGTCCTCTGAGTTGTTTTTTTTTTAGTTTAATGAGTGTGCTTTTATCCTGCTGGGTGCTGCACCTCCTAATTTTTGCCATTATTTTCTTCCTCCTGTTATACAGGCGATTCATTTTGTGATTCCACCAGGGTAGCTTGTTTTTTTGAGTTAGTTCTGTACTTCTTCCTGGTGAGTACAACTGCCACTATACAGCTATTAACATATGTGTACAGTGTTTCTGTGAACAGTTCTGCATAGGCAGAAGTGTTCTCAGGGTTTATAGTGGCTTGAAACTTTTCCAGGTACTCAATGCCACGATGTTAGCCTTAGAATAGTTCCTGAATATTTCCAGTTTAGCTGGTGGTCCAAGTTTTATTTTTACTTCAAAGGAGACTATTTTGTGGTCTGACATTAGCAGGGAAGGCATTATAGTAGGAGGTGTGCAGCACTCTCCCATATTAGTGAGGACCAGATCCAGTATGGTTGCACCCCTGGTTGGTGTATTGACTATCTGGTCCAGGCAGTTTGTGTTAACAAAATCCAGGAATTTCTGTGCATGTATGTTTGATGTCATATAGGATTCCCAGTTAATTGTGAGGTAATTAAAGTCCCCCATGAATATGCTAATGGGTTGGATGGTTGGTGTTTCTATCCACGGTATAGGTTTCCTGGGTCATAGAGGTGGACCTATAGCTTGCAAGGAAGTGGTACTGGATTTAACCTATGGTGATTTGAACAGGAGCAGCTCAAGTGCATTGTCCTGTATGACCAGTCTTGAAGTATATTTACTTGTGGTGTAAACAGTGACACCTCCACCTTTAGTTCCTGCCTGTGAAGTAGCTGGTCTAAATGTGTGGAAGGCATTATAACTCTGCACTGTCGGTGTGCTGTCTGTGACTTTAAACCATGTCTCTAAGACCTCACAGACATCAACATTCTCTAGGGTAAAGAGAGCTTCCAGGGAGCATTGAGTAGTAATACCTTTAGATTTTCTTGGTTTTGATTTGCTATGTCAGAAGTACTTTCATTTTGGCATTGCCTAAAAAAGGCACTATGGGGGAAGACAATGTTTTAGCTAATATTTTATTATAATTATTCCACTTTGCCAAACTTAAGCTCTTTGTGGTCCTCAGGTTGATGGGCCATGGAATCATGACTGAGTGCCTGAGGTTCTACTAAGAATTATCAGGTGTGAGTGGTTTTCCTCTTAGCACTCAGGATGTATCTAACATGTGGTAATGTATTACATTTCTTCAGTTTAAAATCCACTATGTTGTGGTTTTCTTCACAGTGCAATTTTGGTTACCTTGTTCATAATTTATATGTTGCCACATAGGCAAGTCATGATTATAACAGGTATTTCTTATCAGTCTGATATTTATTTATTTATTTATGTATGTATGTATGTATGTATGTATGTATTCAATTTAGTAAGTGGGGTATAGCACTGATCCAAATTAAACTATTTCAGTCTTCGTCAATTATATTACATTATAGTCAATTATACCTTTCTTTTCCTCCAGCCTTGGAAGACTGCTGGCTGGATTTGATTCTTAAATGGACTTCCATAGGCAGCTTAAAGCTCAACCCTCTATGTTCTGACTGTCCATCTTGCACTGCAAATTAAATATACATGAATAGTAATCAGCTGGAATATGTTTTTTGCATTCATAATGTAGGCTTTATCCTTTATGACAGCTTGAAAATGAAGGAACAGCTGTCTTTTGTCTTCATAACTTATTATGTCCATCTGAGAAATATGGGATCAAATGCTATTGGTACTGAGCTTTAGGATGGTAATTCATGCTCTGGTATTGTCCCACCTGGATTACTGCAATGGGGACTTTGGCATGGTGATATGGACTGCCTGTAGCATATAACTAATTCTGCAGCCTGTTTGTTGACTGTTATTCCTATATGTTATTCCTGTTCTCATTGTCTGAGGAAGTTGCATCTTAGCAACGAAAACGTGTTTAACTTTTTTGGAAATACTGGCGTTAATAAAGAAAGCTTTTACATTGGCGTTTTCATCTGTCGACACTTGGATATCTATAGGCTCGTTCCCTGAAGCTGTGTTTTGTTTTGGTTTGTTTCATACAGCTTCCCTCCACTTCGGGTTTTTGTTATTCCTATATCATACCAACTCACTCCTGTTCTGTGTGATTTGGATTGGTTTCCATTGGGGACAATTGCATCTTTAAGATCTTCTTCCTCATCTTCAATGCCCTACATGGCATGGATCATGTTTCTTTGCAAGAGTTGCTGCATTGTTATGCCCTGACCAGTAGCTTAGCTCATCAGATGAGGGTTTGCTGGCTGTTGCAATGGCTTGCCTTGAGATAGATGGCAATATTTTCTTCATTTACCTTGTCCAGTCTTTTGGAACGGACTACTTTCCCTGAGGTGGTCATGTGCAATGGAGCCCTCCTTTAGGAGATATCACTGTTGCTATCTTTCTTGGGTGATATTCCCATGACTGTGTAAGGGTACCACTCTTTTCTTCTGAACTACATTTTTAAATTGGAGATTTTATCCCCCAGTTTCTACTGAAAACAGGCACCTACCCAGTCAAACTTTCCCAGTATTCAATTGTCAACAAATTAATAAATAATAAATAACAGAGGTTAAGACTGCTATCCTTAGCTTACAACTACATTGTGACCAGCTGCCTCACCTGTAATGATGCTCCTTTAAGGAGGATTTAGTGAACAGTTTTGGAACTCTGTGATATGTTGCCTTATCTTTCTCATGAGAATTAGCATGACGTACACTGCCAAAGAGAAGCCTACGTAACAGATGGGCATTTCTTACCTTTAATGCAGCTTCATTAGTTTGAAAGGCTCTTACTCTTTGAAGACAGCTCAACTGCTGTTGTATTTCTATAACAGCAAAGACATAGTGGGCAGAATACACGATTTGCTATGTAAACACACAGACATCAAGTATGTAAAAAAATAGCAATAATAAAACATTTCATCTCCCAGAGTGAAAGTATGTCAGATAAAGGAATATGTAGATTGACATGGAAGCAGGTTCATTTAATATCCTGCACTTTAGGACTAAGTAAAAGTGTAAAATGTCCCACAGGCAAAACATTCAGTAAAAACTGCAAAAAAAGATCAGCCAAGAAAGACCTTTTCTGTTTAATACCCTCAACCTCTAAATGATGTATGCAAATAATCCTTCAAGAACATGCCAATCTTTCAGCTATGTTGTTTCTGAATTCCGTAACTTTTTAATTTTTAAGTCTTTATGGGTACATGAAAGCTCAATAAAGCCAAACCCCACTAGATGCAAAAATGATTTTTTTTTAACTCATTGGTACAGCATAAGCGAATTTTTTGACTATCCTTTAGAAACACAGTATTTAAAATCAAGTCTGATGTCCTTATATATTAAGGTGCCTGCAAAATTACCCAAATAACATCCAACTAAAGAGTAAAAAGTCACAAATACAAGCCATATTCAGTAAAAACTGCAAGAAAGATCCAGGCAAGCTACAGTCTTCAATGCATAATGCCTTTAACCACCAATAGTGAAGATCCCTGCGATATATGAAACTGGCCCCTCAAGGACAATCCAATGATTTTGTACCCTTGTCATTCCCCTTAATAACAAAATATTATACAGATTTAACAACAGTCAGGTCATCAACACCAGTCCTAGGTTCCTCTTATATTTATAAACCGTAAGGAAGCATTTTTATTTGCAAATATGCTTCCAATATCTGTAAATGCCAAACGGTTGCTCTAAACTTGTTTATGTGCTGTGAAAAGACTGTAAATGTTTCCACCATTATAACATGTCCTGCACTTGTAGAAGGATGATTGTTTTGAGCCACTGAAATCTGTGCGTTGCTGGTAACTGGCTGGAGTCACGTGACATCATCAGCATCCATGGAAAACCATCTACTAAACCCATTAAATCTGGAGAAGCCATGGAGCAAACATTTGAGTTAAAGGTCCAAAAGGAACAAATTATCACAATACACTCACCAGAACCAGAAATTATGAAATTACACAACTTGTGCGTGAGCAAGAAAAAAATCACCAGTGCTAATATTAGATTAGGTATTTCCATGGACTGGTGAATTTGTACAAATTTGCAGTGAATGATGAATTGATAGCACTACATTTATGCTTTTGCATATTTATTTTTAAATTTAGTTTTGATGGTAAAATTATCATACTGGAATATTTGGCATTTAAATAGATTAGGCTGCAGATTTTTGCAGATCCACTAGATGGCAGGTTAACTGTATACTTCATCTTAGTGTTAGGCAAGTTGTTGCATGAATGTAATCAGTTTATTTGAAATATTTTGAAATACAATGAACAAATGTGTGTGTGTGTGTGTGTGTGTGTGTGTGTGTGTGTGTGTGTGTGTGTGTGTGTGTGTGTGTGTGTGTATATATATATATATATATATATATATATATATATATATATATATATATATATATATATATATATATATATGGGTTCACTTTAAATAATCGCATGTTCAGAGCATCGACGTTCCGATCATCGAGACCAGAACATCGATGTTCAGAACATCAAAGGTTTAAAGTGGAAGTGCCAGGTAAGTGAGATTGTGGAATATTGGGTGTGTATGCAGGGCAGCAAGGTGCCCTGCATGTTGTGTGTGTGTCTGTGGCATTGCAGGTAAGGTATGGGAAATCTCCCGTTTGGCGCTACAGCATATAGTGGTAAATGGGAGATTTGCCTTACCCCACTGTAGTGCGATCTCGAAGTTAGAATATAAAAGTGGGGGGGGGTGTGGGGGGCACATAGTGTTTGTGATTTTTTTGTTGTTTTTATGGTTCATTTTGAACCTTCGATGTTCTGAACATTCGATGATACAAAGTGAATCCATGTAAATATATCTATATATATATATATATATATATATATATATATATATATATATATATATATATATATATATATATATATATATATATATATATATATACACATATATATATATATATATATATATACACATATATATATATATATATATATATATATATATATATATATATATATATATGGGTCTACTTTGACCCATGGAAATTACAGTTCACCGAAGTGAAATTTCCCGAGTCCAGTTTCACAAAAGTGCATTTATCCGAAAATGCACTTTCATGAAAAGCGGTTCAGTGAAGAGAGGTCTCTGGTCCTACGTTCCTGTGGTGGTGCAGGTACAGTGTTTCCTCAGTGATGTATGGGAGGGGTGCTTGTTGCTGTAGATGATGGTACAGTGTCGATAAGGGAATATTCCCTTTTCCCCACGGTAGTGCGATCTGAGTTAATATATATAAGTAGTGGGGGTGTGGGGGGTGCAGGGGGCTTGCCCTCCCTGTGTACGTGTTTAGTGTATTTTTAGTGTATTTTTTTGTTTCATTTTTTTTTTTGCTGACTCAGTTTTCGCAAAAGTGCATATTCATATAAATGTACTTTTGCAAAACTGGACTCAGAAAATTGCAGTTTGGTGACCTGTAATTTCGATCTAATTTTGATGGGTCAAAGTATACCCATATATATATATATATATATATATATATATATATATATATATATATATATATATATATATATATGGGAACACTTCACATAATCGAATTATTGAAATCTCGAATTTCATATGGTCGAGACCATATGATCGAGATTTTAATAAATCGAATGTGTGTAGTGTTTAGAAATAAGACTTTAATTACCTTAATACATTACGTGCACACAGAGGCAAGTATTGTTGTATGCCTTGTGTGTACGTAATGTTTTATTTGTTTTGTGGTGTTGGCAGGAAGTGAGAAATCTCCCGTTTTGCGCTTCCGCATACAGCGCAAGACGGGAGATTTCCCATCTCCCCACTGTAGCGCGATCTTGGAGTTGGTATATTTAAGTAGGGGTGTGTGGGGGGCACAGCGCCCCACATGGGGGGGTGCACAAGCGAAGTTTGTGTTTTTTTTTGTTTTGTTTTTTTTTTTATGGTTTCCCTTCCGAAGTTCGAGTTTCCAAAACTCGAGCTTTTGGTTTCGGTTATTTGCAGTTCGAGATTTTGGAAATTCGATCTTCTGAAGTGAATCCATATATATATATATATATATATATATATATATATATATATATATATATATATATGTATATATATATATATATATATATATATATATATATATATATATATATATGTTTCTGACTAACTGCCCTGGAATGTGTGCAGCAGGTGTGGAGACCAGATCTCAGGTAATTAATATCTTGTGATTCTGGTTTTCTGAGGTAAAACTGTGTTACCCCTAGTGCATCCAAATAAGCTCAACAGATCCAGATGCTATCTTCAAAAACACTTTATTTACAAATAGAGATCTGCTTTTGTGTTTTAATGTCTTCTGCAGATCTATTAACATTTTAGCTATACAGCACATGTATTTCTGCATAGTTTCATCAAAGGGGATGGGGTTTATAGAATGTGCAGTGTCAATCATAAATCTGACCAAGTCTTAAGTGGCCAATCAGCTCAATGATATCTTCCAAATCTGGAGTAGTTCTTAGGCTCATAGTTTCATAGCAGATTACTAGGCTAATGGCCCTATGGCCTTTACAAGCCTAGCTGTATAAAAAAAACATGTACCTTAGTTGATTATTGTTAGTGGCCATTGCTAGCAGAGGAATTATATGACCAGCACCGACTACCCATGTCCATGAGGGATGTAGGTACCACCTTGGGATGAATTGACAGTCATCCATCCAGTTGTCAAGGTTGCACTTTTATAGGGTCATTGAGGAGTTCTGCTTCATGTGAAGTGGGATCTTATTCCAGAGGAGTTGCAATCTCTGAGAGATGTATCTGTCTCTCCAATTGTTTTGTTACTGTTACAGACTAAGATGAGATCCTTGGAGAGAGTGACTCTTGTCCCATTTGATATGCAGATTGGCAGTGTGATGCCCCACCACTGGCCCAGTAATCATGGAGCCTCAATCCTCACCACTGGCAATGGTGGGGGGTGGGGTTGTACACACTGGAAGGATGACAAGTACTCACACAGTAAAGTGCAGTTTCCCTTAAGAACACACAGAGACCACAGTCAGTCTAGGGCTGGTTTCTCCTTCTTTCTCCAATCCAATAAGATTCCCCACTGGCACAGCTATTGAATTGAGATCGCAGCTGAGTGTTCAAGCCAATACCTCCACCACCCTCTCTAGCCAACCAGTGCTTTGTGTCCCTGTCCAAGTAGCTGACACACACACACACACACACACTCTTTGAGATTTGATTTATACGCAAACACTCACACACACCTGGGAAAGGCTGGCACAGGTTTACTAGCTATGCCCCCTTTTGTCCATACTATAAGGTAGTTTGGACTGTCAAAAGCCATTCCTTATCAGCTACTTCAAGACCCTTAACAAAGGTTGTCCAATCTTACTGTGTAATGCAACTATTAATACAAATGGTAGTCTGACCAAGAGCAAGTCTATTTGGCGTGGCCTGCACAGTGTCACCAAATAGATATACAAGTACTGTAAGAGCTTAAATATCTCTAGACAGACCAGCCACAGTTGAAAGGTTTAAATATATTTAATAATAAATAATAAAGGAACAAGGAAATACTCAGTAAGCAATCACAGTTACTTCAGAGTTCAAAATCACAGGAAATATTTAAAACAACATTGCAGGACAGTCTCAAACAAATAAAGAAAACATCTAAGCTATACTTCACTATATTCCTAAAAGTATGTGAGAGAAAATACTGTACCCTACACTTACTCATAGCAAGACAAGGCAAGACAGATGTGGTGAGTGGATTTTCCAGCTGATGCTGTCAGGCCAAAGACACACTAGAAAATGCACAGTCTCTTTCTTAGAGAGTTCTGAAATTAATATTGTAGCATGACACCACATCTTGTTATATGACTATCCCAGGTAGCATTTAGCATCTACTTGCGGAAACACATAGACCTTCTATCTTTTGGCAAATGGTAGAAGTTGTAAAACAATTTACATTCCTCCACATTTAAAGACAATACAAAAAAACTTCTAGTTTTAGATATTATGTCTCCTGTTGCACTGAAACTGAAAGATAACATCTATGTTATTATCTGGTTAGAAAATAATTTAATTTCAACTGTTTTATCTGAAGATTTGCAAGTTAACCTTCTATGTGCCAGTTCCCACTGTTAAAACATATACATTTACACGGTTACTATAGTTTATATACCTCTCTGTTCTTTTCCAGTAGGGTACACTGTGTACACATCTTTAAGCTGAATACTCCACAACATAACTCTTCAGCACACATGTGTGCAAACTATCTTATATGACATACAGTTCTAAAACATTTACAGCACAAGCATATGAATCATGTTGATATTCACAAACAACACATAACCATTTACAAAATTCCAGACAGCTCTGCTGGCAGTTTCTCCCTCTGTCACACTTCTATATAAATCATATTAATATTCACAAATGACATATACTTATTTACAAAATTCCAATTAGCTAGGCTGGCAATATTTCCTTTTGTGACATGCAGCATTTCCATCAGGGCAGAGTCAGAGACTACTGTTTAGGCCATGCACAGATCACATCTCAGCAGGCTATATGATATGGATTACAGTGACAGGGCTTTCAGTCTTTTCATGTAAGTCACATTTTGGAGGCCCTGGATTCTCTTGGCTAAAACCACTGAGGTTTCTCACATTGTTGCAGGCGTCTGGTGAGCTACATACAGAAGGGAACATTGTGCTCTATTAGTGGTCTGATAAGGGTCAAGTACAGTGGAATTATAACCTCCTTAGTCTTGGACACGATCCCTCATTTATGAGATGAACAATGTAGAAGGCTTTCCTTACCACTATGTAACATGGATATTGAAGTTTATATTGCTGTCAACCCATGTTCCCATGTTCCTAAGTCTGGCACCACTGGGTTTGAGATTAGAGGGGTGCTATCTATATCATAGTTAGCAGGAGCTACTTCTTTGCCAAAGGGGATAATGAGGCATTTTTTGCATTTAGTTTTAGTCTGTGACTTTGGCACCAATAATTTTTCTGAGTCAGCCCCCTCTGTAATATGTTTACATTGTTTGGGGTACTCAATTGCACCCAGTTTGCAGTCATTTGCAAACTTGGTAAGCCACAGGCCATCTACTTTTGCCTAGACCTCAGAGAAATAGGTTTTAAACAGTAAAGGGCCCAGTACAGATCCTAGTGGTATTTCTCTGGTAACTGGTCTGGTGGAGGTGGGCATTCTGTCAGTGAACCAGTTGGCTACCCATCTGGTGAAGTATAGGTTAATCTCCAGTTTTTAATTTCTCCAAGTAATTTGGGTTTTTAATACCATGACGGGAATGGCCCCATTCCTAAATCAAGGTACGGTTAAAGTTCATGAAATTAGTATTATTTCAGTCTTTGATGTCAACCAGAAGTGCTCTTTGCAGCACCTGTAATGTGCTAAGTAATGACTCCTTCTGCAATTTGTATGGCGTTACATGTATTGGTAACATATCTAAATATGATTATAGATTCTTTTTTATAACACCCATTGGTCCTGCTACTATTGGACCTGTCTGGGTATCTTTCTTCCACATTGCTTTCATTTCTGTCTGCAAATCTTGATATTTTATGACTGTGTCTCTCTGTATACAAGACACTTTAGTTACTGGCTGTAGCAATTTCAGTGACCAATTCTACTTTTGTCTTCTTTTCATGAACCACTATATCTGGTTTTCTTGCATCTGTCTTTTGAACTGTTGGTAATGGGTCATCATTTTCTATGATGCTTTGTGGCTCATGTTTCCAGTGTTTTTCAGCTACTTCAGTATTATAATGTTTGCACAGTCCCCAGTGCAACAGTCTTGCTACATTATTATGCCTTTCAGTATACAGTCCTTCTGCCATTAGTATGTCACAACCAGCAACAAAGTATGCAACTGTTTTCAGTTTTGTTTTACCAAACTCTACATCTGGGAGAGTTTCTCAATGATCCCTGAGTGGGGGATTGTGTCAAAAGCCTTGGTTAAATCAAGATAGGTGGCATGTACTGCTTTGCCCTCATCCAGGGCTTTGATGACATTTTCAAAGAAGTCCACCAGGTTTAATAACCAGGATCTACCCTTGAAACAACCAAACTGGATCAGATCAAGAGTTTGAAAGTCACTTATGCCTTGTTGATAATGTCCATGATGATTCTTTCAATGGCCTTGCAGATAAGAGACTGGTTAGGCATAAGATTCGATAGTTTCCTGGGTCAGTTCATAGAACCCCTTTATGCAAGGGGATTACTGTTGCTGTTCTCCACTCTGCTGGAACAAAGCCGGCACTCAGGCTGAGGCTAAAGAGATTGCCAAGTGGTTCCACTAGGTCTTGTTTTAGATTGTTTAGTAAGCCAATCTTGGATTTTATCTAGTCCCATAGAGGCCGTATTTTTAGCCTTGGACAGTGTTTGATGACCTGCTCTTTGGAGATACTTAGTAGAGGACTGGTGTCAGGAATGCTTTGGGTATGGTTGGTTGGGGCAGGGGGGTGGAGATGAAGTTATTGCCAAATCTTTCATCTAGCAGGTTGGCAATTTCCTCAGGTTCCATGAGTGGTACTATCCACTATACATTTGGCAGGCAGCTGAGCATTCCATTTTAGGTTTTGGGCATAGCTAAAGAATGCCTTATGGTTGTCTTTAGCTAAAAATGCTAATGTAGTCTTGTAATTAGTCTTAGAGGACTTTACAAGATATCCAATTTGCTTGTTCAAGCTGTGGAGGGTATTCTTCCTCTGTTGAATAAGGTCCTTCTTGTTCTTAGATATCAGTTTCTTTCTTTTGTTATATAACTTATTTATACTTTCAGTCCACCAGGGGCTTTTTTTCAGGAGGACCTGGTTTTAGTCCTCTCAGATACAGCTGAGTCAATTCAATTGTTTAAGCAGCCATATAGGGCATTTGTGTACTCCTCTGCATAGGAGTCATTGTTGGCTGTGATAGCAGGGGCTTTGAAATGTTTTATACCATCACTTAGTAGGTTATAGCTTGCTTTGGGGAAATGTTTCAGTTTTATTTTTTTTTTCTTGAGCCTCTGGGGGTGTCAGGTCTGATCTTTACTTCAAATGAGACTGATTTATAGTCTGACCTTACCAGGGAGGACAACACACAGGAGTAGTTTAGTGACCCCCATGTTGGTGAGCACTAGATCTGGGACATTTGAGCCCCTTGTGAAGGTGCAGACTAACTGCTCCTGGGCATTTGAATTAACAAAAGCCAGGAACCTCTGAGCGATCATGTTTGGGCTTGTGTAAGTCACCCAGTTGATAAAAGGATAGTTGAAATGGTGTATAGTTGTACACTGAGTGACTCTAGCATGTCTAGGTAGGTTGTGTGCTTCTTCTGGTTCATGGTGGGTGACCTGTAGCTAGGGATGATGTGGTAGAGTATTTTGCCTATAGTTATTTGGACCTGGAGTAGCTCAAGAAAGTTATACTGCTTTACCAGTCTCAAGGTGTATTTGGATTTAATGAAGATGGCTACACCTCCACCTTCGGTTCTTTCATGCTCATTTTGAGGTCTCAACATCTGAAAGGCATTGTAGCCTTGTATGACAGGGCTGCTGTCTGCTGCCTTGAACCATGTCTCCGTGACTGCACAGATGTCAGCATCTTCCAAGCTGAGGAGTGCTTCCATGGAATACAGTTTACTGTTTAGGACCCTAGCATTAAGCAGCATGAGCTTGAGTTTATCTCTAGTGGATTTCTTTACATCAGAAGTTTTGCTGATTTGACATTGCCTAAAAAAGGCACTATGGGTGAGGCAAGCATCTTTGCCAGTATCCAAAAGCCTTGAGCTCACATGTGAAGGCTATCTCTGGCAAATAAGTGTGGTCTGTCTACCATGTCTTCCCAAGCTGTCAGATACTGGATCCCCCTGGAGTGACACCAGAAGCTAAGCCAATTATTGAAATCAATCATTTTTTTCTGTATTGTGGCATCATTCTAGGTGAAGGCAGAATGCTGCTTAGGACTAGGGACATACCTGCCTGGGATACATAATCTGAGAGTTCAGTCATGTATCTCTTCATATAGTCCAGAGAGGTATGTCCCAAGTCATTCACTCCAGCATGTTCTATGACAGAGTCATAACAGTAATTGTTGCTCCATGATCTGATGGATCTTAGCAGTAGTGCGTTGACTTGCACTTAATTTGCATACAGAGATATGACTATCAATGCCAACTTGGAATGGCATCAGTTATGTATAGATGGATATTCTATATATAACTTTCGTTTGACATTTCTGCCAAAATCTAAACAATATCACCATATCACCATTAGCACTGTCAAAATAATGTATATATTTGGTGATTTTTATGGCATTAAAGGAAAGGATGCAACTTACTGAGTCACTGTCACTGTGAGTAGTCAAATCATAAAAAAAATAGATTCAGATTTTTTTAATCTTTTCTGCACATTATCCTTTTACTAATGGTCCATAATGCACACAGCCATCCACAGAAGTTCTGCTGTCACATATAATGTTGGATAGGCAAGTATGCAGGCACTAACCCATCTGGGAGGAGAGTATGTTCTGCTATATCCACAAAATATTAGTTAATGTCAAAAACAGATGCAAAACTTGTAAATCTTGTAAGTTTTCACTTACAAAGCCTTTTTCAGACTTGGAACGAGAATCATAAACACACATTTTTTAAGTAACAAATTTTTGTGCAAAGATGTAATGCATAACCATTCACACTAGAGAAGCAAGTAACATTCCACTCTGAATGATCAAGTTATATCTGGTATGTACCTACATAACTTGTCATATTTTCGTCCCGATTTAACAAAATAAAAGTTTTTTTTGCACTTGAGCAAACTTTTTAACACTATAGAACTGCAGAGAAAATTAAAGATAAATAAATAAATCAAAAATGGTGAATAACTTCTGATACTTTAATAGAAACAATGCTGGTAATAATTCGCATCTATATCACGTCATCGAGTACATAAATATCGAATGCTTACATCGTCGAATATTCACATACTCGAAGAAGTTATTGCCCCCCACACCCCCGCTAAATATATATATATATATATATATATATATATATATATATATATATATATATATATATATATATATATTCTTACTCCGAGACCGCACTACAGTGAGGAAAGGGCAAAAATCTCGATCTTCACTGTACTGCAAAAAATAATTCACAAACTTCGAGTATGTGAATATTTGATGATGTAAGCATTTGATATTCATGTACTTGATGAAGTGATAGGGAATCAATAATTCTATAGGAGATTCAGAAATCCAGAAGTATGATTCATTCAAATGGGAACATCAGGCTACACCCACGTATACTTCAGTCTTAATAACTGATATGGAGCAGAACAATTAGAGATTTAATTTAACAGACCACAGCCTACTTGTTTCTGTGTTAGTCATTTGGACCAACATAAGCATTTAGTCTGAGATGGCATTCCCTCTCTCTCAGTAATTCCTTGCTCGCAATGTTATCCCATGTGTATTTCTAAGAATTTCTTCTAAAAATGAACATGTCAAACAGTGTTCACTATTGCTGTGTTTTGTTTAGAAAGAGTGTTGGCAGACACTCCATATCTCATGTTGAAAACATTCTCTAATCCTAATCCTAAATGGCCAAACCATTTTATCATTATTAAAGATTATCACATTTACACTTGCTTGCCTGTATTATCCCTTTAGTAGAACACTTCATATATTGTCTATCCCCAGGATTTAATAAAATCTGTGTAGGCTCCATGTAGAGCCTACATGGAATGCATCTGTGTGCATAGCCATGGTTACCCCTCAGCAGCACACCATGCATTTTAATGATGGCATACTGCGAAGGGTGAGCACAGGAACAGGGTTATTGAATCAGTGTAGAGATTAGTGTACAGGCTACCTGTGGTTGTAGATGGCGTGTACTTCTCCCTGCTACTGTTGAAACACTGTGAATTGGGTCAAATGTGCAATATTTTGTTTTAATTATTTTTCTTTCATTTATTGTATGTTTGCATGGCACGAAGGCAACAATGCCAAACTGTGCTCAGATATAGACAAATGACACCTGTCAGACATCTAAAAATAGAAACCGGATGTCATTAATTATTATAATTGCGTATTTTTGCAATTTTAAATATTTGTTTTCTGTTTTTTTTATAATTGCTGTTTGTGTGGCAGAACCGAGGCACTCATACATACATAGCCGACAGTTGCTAGACATCTAAAAATAGAAACCGGATGTAATTAGTTATTTATGTCTGGGTTTATTTAAGTGCGTTTGCACGTGCCACAGTGCTTAGCAATGGTAACAAGTAGCCTAGTGGTATATGTGACGGTATACTAGCTTTCATAATATCCAAGTAGCTAAGTGGGTGGAGCTACAGCCTAATGTTTAGTAGGTCTTGGGTTTGAGTCCATAGCAATAATAAGATGTCTATCAATCAATTTATTATGCATGTTTAATTTTAAAGACAAATTTATGAAATATGGCACTGCTGCGCTGGGCTGTGCACTGTTTGAACATGCTCATGGCTACTTTTGTTTGTGTGGTGCTAAGCTAAGCTAAACCCCTGATTGTGTGAGTCTTTGCACTGCTTAACTACCCTTAACTGGTTTGTGCACTGCTAAGCAGCACTGCACTTTTTTGAATGTTGCTCAATGAAGTGTAAGGGTGGAAAAACAGCCCATATTAAGTGCAATAGGTGATAATTCTGCATCATTCCTTGCAGTCTAATCTACTGTGAATATGGCAAGCAGTACTGGTGTGTGTATTTGTGTGCAGAGTTGGGGGAGGGGTTCAGGAGTCCAGGGTCTTTGTTAGGATCCTGGTACAAAATCATGAACTCAGGCTGCTGCAAGGTGGTTTCCACAGCTCAGAGTGTAAGGAGTAGGCCTGGGACCAGTTGGCCAGGGAATTCACTAGTGTTACTGGTATTCCCTGCACAGGTGAGCAATGTTGTCACCATTAACATAACATAACCATTATATCAATCTGAAGAGGAGAAAGAGGGGAACCTTGGACACCTGGGTCCCAGAAGCTAGAGCCTGGTATGCCCCACAAATATGTAAGTAATTTTTTCATCTCCTTTACTAGTATGCAAGCTGAATGTATGCAAAACTGGTATGCATAATGGTGTGCTTTTCTCCCAATAGCTACAGCTGAGAGGGCTCACAATGTTGAGTCCCATGCTGGGTACCTGGCCAGGTTGTGCAGTGAGTGTGGCATGTACAGATCTATTATGCTAACTGTAGTGCAATATGCAAGAAAGAATAAAGCATTTACTGCAATATAGTATACACCATAAAAACTGTAGTGAAATAAATGGGCAAGTACAACTGTAGTGCAATAAATGGGCAATAACAACTGTATTGCAATAAACAGTAAACAATATGAATAATAGTAAGTAACATGGTGTACAGCAGGGTAGGGTTGTCATAACCATTGCAGTAGAGCTGTATACATTACTTGTTTATGCTAAGGTTGCTGCAGTCAAATGTAACACTGTAATAGCTGTAGAATGCAAAAGTAATGGCCTGCAAACTGTATTGCTTAACTCATAGTATGGTCCACGGCTGTCTCCAGGCCAATATCGGTCACATAATTCTCTCTGTTCCTCCTACTTCAAGTAATAAAGGTATATGGCTGAGGTATCCCAAATATTGTGTGGACTTCATAGACATTTATCTGCAATACCAATAAAGTGTTAAGCAGCATCGTTAATTCCTTTGGAAATCTGATTTAATAAATGCATTATGGCCATATTCCATGCACGTGTGTTCTACTGTCACTACAGTCAGGTATAACACTATAATAGTATAATAGTTCTGGAATGCAAAATAAATTCAGTCTTTTTTTTTTTTTTGTTTTTTTTTTGTTTTTTTTTAATAATTGCTGTTTGTGCAGCACAGAGTGCCGCATAGCTGAGGAGCACTCATACATACATAGCAGACAGTTGCTAGACATCTAAAAATAGAAACCAAAATTCAGTCACATAATGCTGTCTTTTTCATCCACTTCAGGAACAAAAGGTATATGGGTGAGGTAGCCCATGTTATGAACAGATATTATAGGGGTTACATTTCACAGAAACTTATCAATACCAATAAAGTCAGCATTTTGAGGTCTGTATAAAACAGAGGATTATACCCAGAGGGCTGAGGGTTTTGAAAATGCCTACATATAGGACACAGTATCCGGAGCTTCTTGCCAGATGGCAGAAGCTGAACATTGAAGTAAGCCTTGGTTATATGGCTTTGTTAAATGTATCTTTTGAGCCAGAAGAGACAAGGTTAAGGGAGGGGTTTAAAATCAACAGCGGTCAATTTGTGACCGTTTACCAGCTCAATTAATTGTAAGAAGTATGGAGGGACTCCTAGATGGGGTTATTGTGTTTGAAAAAAAGACTGTTACAGTGGAAAAGACATAACATTGAGAGAGATTCTAATGATTTCAGGAATGGGCATGTACTTACATGCCCCAGAGTGGAATCAACATCCAAGATTAATAATCTAATCTTAGAAATGCTGTTGCTACTAGTATGGTTCTGGACAGTGGCATGGAAGGGTCCTCTGAACAAGGGGCTAATTTGAACAGTTTGAAGTCAGCCCCACATGAAATTAATAATGATAATTGGAATAATGTTAGAGTGAATGATCTTGAGAATCCTCAGGCAGTAACATATAGTAATAATGTTGGTATTAATGACTTACTTGCATCGACACAGCATGGGTCACTGGGCCCGGATGTAAGGCTTAAGACTTTTGATGCTGCCCCCCCTCCATGTTTAACAAGAACTAGAGCCTACTTACACCAACACTCCCTTTACCTATCAACAATGACCACAGGGGTGGCAGGACACGTCAATGAGCAGGGGGCAACAAAAATGCAAACTATCACCAGGAGTGGACCATGGACAGACAATGAAAAGATGTGGGATTGGGCAGGGAGATATTTCTATGGAACATTTTCAAACGGTCTTTGAGTCAAGATGAAAAGGAAGTGTTGGAGGAAGGACTTTACTATATTCCTACCTGCAAGAGTGAAATATCTGATACTATTGTTGATTTAAAGCTTTTTTCTAGGAATGTTGTGTTAAAACTAGAATTTGGTAATATTCAAATCTTAAATGAAGGTCATTCTTTTAAAAAAACTAGTTTATTTATCCCTAACCCTCACCCTTTAACTGATGCATTCAACAGGCTGGTAGAAGGTGATTCACACAGATTATATGAAGGGGAGTACAATGTTTCACATAATATAAAAATGAACAATCTTAATGTCAGACAGAGATCTGCACTAAAGGGGCTTCAGAATGAGAATAATATTGTAATTAGGCCAGCTGACAAGGGTGGACCCATCGTCCTGATGGATAGGACTCACTGTCTTGCTTTCATGAAGTTGATGTTAAGTGATGATAAATACTATTCTATTGTTAATATGACTTGTATTTGGGGCATGATAAAAGGTATAAACTGCCTGTTAGAAGACAGCTTTAAAAGTAAGACTATCACACGTGAATTATATAGTTTTATTTTAAAGCTGAGAATCCACCTATACCTATTATTTGGGGTTTACTGAAGGTCCATAAGGATGGGAGTAATCCCCCTATGAGACCTATTGTAGCTGGTCGTGGTTCGGTGACAGAACCCTTTTCCCTTTACATTGAGACATTTCTACAACCAGTCTTGGATAGGAATCTATACACTTTGAAAGATTCCAAACAATTCTTATTGGATTTCTCTACCTGTATTACCATGGTACCCACTACTACTACTTATTATTTTGTGACACTTGATATACAATCCTTGTTTACAGTGATCCTATATTTACAAGGTGTTGAATGTGTACATGATTATTTGTCCAGGTATAGTGATTATTCAGAATTTTTTATAGCTCTACTATGCATGTTTCTTGACATTTTACGTGAAAATAATGCCTTCATGTTTGATCATGTAATCTACTTGCAGCTATGACCACATGTACCAATAACTACGCCAACATGTTTATGGCAAAGTTGGAAGAGGATTGTATGTTTTGCAATGTATTTTTTCAGGACTATGTCCCATTCTATTGACATTTTATCAATGACTTGTTTTTAGTTTGGAATGGCATTATAGAACAGCTGAATGTCTTTTTTGAACAGTTGAATGGGATAAATGACTACTTGAAATTTAATGTATTTTTTGAACAGTTGAATGGGATAAATGACTACTTGAAATTTAATGTATTTTTTGAACAGTTGAATGGGATAAATGACTGCTTGAAATTTACTATTCTCTCATCTTTGAATAAAACAGAGTATCTGGACATTCTGATTGAGAGGCTAGGCAATGGCTTAGTTAACACTGGGGTGCACAGAAAGGTCTGCTATAAGAACACCCTGTTGCATAGGAATAGTATGCACCCAAACTATGTCTTCAGAAAAATTATGAAAGGCCAAGGTGTAAGAACCTCAAGGCTGAATGTATCTGATGAGGATTTTCATAAGGAGCTATCAGATTTGAGAAACAAGTTATTAATCAGAGGATATAGTAGCACTGAAATAGACAAGAGACTAGGTGAAATACCAAGCATCAGGGATAATGTGGCAAGACCATATTTCTCAGAGAGGATGGTTAAACAAGTTTCTGTGGCTAATCACATTAATATTAGGGAGGTGAGGGTCCCACTATTTTATACCACTGATCTTAATGTCATTGCAGACATTATTAGGAAACATTGGGGGATTCTGACAACAGACCCAGACATTAGACAGATTATAGATGACACACCAAATTTTTTATATAAAAATAAACTTAATTTTAATGGATGTTCTGCTATCCAAAATAATCTGTGGCATCTGGTGTTGACCCTAATGGATTAGTTACAAGTCCATGTCGACAAGGCAATTTTTATGAGAGTATAAATAACACCGTTTTTTTATACATCTGGACACTGGACATAAGTATGTATTCAGTGCTAAGGCCAATTGTTATACACAACATGTTGTTTATTTAGCACAGTGCACATCCTGTCAGTCATTATATGTAAGGAGGACTGACAGGATGCTGAAAGACAGAATTAGTGAGCATATTTACCATATTAAGTTTGGCTCAGAAAATGGTGCACTGTCCAAACATGTTTTACAGGAGGGTGGTTTACCTACATTCAAATTTTTAGTTATTATAGTGGTTTTACCTCACAAACATGATGGTGATATTAGGACTCATACAGAAAGCAGAGAAGTCAAATGGATAATTAGACTAAGGGCAGACTGTGGACTAGGTCTCAATGATAAAGTCCCATTGAAACCCATACTGAAATCAAGAGTCCTGCATGTTAGGTAATTTTCTGTGTAATATATTGAGCATTTTTATTATGTTTACTATTATGCTGAAGTTTCCTCAAAGTTATTTCTCTGATGCTGTACCAGATTTTGATATATTTTTAAAGTATATGGTTTTAATGTCTACTGTTTCTTTAATGTGCACTGCCTCAACGGAATTCCTCATTTTATCATTTAATTGATCTTTTTATGTGACTGGCTGTGTATAATTATATAAGTGGATGAAGGGGAAGCCTGTGTGTTTTTATGATTTAACAAAGCGCTATGGTGAAACCGCTTTCCAAGTTTTTTGCTTCAATAAAACAGCTTTATTTTATACGGTGCTCATTTTTACATAGTTCTGTGTTGCATTGGATTGTTCTGCTGCTACTTTGTCTTATTTCATGTTGGAATACTTTTATTCAGCAGAACATTTACTCTCTTTAGAATTTTCTTGGATTATTTTAATACCAATAAAGTGTTAAGCAGCATAGTTGATTCCTAAAGAGATTTGTTTCAATATATGCAGTATGGCCATATGCCGTGCATATGTGTTCTACTGTCACTGCAGTCAAATATAACACTGTAATAGTCCTAGAATGCAAAATGGATTCAGTCACATAAGGCTGTCTTTTTCTCCCACTCCAGGAACAAATGGTATATGGTATATGGTTGAAGTAGCCCATGTTATGAGCAGATATGACTGTGCTAACATTTCACAGATGGTTATCAGCAATACCAATAAAGTTATTTATTTTTTTTTTTGCAGGTGTTCCCTGCAGTCACAGCTATTGGGTTCTATTCCCATGCCTGGCAGCTAAGGCATGACCGATGTCTAATTATGTCCTGTACACAAACATGCCTCTCAAGTGTCATGATTTCACTTAATGTAATTAAAACTGCCTACTCTGTCTGTCACAGGATTACCAGAAAAATTATTACCTGGAATGCAATGTATTAGCAAATCTGCTTACCTTGGTAGTTATAGAAGTCCACATTATGTGAAAATGCTCTGTGTAGTAGTGTACCTGCATTTGTTATTGCTTGGCCCATACTGACCCATGCTAACAGCTTGAAAGGTATGTATGTGCTACATCAGCTATAGGTGAATTGTAGTCACTGTACTCGGAACTGACACTACATGTCTGCAGAGAATTAATAGCAGTGTTTTCAGGGATATAGTCTGCATTATCAGTAATGGATTGTTTGTTTCTCTCTCTCCCCACCCCTTATCATCATTTATTTATTACTGCTATTTAGTATTATGATTTAATGTTGACATATGCTGTTAAACTAACTATGGCTTTGCAAAATGTGATGCAATATTGTTATGTGTTATCGTGATTCATTATTAACATACTTTGGTAAACTGTTTTGTTGGCCCTATGGTTTACTTCTTACTGGCATGCTGTTACCATACTGACTGGTATGTTATTTACTGTTGTGTTACACATACTATACATTAATATGTATTTGTATGAATTAAAATAATGTTCCATTCTGTTAATATTAACAGTGGTTTGGTTATTGCAAAACCACAGGACACTCACGAACTCATGATTTAGAATGGCTAATATGCCAGTGTATTCACAAGCTATATATCAGGGAACTAAAAGATGTGGTAAATGCACTATTTGAAGGTTTATCATACAACAATTTCATAAAATTAATGGCATTTCAGTTGCAACGAAGGGAATATACAACTGCAATTCAACAGCGGTTGTTTATGGAATTGAATGCCCATGTAAAAAGTTTTATGTGGGAGAGACAAAAAGAACATTAGCATGTAGGATTAAGGAACATGTTAGGGATATTTTGAAAAATAAGGAAACTAGTCCGTTGGCAGGGCATTTTCAAAAATATCATGGGGGTAATGTGGAGAATTTGAGAGTCACAGTGCTAGATAGTATTGAAAATACAAAGTATTTAAATGATAAATGTATAAAACAAATACTAAGGAAAAAAGAATTATATTTTATATTAAAATTCAACGCGCTTAAACCGTATGGTTTGAATTATGATTGTTCATGGAAGAGTTTGCTTTAGTAACTGTAGCTTCAAAATGTGTAGTGTTTTATGCATTTTATCTTTTTAAAAAAATGTGGTGTGGTTGATTGAATAATTGGATGTAATTAATTTATGAGAAAGTTGAAGTTGTATAAAATGTAGGGTGAGTGTTAGTGCAATGAATAATTTACTCTGTAAAGGCTGTTTGCCAAGGCGCTAGAGAACAGAAAACTAGTATTTGTGTATTTTGTATTGTTGGATGTAATTACATCTCAGTGGATTAAATCTTTCTACAAGTTGCTGCGGAGTCTTACTTTGTGGTATAACAAGTGGTTTGGTTATTATCAACCTTAACTTATTGCTATACATCATTTACCACAGCACGTCAAAGTAGGCTGGTTCCGGCTGATCCCCTACCTTGCCTCAACCGGACATGGCACTGGGTCCCAGCACATCTGGGACCCAGAACAGTGGTGCCCCCTCTACTGCTCCTGCACTACTTGTGGCTTCAAGTAGTACTGCCCCATGGGATGGGGCTCGGCCCCCCTCTGGGAGTGGTGGTGGAGGGGGTGTCATCACCCAGGATGAGCTGCCAGTCTTGTTGTGCAGGATAGTCTACCATGGGTTTGACCACCACCTGGATTGAGGGCATGGTGGCTGACAGGGTGGGGCAGCCTCGCCAAGATGCACAGCCTCAATCACTGCCACCCTTGGGGCAGTGAAGGAGCAGTACCAAGATTGCCATGGGTGGGGATGTGAGTCACGCTGCTGCTGTCATCTAGAGGCACATGGGACTTGGATTCCACAACACCCTCCCAATCTAAGGTGTTCCCCCATGTGTCACACACCACCCCTGTCTGCTGTCTTGTCTGTCTGCAAATGCATCCTTACCTACCCAACTTACCTCCCCCACACATACCTATGTCCATTCCCCAACATTCCACCCTCACCTTAAACAAAATGGGCACCTATCCCAAAAAAATATATCATCCCATACATAGCTCTCCATTTTATACACATGGCCACTGGACACATGTAATTTGGTCCAATTGGCTTGACAATGCACAAGTCATGTACAAAATCTGTCAAAGTGCAAAGTTGTTGCTGTACAAGAAATGGATAGCTATGGTTCTTTCCTACACCCTTCCTGTGCATTTCTACCTGCCTTTCCGTATGTTTTTCCCCCTGTTTGCACTCCATTTCACCACTTTCCGTTCTCCCCATTTTTCTTTTCAATATACTTTCTTAGCGTGTGGCTGCATGGCATGTCCTGTCATGCAGCTTCACTAAGCTCAGCTAAATAGAGTTCTGTTGACTACATGTGTTTTTAAACTTGTAATAAACACTTTCAAAATAAACACTTGTCTCATATTTTGAACCCAAGACCATCACATCTGCTGACCACTGCATTTACCTACCATGCCCCACAACTGTTACTTAAGACAGGTGGTTTAAAGAAAACATAATAATTGCCAGTTACAGTCATTAAGCATGTTTCAGCAGAGCTGCGTGCTGCACCACCAAAATGTGATTAAAAAGTAATTAAATTCAAAAGATTAAAAATGGAAGTATACCTTAGACCCTGGTGCAATAGTATACCACTAGAAAGCCAATGACATAATTATGAATGTAAGTGAGGCCTGTGATAGCAGGTAAATGTGCCCTTCAACAACAACATGTCAAAAGACACCTGCTAAACCATTAATGGCAAAATACATGCTCAAATGTGTCCCTGGTGCACACATACATCCATATAAAGCCATGCACATACTGATGGATGTAGAAAATGTATGTCACAGCCTGTATGTGTGCACATATATCTTGCAAATACACCATCTGCAGCAGTGACTCAGTAGCTCAGTCGGTTATTTGCCTTGCAAATGATACATTTTGCCAGAGACAGTCCTGGGTTCAAATCCAGTGGTGTATAGAACTGAATGTACAGTATAGTGACAGCAGCAATTAATGACTGAGTCATGCACTCTTTATCTACACAATGCATTTCAAATGACATGTCTACTTTTCACTGATAGAGGTCATAGGCCTGCAGGTAGGAACACACTTCACATATCCCTATAGCAAAACTTATATAGGTGTATAAATTGTCATTTCATGCATGAATATGCATTCACACAAAATGTCAATGCAGGTACTGCAAATCATGGCCACTAATATCAGAGTGCACCACACAATACTCCCAAAGTCACTGTGCAGATTATTACAGCTGCACAGCTAACATACACATTGGAAGTCCCTGCTTCTAACAAGGCCTGCTCTCATGCATGCTGCAAATTACCACCAGACTGTAACACATGGTCTGGAAGTTGCCCAAATGGTGGACATATTCTTATATTTATACACCATCTTACCCAAGGACACACCATACATGTTGCCTAGTACTCTGTTAGTGATATCATTATTTAACATACTTACCCTAAACACATGCCTTATTTGTTGTGGAAAGGGTAGCCTCACTCTAGTTCTACCTCTACAACAAGGTTGACACAGCTTCCACAGTTACTCCTAAAGATTGTTGCCCTCCAAAGTGTTCGCACTCTCTGCCTATGTCTATTCCCAGCAGCAGCAGCTCCAGCCTGTAGCACACACATCTCTATGATAAGGTTTCTGCTACAGACCTATCCTCTGCGACAATGTAGTCTCTTCACCCCAGTAATCCAGAACAACATACCAGAAAGGGGAACTAACCTATATATTTTACAGTGGTTGCATGTCATTGGCTGATGACAGTGCAAATCAGCTGTGTTTGTTGCAGTTAGCATTTCAGACTCACAGATTGGTTTAGAAGCAATCACCTGCTGATGAGAAGCATGTTTAAAAGGCAAGCAGCTGGCTATGGGGAACCATTCTGTAAGAGACTTTCCTCACACAGAGCACACCTTTGTGAAAACTTTACTATCACCACATATCAACAGAGGAGTACTGCACTCCACCAGGTATGTAACTGATTTTGTGTACAACAGGATGCATATGGATGAACAGACATGCAAGGAATAGGGAATTCAGCATTAAGCCTGTTGTAGACCTGTGATAATGACATGTCATTGATCTCCTAATGTCTTATACCTACACAGGATGTACTGTACATCAAGGGTACATTGTCTGTTGTCATTGTGACCCACTGGTCTCATTGGACTGTCTCTTTATGATGGTTGTAATTGCACAATGCTAATTGTGTGTCTCAGTTCCTATGACATATTATTGGGGGTTACCTGTAGGGGACACACCACAGTAGATCCGAGTGTTGGGTGCATGATCATACAGCAGTATCTGTCATGGCACACATGGGAATACCTGACTATTGCTACTATCACAGTTGTATCCATATACTTAGTATGATTGAACACTGCAGAGTATGGCAAGTGTGAGCAAGCAGTGGACAGTGCTAGCCATGTTGTCCTTGCTGTATCTCTACATAGTGTACTTCTACATATATGATTAATGTGGTCCCCTTTTTTTGTCTTTCAGGAATCATGTATCATAGATGCCATGCACCCTTCTCTGATGCCAAAAATGAAATTATACATGAAGAACTAAGGCAACATCATCACATCCTACTGTCCAGGGGGAAGCAAAACAGGGAAAAGTGGGCTGCATTGTGGGCAGATCTTGTCTGTGATGTGACTGGCCTGGGCCATCAGGACAGCACATATGAACAGGTTTGACACCATGCAATGGACATTATCAATGCTGCATGATGAATGATAGCAGATGTAGCCAGGGATCGTGCCATCACTGGTGGAGGGCCTGCAGTGGAACAACCATTTATGGTCACTGAGGAATTCCTGGTGAACATAGGCACAAATGACAGCTCCCTGGCATGCACCACACCATACATTGTGGAGGTGGATGCTTCAATTTCCACATCAGAGGAGCATGCAGGTAGGCTTTCTGTGATCAGCATTGTAATACTGTAGCAGTCAGTGTGTCAGGCTGTACATACTTTTATGTGGGTGTCAGGTCTTAGTTCTTTGGGGGGAGGGTTTTACCTCAGTTGTACTTTCATACTCATAATGTGACAATACAACAAGTAACACAGTAGGTAGTGTAAATGTAAGATATATGGATATATTACCTTGTTGTGCTGCAACATGCAGTCATACTGACATTACCTCACCTTCAACTTTTCACAGGTCCATTAGGTATTGTTGAAGGCCATGGTCCTGGCCTGGTAAGCATGACACTGTTTTTTTTTAAGGGACATTTATAGTCTATTAATGTTAAGGGCCAGAATAATGCCCTATTTAAACATATAATGTCATGTGTAAACAGGGTAGAATGTTTTTATTTTCCATTCTGGAACAAGTACATAAGGATTTTAGAGGAGCTAATCACAGGAATGTAGTTGAACAAATAGAAACACTTTGGCAGTGACAGTTAAGAAAAGACACACCTCCTTTTTAAAATGAGGCATTTGTTCTAAGATGACTTTTTAAACACAAAAGGTTGAAAGGACATTAAATTAGGCAGTGAAATGTATTTCAATATATTTGGTAAGATAGGTGTATTGGGTTTTTATGTGTCCATTTATCAAGTATAGTGTCATATTGCTTAATTAAAAGATAAATAGTACTGGTCATGTTTTACTTGATTTACTTGAAGTGATTGTTATAAAGGTCTTGCGTTGAATGTGTATTTTGTTCTGAGGAAGTCTATTTTGGACAAAAGGGGAGAGGAAATATCTGGCCGCTAATCCAGTTGTGGGTCTTTGTTATTATGAGAATTGGTGGCTTTTTCATACACAGTAGTGCAAGTATTCATGTACTGCTTTTTTCTTTCTTATCATAGGTGACCGGGGGGGGGGGCGGGGTGGTCTCTGTCCTCTACATAACCTGATGTCAGTGTCTCTTTGGACTCTGTTATCATGGTGGCCACAGTGAAGCAAAATTGGGCGGTGTTGGGGGCTGAATCTGTCCTAGAGGCAGACATCCCTCTTCTGCCTCCATTGTCACTGCACACAGTCAGTATGACCACACATACCAAGTCCCTGGTGGCCACAGATATTGAACAGTCAAAGAGTGAGGACATTGAACAGGAAAATGTGGCAACTATGGCTCCAGTGAGTGCAGACACTGGCCATAGCCAGACAGTTGGTGAGGTCCCACACAGACAGATTGACAGGGGTGCTTGTAGGAGGCCTGCTGTCTGTCCACTGCCTGTTGCAGGTGTCATATTATGGGTCACTTGGTGCATGTTTTGGGCTGTCATGAAGGCACAGACACATTCTGAAAGGAACTCCAGATGTATGCTTAGGGTTATGAATGCAGCGCAGTCTGACATCCATGACTGCCTCTAACACAATGGGGACACTCTGGATCAGCTTACTGATGCAGTGGACAGAAGGTGGGCTGAGACAGTGTCTGTCTTGGACCACACATAGTCTGTGCTGGAACGTGTAGTTGGAGTTGAGTGTCAGACTCATGTATGTAGGTCAGCAACCCCATTTGCTGAAAGTCCATGTGGACATGCGCAATCACCCTCCCATAGTGGCAGTACATCCAGCACTACAGAGAGTAGTGTGCTATCCACACCATGATGTGGCAGGCCATGGGATCATGGTCCTGGGTGTTCCCATGAGGGACACAATCTCAGCAGACAGCAGTCACCATCAGGTACTAGCACCACTTTTGACCTTGGGCATGGAGGTGCCATTGCAACTCATGGCAGAGCCAGTTCCCAATGGTGAACTGTCAACTCTAACATGTATGGTCCAAAGCTGTCCAACATATACACATATAGGGCTAGCAAAGAGACTGACTGTGTACACGCACATACTCATATACCATTGTCAAATGCAAGTCACCTACAGACATGCATGGCACCTTTCCATGGTCCATCTTACCTGCTTCCCTTCCTGACTCACACACATGTGGTCAACCGTTTGGGTCAGCCTAGGACTCCTGCATCCCCACACAACATCCTGTACAAGTGATGATACCTGTGCTACATCCTTATCATCCTCACCATCAATGCAGGGAATTGAAGCTATGTGTCTGATACACAGGGTGAAGATATTAGTTAACATGTACTTGTGTAATGCAATGTTGTTTTGCCATGCCACTTGTAGTGGTTAACAACAGATAATCTGCATGCTGGTAATTGTCATGAGTACGCCACATACTTTTGTGTATCTTATGTTGTATGATGTTGTAATGGCTGTATATTTACATGATGGCAGGTGTGTTACGGACCTGTTTATGTTTATATTTCAGGGGTCTGTTGGAATAATCTATGGATACACAGCAGCAATGAAGCAGCACCGGATGGCATACCAGCACAGCAGAAATGTGTCTTCAGCAAGGTTCAGCACTATAAGTGCATGGCTCCATAGGTATATAACAGGCTAACAAGGGCAATAGTGGCATTCAGCTTACTCATGCATCCTTATTCTGTGAACAGGTCTGCTACCCTTGATAAGTGTCCCCAGGGTTTTGGGAATTCACACATCTACAAGCTGTGGTGATGGTGATGACCCATCTACAAATATCCTGTGTCCAGTATAGACAGTTTCCAAACACCAGTTATGATTGCCATGCTCTGCATCCCATTTTGTAACCTGCACATGATGTATGATACAGCAGATGTGTGCTTCACATGCATGGGGGCCTGCTTCATGTACATACCTGTCTCTCTAGCATGTACTATGCTACTAGCTATTAGGTGATGATATGATACTAAGCTATTAGGTGTTACCATTGATAACTCCCTTAAATTTGACACCCATTTCAATCTTACCATCAAAACCATCAATAAAAAGCTTGGCTCTCTTTATAAAGTAAAACACTTTCTCACTCCTCACGCTAAAATTACAATTGCCAGCACACACCTACTATCAACTCTTTTCTATGCCTCCCCCCTCTTTACAAACCTAAACAAGACAACCCTTAACAAACTTGCTTCTTGTTACAGTCACATAGCTAGATTTGCCACAAATTCCACCTTTAGAACGCACCACTGCACTAACTTGAAGCAACTAGGGTGGTTAGAGTTTTCCAGCCAACTCCATTTCAACCAACTCAAAATGGCTCACCAGATACTGTATCACCCAGAGAAAACACCAGCTCTGAAAAACATCATTAACCCCTATATTAACCTGCAATCTTTACACTCCTCCAATAAGATCTTAGCTCAAACTACCAAAGCCAATAATTCTGCTGGGGATTCTCTATTCTCAAACTTTGTAGGTAAAATGTGGAACTCCCTACCGACCATGCTCACCTCAGAACCCTCACTCCTACAATTCAAAAAAAAGCTTAAACCCCATCTCAATACTCTCTGGCAATGTCCCTGTTCCAAACCTGATTAACCACTATCATTTACCCTTCTCTTACCTCACTATCCTTAACCGCTTTTTAACAAGGCGCCTCGCCTTTGTAACTGACCTATGTTTTTTTTTATATGCTGCTGTTGTTTTTTTTTTTCCCAAGATGTGATGTATCTTTATATTGTATTTAGAACTCAACTATCTTCCTTTTTTTGCATTAACAATGTTCATATGTCTGTTATGTACTTGGAGCTTTTCTCCCCGGGCCTCCGCTGAAAATGGACATGTATCCAGTCGGACTCTCCCGGTTAACAAATGTAAAATAAAAATAAAATAAATAAAATAAAATAAAAATACTATGTATACCACAGTGATGTTGTATGCATGTAGAACCTGCTGGCTTAATATTGTCATATACCTTGTCAGGCCATGGTTGGTGGAGTGAGACATATGGCCGATATCCATTGCATAGTGTAAAACTCAATGGGCTCCGCAAGTTACAGCTGGTAGGCATGACCTGGCCTCAAACAACCATAACAGTGTTTGGTCCAGTGCCACTAGGTATACGACAGTGTCAGTGCTCATATCCATGTTAACTCCTATCATGACATTTCAGGTGACATGACTTCAGAAATCTGGGGACACCACTTGGCACTACCTGCTAGTTGTCCTCCATGCAAGTATAATGTTGCAGTTACTTCCAGCATGTTGCAGGAAGAGAGTCATACAAGGTGTCTGTATAGAGCACAAACACGTTAGAGAAGTGTAATATGTACATACTTTGCTGTTTAGTTGTGCTGCGGCTCACTTGCCCAAAGGATGGTCCAGTTCCTTACCTACAATGCACTGCAGCAGTGCTGTGACATCTCCACATGAGGAACCAATGTAGTGCATTATGTGTTTACCAATATGGATGACCAGTATATCCCCCCACAATGTGAAGTCCTCCCTCATGGGATCTGGCCACAGATCAGTCTCCTTAGAACTACTGGCATGTACCCACCCCTTGCAGACAATACAGACATATATGTCAAGACAGCCATTTATTACCTCCTACTGTATGGAGCCAGACACACCCCCTCCAAAGCATTTAGATGACAGACTACACATGCACAGTCATGACATGGACTTCATAGGACATGTTATCTATGCTGTGTATTGGTGTACCATGAAACCTATGTGGCTGCTTCAGTTGTACGATATGCCTGTGTACTGACATAGCAAGGGTGTCATTGCACATAGTGATTGCCATGATGGCTGAGCCCACTGAACAGTGAAGGCGTTATTAGAGATGTGGGGCCACAGGTTGGCAGCAACCTCTCCTTCGACCACCACATTGCTGCTGTGGTCAGAAAGTTCTTCTATGTGGCACATCTCATTGCCAAGGGTTTTGCATCCAGGAAGAGGTCATCATCTCTAGCTACTCTTCCCTCATTAGGCCAATCGTCAAGTATAATACCCCATTTGGCATGTACCTCACTAGACACATTCAACAGCTGGAAAGGCCACAAAAGTACCTCACGAAGAGGATCCTAGGCCTTAAACACATGTCCTACATGGACAGACTCAAAAAAATCCAACTATTCTCTGTCTCATATCATCTACTAAGAGGTGATCTCTGCTTGACTTACAAAGCCATGTCTGACCCAGCTCTGTTAGAAATGCTACATCTAAAGAAATCTCAATCCCTCCACTCCACACTCTCCAGAGACCTCAACCTCATTACCACTATCAACAGAACATGCTAGAGGGACAGGTTCATAACCTAGAGACTGCCCGTGCTCTTGAATAGACTACCCATACATGTCAAGCAGAGCACCTCACTGACCGTCTTCAGGAGAAATCTTGATGAGTGGATGGGAAATAGAAAGTTCACCTCGGGGATCACTCCAGTGGCTCTACTTGATAGAGGTGGTGGCAGCTAATGTTGGGCAGCATGATGACAGGGCACTTCTAAGGGCTAGGCTTGTAAAGGCTCCAGGGCCATTAGCCTAGTATACACCTATGAACCTATGAATCCTGTGGGATGGTTGACATGGCATGACTGCACCCCAATTCAGATGGGACACACAAGTATGCAGAGCTCTACACACATGCATTATGTCATCATCATTACAATGACATGAACTTGGCTGTATGTGATAGGAGGGACACAGGCTCATCATGGCTGAGCAAACCTGACTGGTGGACAAGTGCCATTAGCAGGCTATACAGTAGCAGGTGGACAGTGCTGTATGACAGTTGGGATAAGGGTGCCCCCACCTTACATGGAAGCACTACCCACTCAGCTAAAATAAGCATATAGTGTTGTTGTGATATTGAGTAGACACAGTAAGTGACAAAGTAGCCACCCATGCAAAGCAGAACTACAATGCACGGTGTAGTTACATGTATGACATCAAAGGACAGGACCAGATTGTCAGTAACCTCATATGTCATGATGCCACATATGATGGATCTGGACTCATACGTGGCCTGTATACCCACACTGTCTGCGTCAACTATACTCCCTTGTCCCCACCACATGTAACACTGCCATTCCTACAACCTGTCCCATAACTTCCATATTTACAGAGCAGTTCATAACTGGCCTCTCATTGGAAGATACACAGCATCTATCGCACATGCTAACATTCCAGGTTACATCCCGCATGTTATCTGGCAAGGATTAATAACACCATTGGATCATCCTTGCAATCATACCAACACTACTGGCTGCACACCAGCTGCATGGGCAACCGCAACTGTTATACCTTTGCACAGAGGTGGTGCAGCCACTGACTGACATAACTATACACCTCTTTGTCTGAGTATCCATATCTGTATAGCTGTAGGTGTGATCTTAATGGAGCTGATCAGCACACATATATGTGTTCTATACACAGTTGAGTGTACATAGTTTGGATATGTGACAGGGAGAGCATGACTGTTACACGTGGTGGAGACTTCCAAAGCAGTGACCATGGACCTAGGTGAGGGTATATCATGACATACAACCCCCTAATCTCAGCCAAGCCATCTGACTAGATCAGGCAACATTTACAAAGCACCCACTTAGGCATCCATGATACTATCATTGTAGGGCTCAAAGTGGGCCATTGTTGACACACATATGCAACATAGGGACATCCACTTCCAATAGATGAACTGTAAGCAGCAGTGCTCAATAGACACAGTCCTGGGTCATCTACTGACTGGAATCCATTCAACCACAATACACACAACTACTGACTGACTGTGGCTAGTAGTGTTGGCTGATGCCTGTAAACTGTGAGCAGTCATAGAGTCTCTGTGGTATTTCACTATGCTACAAGACGGTATTGCAAACACATGCCTGTCAACATTATAATGGCCGTAAACTCCATGCAGATATATATATATATATGTAGTATCAGTTCCATCAGTTAGACCAATGTACCTGGTAAGTAGCACATCAGTCACAACATGTGATGTACATACTCGGGGGTGAACAAACTGGGCACACAGACCTGGTCACACAGGTTTACACCTAATGAGCCTCAGATCACCTTGGTACGGCAGGAATCATATGGCATAGCTGAGGCCACAGTCACCTGTAAGTGACATGCTCATAACCTCCAAGTACTCTTCCCTCAGCATGCCAATATCTGACTGCAATGCCCATTTGGTGATGTACCTTTCCAAGCAATACTGGCAATTGCATACAACAGTATGGTCCCTCACAAGGTCTCTTCACTTCTCCAGCATGTGTTCAATTGGGATAATCTGTAATGAGTGTCATTGCCACCTGTGGCATTAAGACTATGCATAGGTGATCTGTGCCTTGCATATGGGGCAATGTGTGACCTTGCTTTATTGCATATGCTGCTTATCTGTAGGAGGCATAGTAGATGGATAACCCACTGTATTGACATTAGCCTCATATGTAATGCTTGTACTACATGCTTGTGAGAGAGATTTGTCTAGCAGACTTAGCATGTCCAAAGGTCAGTTGTCAATCTCCTCTCCGGTCCAGCTGGTGAATCTGGGAATCTTGAGGCAATGTTATAACTGCCTCATGTACACAGACAACCCTCTCCTCCTCCCACATAACACAAATACTTGCGAGAGATGCAGCTATTTAGCCAAACTGGAGGCTGAGCTCTCTCAAGTCAGGACTGGCAAGACCAGACAGGAGGAGAAGGCAACTACACACACCACAAAACCAGCCTCACATAATGCTACCACTCCACTGAATCAAACACATAAACACACAAAGACATACTCGGAGGCTCTGAGTAAAAATTTACCTAAACAGCAGAGGCCTCCAAAGCAGACACCCAAACAACTGCTACCTCAAGACACCCCACAAGCAACACATAAACCACAAAAGCAGTGTGCAAAGCAGTCACAGCCCTTAAGGCCAAATACAACACCAAACATACTTGTCATAGGTGACTCCATAGTCAGACACACTGACGTCCCACTCACCAGGCTGAACAAGGAGAGGGTCACAGTAAGCTGCCTATCGGGCGCTAGAATCCGCCACATAACACAAGCACTCGGGTCACTCCACAGCAAGTACAAATATGACACAGTCATTGTCCATGCTGGTGTGAACGACCTGAGACGTACCTCCTGGACTGCATGAAAAGAGACATAGAGGAGCTCTCTGATTATGTAGCCCAGGCAGGTATGACCCTAACCCTGAGCAGTATCCTTCCTTTACCAAGAATGATGCCACAATATAGAGACAAGATGATCAGCTTTAACAATTGGCTTAATGTCTGGTGTCATTCAAAGGGGATCCAGTGTCTGTCTGCCTGGGATGACATGCTTGACAAGCCACGCTGCTTCGCAGGGACGGCTTGCACCTGTCACCCTGGGATTCCGGATATTGGCTAAGGCTCTTGCCACCCCATAGTGCCTTTTTAGGCAAGGCTCAAATTCTAAACCTACCACCCTAGAAAACAAAAATGGGAAGAAATTGAGGGTAATGCTGCTCAATGCCAGAAGTCTAAATCTCAAAATGCACGCACTCGAGGCCCTTCTCAGTATGGAGAACATCGATGTCTGTGCTGTAACTGAAACCTGGTTCAAGGCTCCTGGGAGCACCCCGGCACTATTAGGTTTTACCTCATATCATGCGTTCCGGCCCCAAAACCCGGACCACTCCACAAAAGGAGGGTGTATCCATATTCATAAAGGATACTCACACCTCCAGGTTGGTGGCAACGCATGAAGCTTCGGAAACCATCCAGGTGCAACTAACAATAGGCAAAACTGCTCTACAAATTGTAGCATGCTACAGGCCACCCTCTCAAACTCAGGAACCCCACACAGCCTTCCTGAAGACACTGGAGGGTATAAATGTATCTCCAAACACCATCATATTGGGTGACTTCAACTACCCGAATATAGACTGGGAACATTACTCAAGCCCTAACTTTCTAGCCCAACGGCTCCTGGAGTTCATAAATTCAAATGCCATGGAACAGCTAGTCACTGTTCCCACGAGAGGAGAAAATATACTAGATCTCATTGTCACAAACATGGGGACAAAATGCTCCACACCGGAAGTATATCCCTCATTGGTGAGATCTGATCATAAACTAATCTCACTGGAAATCCACATCCCGCCCCCACCCCAAACAAAAAAGACCATAGTGAAGAACTTCTCT
Organism: Protopterus annectens; assembly: GCF_019279795.1. Lineage (NCBI taxonomy): Eukaryota > Metazoa > Chordata > Ceratodontiformes > Protopteridae > Protopterus > Protopterus annectens. Next base: position 1,687,701,011 of record NC_056743.1, read on the forward strand.
AAAGCAAACTTCACACTACTCAAGACTGGTGTGGTATCCTTCAAGGCCCCTGAGTCAGAGGAAACCACAACCCAAGCTGCGGAAGCCCTTACAAATGCCTTCTATGAACACCTCCAGGACTGCATGGATCAGGCAATCCCAAATAAAACCAAGACTCTTTCCACAAAGGGCAAACGTCCAGTCTGGTGGACCCCAGCCATTAACAAACTTTACAATAAGAGGAGAAAGCTATTACATGATAGAACAAAATCCATAAAAGGAAGTCACCCTGATCATTATCAGTCAAAAAATACGAGCACTCATAAAATCAACTAAGGCCAATTTTGAGAGAAAAATTGCCATGGATTCAAAGGACAATCATACGGCCTTTTTCAGCTATGTTAGGAACCTGGGTGGAAACTCACAGATATGCTCAGAATTAGTCCAAAATGATACAAAAATCACTGAACCCACAGACATTGCCAACATACTGGCAGACAGGTTCAGTGCAAACTTCACCCCCTCTCCCCTAAAGGAGAGATAACTATCCCAGCCGAGTGTAGCCTCCCGGACATCTCAAATGCGCAGGTGAAAGCTGCTCTCTCTAAAGCTAAAAACACAGCATCAATGGGACCGGATGGTGTCCCCAGCTGTGTGCTACATGAGCTAAATGAGGAATTAAACCCGCACATAAGGCAGCTGTTTAATCTCAGCCTTACCACAGGATACGTGCCCAAGGAGTGGCGACGGCAACTGTGGTCCCACTCCACAAAGGTGGCGCCTCACGGACCCTGGTAATTACCGCCCCATAAGCTTAACAAGTCTAGTCTGCAAAGCTATGGAGAGGATCATAATGGAGCTCATAAACAAAGATATAGGGGACTTGCAGACATTGGACCCGACCCAGTTTGGCTTTGTCAAGGGAAGATCATGCCTTTTGAACTTGGTCGACTTCTTGAAATAGTCACCAAGGCCATTGATGAGGGAAAGGCAGTCCATACAGCCTACCTTGACCTTGCAAAGGCTGACACAATACCCCACTCGGTATTGTAGAAAAACTTACCAGCTTAAATGTAAACCCATATGTCACAAGATGGGTTGCAAACTGGCTTAAGGACAGAACCCACAGGGTTAGAGTTGCTGGCGCTGTGTCAGACTCCAAGCCGGTCACAAGTGGTGTCCCACAGGGCTCGGTCCTTGGCCCCTATTGTTTGGCATCTACTTCTCAGAAGTACAGGCCAACATGGGAGGACTTTGGCTGACAAAGTTTGCAGATGACTGCAAACTGGGCGCCATAGTGGAAAGTGCATCGGACACTGATATCCTTCAGAAGGGACTCACGGAAACAGATAGCTGGTGCCAGAGCCATGGCCTGAAGTTAAACGCCAAAAATGTATAGTCATACCCTTCGGGAAAACAAGGTAACCCCAAGCTACCATATAGGTGGCAATCCACTAAGCACAGAAGAGGTTATCAGGGACCTGGGGACCCAGGTTGACAGTGGCCTTTCTTTTGACACTCACATTGCTAAAGTGGTTAGAAAGACCTTCTACATTGCCCACCTGATCATGAAGGGATTCACATCCAGATCTAGTGAGGTCATTGTTCCCTGTACTCTTCACTTATCAGACCAATGATCGAGTACAATGCCCCATTCGGGATGTATCTCACCCGACATCTGCAGCAATTGGAGAGACCCCAAAGTTCCTCACCAAAAGGATAAAGGGACGCCAAAATCTGTCATATGCTGCCAGATTGAAGAAACTCCAGCTCTATTCAGTCGCATACCGTCTGCTCAGAGGTGACATGTGCCTGACATACAAGGCCATGTCCAACCCGGAATTAATGGACATGCTCCACCTCAAAAATCCAAATCCACCAAAACCACTAGAGCAAGCGACTTAAACCTTAGCACGGATATAAATAGGACGTGCTGGAGGGATAGATTTATCACTCAGAGACTCCCTATGCTGTGGAATAAAATCCCGGTCCATGTGAGGCAGAGCACCTCGCTGACTCTGTTCAAGAGAAATCTAGACCTGTGGATGGGAGATCGTAGGTTTACCCTGGGAATCATCTCTGGGTCACTGCTGGACAGAGGCACAACAAACTAATGGGCACAGTATTTTTTCATATAAGGGGTGGCGTAAGCCACAATAATTTGGGCTAGGCTTATAAATGCCTTAGGGCAGATAGCCTAGTATAAACCTATGAACCTATGAACCTATGAAATAGAACCCTGCCTAATGGTACACAGAGCACTTCAGTGCACCTCATCACATGCCATCCGTATGAATGGCTGGGCGACCATTATCTCAACACAGGCCATCTGCCTGTGTCCCATTGGACTTGGGCAATATTTGCTGATCCTGTAACTACTGGTATAAAGATGTCTATGATTGTGAGGGCTGTATGGCCATTATGCCAGTGAAGTTCAAGCAGCCTATGATTCTGTAACATGATATAAAATGCTCTAACAGGCTCACACACAAGCATGGCTACACTGAGGCTAGCACCACTTGCAATCACTGTGTACAGGACATGCCAAGGCACACACATAGTGCAAGTTGGCTGTATGTTGATGAGAACACTTACCTGTGTAATGGTGCACACTACAGATCACAGTACATGATGCATGCTACACACCTCATGTCTGCTGGTACTATCTGTTCAGGACATATTTTGCTTCATGACATCAGTAGGCCTTATTGTTGTCAGTCCATGGGGGGGGGGGCACATCACATGCTACAAAATAAAATACTGCAAAACCCTACCTATTTTTTTGTTACCAAGATAATCATATTTAAGCCATCAGGACACACATGTGCACCAAGTAGCCTGCAGGAAGATTAGAACCCCAACCTATCTAGTCTTATTCACTACAGATCACAGCTTTTATCACACATGCCACAGCTTAAGCCCTACTACTACAATGCCTGCTGGTAGTCTTAAGCTGGATGACATCATCATGACTTGTAGACGAGGGCATTGTGCAAGCCAGCAGCAAGTTACAGGGTCAAAAAGTGCCAGGCATTGCAGCTGGATAGCCCATGAGAGTATGGCAGTTGTTTTGCAGGGGTATACACACATGTATGCATCAAGTAGCCTGCAGTGAGATTAAAACCCTTACCTCTCTAGTCTTTTTCACTACAGATCATATAATTATTGCACACGCCACAGGTTGAGTCTGTTGTGTATGTGTTTGCAGGCACAGTACTTGTGCATTACACAAACTAGGCTTGTTTTGAACAGCATCTGTGGTCTGCAGAGTGATATTGCTATGTACTGTTATTTGCATCTAGTATGCTAGCAGTGGAATAACTGTTATCATCCTAGCTATGTGTGTACATTTACCAGTATGGCCATATATGGTTGCCTGTAGTTAGATGGGCAAACCTGTCAGCAAAAACAATATGCCCTTAGTCCATTTGTGCATTGACAACATTGTACATTACACCACCTGCTCACCTGTGTCTCTCTATGTGGTGACATCCAGCAGGCATAGGGGGTCTGTAGGTAATTGGATTATGTACTAAAAAACAAAAATATGCCACCACAGAAGCGAAAAAAGCCTGACAAAACAGGACCCAGAAACCAAATAGTGCAAGTGCACTCGTAGCAATAAGTCACTGTAAAGCTTAATAGTTCAAGCCTTTATTCGATAAAAGTAAAATAAATCAGAAATAAAACCAAGCGCTTTCAGAAAGTGAAAGCGCTTTGTTTTATTTGTGATTTATTTTACTTTTATCGAATAAAGGCTTGAACTATTAAGCTTTACAGTGACTTATTGCTATGAGTGCACTTTTACTATTTGGTTTCCGGGTCCTGTTTTGCCAGGCTTTTTTCGCTTCTGTGGTGGATTATGTACTGTTACACCCTTAGTTTGGAACCCTTGAGCAACAGTATGGATGTGTAATAGTGCAGATTTACTCACCATTATTAGGGTATGTAGGACAATTCAGAAATCTACACACATATTTATGTATATAACATGGATGTATTTATAAATGTAGCTGTGTGTGTCTATGATATGTATATGTATATGTATATGTATTTTGAGGATATATGGGGAGAGTCTATGTAGCAATGTTATATATATATATATATATATATATATATATATATATATATATATATATATATATATATATATATTTGACATTACATAGCAATAAATATACTATGTATGTGAGACAGAGATAGTGACAGATATGTATATGTATATGCCTGTATGTATAGACATATCTGATGATGTCTGATGATGGGGCAACAGAATTGAGCTCATTTTAACTAAGTGTTTGGGCATGCCCAGTGTGACTGTGAGTACTTATACAGTGACTCCAGGTCACACCTACCTGTACTCCAGTCCAGAATTTTGTGTAATACAGACTATAACTCTCAACTGTCCAGAGTTTAGCAGCATGTCTAGAGCTTTGGCTCATGGTCTGCTCCTCATAAAATTTACAGTTTTCTGACAAATCACTTGGATGAACTTAGGAATGAAGTCACTAAATAGTGACATACATTTGAGTGTCTGGCTTCAAATCCTTCAGAAAATTGTCTGCTGAAACAAACCCTCTTGTTATTTTAGCAACCGTTTACATTTATGAGAGCAGTATTTAACATATGTCCCTATTTGTGGGCCTTTGTCCCCCATTTTGTCAGGCTTTGAACAGATTTCTTGCACTATGAGGTTGAGAGGTATGTTACAGACATTGACATCTGTCCCTGTTTCTGCAGTACTGCACGTCACTCAAAATGTCTACGGCATTCCCCAGCTGTCTGCTGTGCTTAATATGTGACTGAGGTTCATAATGTTACACCACAGACAGACTGACAGTCTATGAAAACACCAACATAATAATACCTCACATACAAAAGATGTGCCTTCCAGATTAGAAGCATCAACACCATCACCCATGCTAACTTCCCTAGTCCACTGAGCCACAAAGGCTGCCAGACAGAGTGTGATCGAGTTCTATGTTACAGCCCTGAGATTCACTGGTCTGCCAATATACCATTACTGACTTACAGTTAAAGCAGTTATATGGGAACACTGCTGTGTTGGGTGTGGGGGAACAACAGCACATGATCTGCTGGGATTGGCAGTAGTCCAAATATCATGTGACTCCATTGTTTAACATCTCACTTGACTGATATAGTGCATATTCCAACCATGAGACCTTGTGATTATTAGGGAACACATACCATTGGACTGGGTACCTGTAGTCCCATGTGGATATTACTTCTGTCTACATTACCCACTATATTCCCTTGCATAAATGCAGCAGATCTGCATACAATACCATATTATAGTAATCCTTACAAGTAGTATGTAGGTAGGAGACTTACCTTGTGAATGCAGCAGTTGACATGACTGTAGTTCAGGGCTAACTCTGTGCGATGCAGGCAATATGCAGACAATAAATGGATAGGTACAGGTTGTGTGGGTTGTCTGGCATCAACAAATTTTCTATATGTATGTGAATAGGAGTAAGGTGTCAGTCCCTATGGCCCAAGGTTGTCATTGAATCTGCTATGCGTTGTCTCTTAGCCAAAGGCAGGGCATACTGAGCATGTCTACATCTGCCTACAGGGACATCATCAGGGGGTTCCTCCTCTGAGTCCTCCTGTGACTGTGGCTGTGGTGATGTAAGCACTGGTCAGGGGCTGTGTATCCCTTTCCTTTGCTGATCCTGCTGCAGCTGTTTCTGCAGGATCATATTGTGTAGCATGGCACATACTGTGAACATATGAGCACATGTTGCTGGATAGTACTGCCGGACTCCACCAAATATATCAAGGCAATGGAACCATGACTTCAGAAGCCCAAACTCATGCTCTGTGATGTTCCTAGTTTGTGTGTATGCCTCATTATGGCATTCTTCAGTGGGTGTGTGTGCATTTCTGATGGGTGTCATCATCCACAGTTCCAGTGCACAGCCAGTATCCCCCAGTAAATGTTTGTGTGGGATGTCCCCCCTAGCAAACGTCTGGTACAGCTGTGATGTGTGCCAGTTATGGGAGTCATGATAACTGCCACGGTTGCCAGCACAAACATTCATAATAATGCCCTGGGCATTGCACATGACCTGGCAGTTGATGGAGTGGTACTCCTTGTGGTTGACATAGATTCTACCCTCCTCAGTGGGTGGTGACTTGATGTGTACATGAGTGCAATCGATGGAACCCAGTACCTCAGGGTAGTGTGCTATATGGTAGAAGTGTTGCATATTGCTGGCCCTCGCATCCAGGGTGAGGGGAAAATAAATGTGCTCACTGGCATGTGGTAGCATGGCATCCAAGAACTGGTGGAGTACCCTGGAAGAAGATGCTTATGAGAACCCCACCATGTCCCCTGCAGCTAGTATCATGAGGGCTACACATACCTTTGTTTCCACTGGAATGGGTTCCCCTCTGTTGGCTTTGGGACTGAGTTGAGTGCGACAGAGCAGCCCCTAACATTCTTTCAGTTAAAATTCCCCAGTCTATACTCCAGTGGTGCAGAGTATAGGGGAAAATTCAGATTGTAGGGAGTATGCATACTTTATAGTTCTCTGCTGTGGGTGCTGATTGGCTACCTATGATGCATTCCACCTGCATACTATATCATTAAAATCATTTAATGGACCTAGTTTAAGTTAAACAGGGGTCAAAATTAATTAATATGTCACTGGGTTTTAGATACAATCAGCACTGCATCACAGCATCCAAATGTGCGCCCATAGGTAAACAAAGCTTAGCATTGAGTGTACACACCCCCACAGACTTCCATGCTCAACATAGCGGTGCTCCACACGAATACATGGAAACACGCTCCCTTAGATAAACACAGCTTAGAACTTAGTGCACACACCCCCCCCCTGCAAGGATATGCTCAGCACTGTGGCACACCACACAGTCAGGCTGAAATAAGCTTAGAATTCATTGGACACAACCTCCCCTGATGTCAGCTACCTCCTCTGTAAAGAACAACTGGTTGTCTGCCTATACAAACGTGATATGCAGACATGATCACCCCTATTTGCTATTCAGTAACTCCACCTTATTGGCATAGGGATCCATGCTCACAGCCTAGAAACTACACACTTCAAAGCCCTACCACATTAACAACAACACCAATGCACCATTGCAGATACTCCATGCAGGTTTCTGTCACATCATATTAATTTTGTTTTTTCCAATTTTTTTTTTTATTATTTTATAAAGCATGTTTGTGCACTGCATGCCTAGATTATTAAAAAAATGTATTTAACTTATTTCCTTTAATTTGTCAGACATATAGAGAATAGTTTCTCTAATATACGTGGTATGCCATTTCGGTCTATCTATCTACATTTTTACAGCCACTTTTGTCTGTCTATATTCCTGTACATGGAATTTTTCTGTGTATATTATGGACACTGACATGGGGTCTGCAGAGCTGCCTGTCTGCTTGCTGGATCACTCTACCTGCCTCATTTGTATGAGATTCACCTGCTTATGAGGTGATTTGTATCCCACAAAAGTTTGCTTGTGCACGCTTCTCAGCAGCACTTACTGAATCTAAAAATGTTTGCACCCATGTTAGCAACGTGGCATGATGCCAAAATGGAAAAAAACTGTGTAGGCTTTATTAACTTCCCCCTTATATCAATAAATGGTTTCAATTACCAAATGCAGAAATTATGAAGTTTCTTTAACAGAGTACATCAGACAGCGCAGTGGTGCAGCTGTAGCATTGTTGCCTCACAGCAAGAGGTTCGCCGGTTTGATTCTTGGCTGGAGTGCCTTCTGTGCAGAGTCTACATGTCCTCCCTGCATTCGTGTGGGCTTTTTCCAGGTACTCTGGTTTACTCCCATGTTACAGACATCTGGAGCATTTTTCCTCGGGCCTCTACTGAAAATTGCCTTTGTTCCAAATCAGACTTTCCTGGTATCAAATGTTAAATAAAAAAAAATAATACTAGAACAGTGTTACACCTTAATAAAGATAACATAAAAGGATGTTTTACTGTTTCTTTTCATTGTAATTAATCTATCATCACTTAAAATGAGCTTTCTGAGTCTGAAATATGTAGACTGCCTTCAATTACTTCAGAAGAATAACACAAACAACTTTACAAAACAACTTGTGTTTATATTTCCCATGTAGAGCAACTGGACAGTTACTTCCTGATTCAATATCTTCTGGTATTGTTTTTAGATGACACAATTAGGGGGATGCTTTTATTTCTAATTTGATAAAGAGTTGTTTTGCAACATGATGTTGCCTGAGATTACTCATGAGAATATATTAAGTGTGGTGAAATGCTAAATATTTGCAATAGAAGCTCCTAAAGTTTTCAGTGATCATGTCAAAATCGAACATAAAAAGTGGTGCAGTAACATAGGAAGACAATACACTGTTGATATATGGACTGGAGTGTGGAAACGCATTTTAGAATGTGAAAATTTGAGAGAGTGAAGGGAAATTTGTAACACCATAGAAAAAGTGGTTACTTCAGATAATGGTTATGAAAAGTAGTGATGAAGTGATTTTTATGTCAAATGCTAATCAACTATAAGAAAAAAAGACAAGGAAAAAGAGAAATGCATGTAACATCTTGAATGTTGTCAAGTATATGTTATTTTCATTGCCAAGTATATTGAGCCCCAATGAAGGACCGTCCACCACATCAAGAAAGATTAATTAATTTGTGATAAATGATCAGACAATAAACATGTCTCTGGCACACATAAATCTAAACTATTGTAGGGAAAGGTGAATGACCTTGAATTTTAAGATACATTATATATATTGTAATTCCCTAGTTACAACTTTCTGGTTATCTGTGCAGCTCTGCTTTGAGGAAAGCTTTCTAGATTTTAAATATTAACCCAGCAGAAGTTAAGGGTCATGGATTTTTACATAATGCAGAAAATGAGGATTTATTTAAAAGGACTGAATATTTCCTAACAAAGACAACTCGAGTAAAGCAACACTCTGAAAATCAGGTCAGTAGACACGGCAGTTAGTCTATGCTTTCCTATTAGAGTATTTATTTTTGTGACCTTTTGCCTTCAGTGCCTGCTGACCATTAGACCCTCTCTTGGTCAGTTACCCCATTTGTTCCCATCACTGGGCAGGAGATAGATGAGGATTGTGATCATCCAGGCTGTCATTATGTGTGGTTCAAATATTTTCTGTTTTTCTCCCTGGTCCCTGTCACATGCACCTGGTGAGGCACTCAGAAAAGTTGTGCAGTAGGCTGTCTGCGAAGGGCATCTACTTAGTTTCACCAGAAGCATTGACTTCAAGTAGTCCTGTCCTTCCCTCCCTCTAAAGCATAGGCATTGGTCCCTGCCAAAGAGTTTACACCACTCAGTCTGGCTGTGAGTATATACAAACCCCTCCCTCCACCAAAGAGAGGTAGAGTCATACCTCTTCTATCATTCTTCTCCCTATCTCACCCCGCCAATG
>NC_056743.1:1687712931-1687797931 GCF_019279795.1 Protopterus annectens
GTGGGTCTGGGCAATAGTGGTTCTGGCTATAGGGGTAAGGAAGGATTTGATTCTATAAAGGGTGCCTAGTTTTTTGTTGACAGACTTTATAGTAGTATTAATATGGTCATCATAGCTAAGGTTGTTGTCAATTGTTATTCCCAAGAGACAAGTTGTAGTGCCAGGGGATATGTTAGTTCCATTGTTAGAGGTTACTGTGAAGTGAAGTTGTGGTGACTTTTGAGTAGGAGCAAAGAGCAATAATTTTGTTTTTTTTGGGGTTTAGAAGAAGGCAGTGTTGCATGAACCAATTTTCAACAATGTTAAAAATACTCTCTGGGTGAGGGTCTGGAGTGAGGTTATGGACTTGGCTGAACATATTAAAGTAGAGTCATGTGCATATTGTATGCAAGTGGCTTGAAGAATTTTGGCATGTAGATCATTAATAAACATTGAAAAGAGAAGAGGGCCTAAAATAGAGCCTTGTGGTACTCCAATGTTCACAGGGAGGTGTGTAGAAATATTATTATCCCAAAGCACTGCTTGCTGTCTGTTTTCTAAATAAGATTTAAACCAGCGTAATGCTTGTGGGTCAAGTGATTGGGCTTTTAGTACATCAATAAGCATGTGGTGGTTAACCATATCAAAGGCTTTTGAAAGGTCAATAAATAGTGCAGAGGAAAGAGAGTTATTGTTACGATTTTTGTTTATACAGTCAGAAAAGGATAGCAGGACAGTTGTTGTGCTATGGAATGGTCTAAAGCCATGCTGGCAGTTGGCAAGTAAATTATTATGGAGAAGGTGGTTAAGTAGTTGTCTGTGGATGCATTTCTCCATTATTTTAGCTATTGGAGAGAGTAAGGCGATTGGCTGAAAGTTGGAAAGCTCAGTAGATGTCCCGCCTTTATGTAGAGGGATGATGTGGGAGACTTTCCATATGGAAGGGATTGTGCTTTTTAAAATTGTTTTGTTTATAAGGATGGAAATGGGATAGGCAATGGTTTTAGCTGCAATTTTCAGGTATTCAGCTGGAAGACAGTATGCAGAAGGGGTGCATGGTTTGAGTTTTTGAAGGAGGTTGCAAATGTGGGATGTAGGTACAGGTTGTATATGAAAGGTCGGAACTGGACTATTATTGGTATTTAATGGGGAAGTGGTAATAGGTGGTAATGTATTAGCTAGGGTTTAAATGGCTTCAGTAAAATAGTTATTAAAGGCATAAGGAATTTGGTTAGAGTTATTACGGTTGACTCCTGATGGGGCAGGAGTTTTAGAGTGCCCTTGCTGAAGTAGTTTATTAATGCCTGACCAGAACTTTTGTGGTTTTTGTTGGTGGGTTTGTTGGAGGTGAAGGTAATAGTTTTTTTTTTTTGTCTCGCAGAATGTCTTTTTTGGTGGCATTTCTTAATTGTTTAAAGTAAAGGTGACCTGATGGATTTTAGAGGTTCTCCATTTGGCCCAAATTTTATTTCTTAGGAGGATCTTTTGACGAGTTTGTTTTGTGAGCCAAGGGTACACTTTGGACCTTATTCAGGAAAAGCGATAGGGGGCATGGTAATCTAGGTTTTGTAGGAATCTAGTATTAAAGTAGGTCACTGCTTCATCAAGTTGAAGATGATACATTGGTGACCAGTCACATGCTTTCAGTTTATTTTGGAAGCTCTCTGGATGAAAGTGTTTTTTAGAATGGGAGGTTTTAAAAATATTAGTATTAGGGCTATGAATTTTTTGTTTAATAATATAGGTTAGAGCATGGTCACTGATATCATTTGGAATGGTTCCTGGTTTATAAGTATCAAGATGACTGTTTAGAAGGATCCAGTCTAGGGTGGTTTCCTTACTGCTTGATTTATGGATTCTAGAAGGAGTGGTCATTATTTGTGAGAATCCGTAAAGATTTAAGTGATTGATAGGATTAGGGGAGCTACAGGTTGCCCAATGTATATTAAAGTCACCTAGCACAATGGTTTCCTGAGGTAGGTGGATAGAGAGGCAACTAAAGTATATTTTCAAGAGTATTGATATTGTTTCCAGGGGGGAGATAGGAAAAAATTAGATAGATAGACTTGGAGTTGTTGATTTGAAGTTTAGCAGTAAGGGTTTCTGCATTAGTATCTGAGGGTAGGAGCACATTGAAGGGTGAAACTTTGAGTTCTGATTTATACAAAATGGCCACACCTCCACCCTTTTTGGTTTTGCGGTCACATCTCAGGATATTATATCCAGGAGGTGTACTTTCCTGGTCCTGAGTTGAGGGCTTTAGCCATGTGTCTGTAATACAGAGAATATTGAATGAGTGCACTTCTAAGAGTGCATGTAGGCAAGTAATTTTATTGTTAACACTACCAGGAGCAGCCTTAGGTCAACTGGTGCCCTAGGCAAAAGGGCACCACAACAACCCCCACCAGACCACCCAGTGCCCCCATCCTTTTCTACCTACACCAAATAAATACTGGAAAAGTGCCCATACTAAAGCAGCTCCCTAGGTGGCCACCTAGTTGGCCTATGCCTAAGCCCGGCTATGAACGCTACGGATGTTAAGGTGAGCTATCAGGAGGGAGTTAGATGGTCTTTTTGGGGCAATGGTAGCTTGAGATGTTAGGTTGTGTGGGTTACTGGGAATACTTGTATTGGGGCTGGGGTTTGGATGAATATCACCATTTAATAGGGGGTGTTGTTGAGGATATTGTATTAACTTTTGGATTTTGTAGTAGTTGTTTAGGGTTTTCTTGTCATGGAAGTGAGTAACATGGGTAGATCTATGGTATTTTGGAAGTATATAGATAGAAGTGGAGGTTATATTAATGTGGTTGAGGGAGTTTACCTGAGAAACTGGTAGAGTTTGCTGGTAGGAGTGGTGTTGTTCAGGAAGAGAAAATGTTCAAAGAAGGTTAGTGTGTATGGTAGAGTAAGAGAAGCTAGAATAGTAGTCAAGACTAGTAGGTTTGTGTATATAGACTTGTGTGTTGGGGCCATTAGGGTGTGTAGGTAAGGAGGTAGAGTAAGTTGAGGGAAGGAGTCTAGTATAAGTTAAAATAAAGGTGGGAGAAGGAGACAGTGTTGTAAGAGGTAGAGTAGGTTGAAGGAAGAAGTGTACAATAAACTAAAATAAAGGTGACTGTAGGAGAGAAAGCTGTATAATGTTAGCAATACAGGATGAAGTAGTGTGGAGAGGTTAGGGAGTGGACTTAAAAGGTATTAAATTACTTAAGAAATTGTTGAGGTTGGGGGTGGGACTATTAAGTTGAAGTAGTCAGTGATAGGGTGATAAGTGGAGGGGGTGTGGCTTCAGAAGTATAAGGCTAGCAACACTGGGGTGTATGGGAATTGGGGGTAGGGTAGGGGAGCGGAGTGAGCACGCAGGGCGAATGTAGCGGGTTTGAGCAGGTAATGGAAGATTTTACAGAGACAGCATGAGAGGAGGAGATTCCTGAGGCAGTATAATTGGTCACAGGCAAGTAGAATGTGGTAAAGCAGTTGGGAGGTAGAAAAGAATACTGGAGTGGGAGATAGAAAAGAAATACAATATAGCTAGAAGGTGGGAAGAGAAAGGATAAGGGCAGTGAGATAACACAGGAAGATTAGCAGCTAGTCAAGGGGTGAAATCTGAGAAGGAATCCATAGATGATACTAGGGAAAGTAGAAGAAGGGTTATAGCCCAAGGCTAGATTACAGTGCCACCCAGTGGGCAGAAAGCAGACTACAACAAGTATCTGTAATAAAAATAGCAGGTAGAGGTGGCTCAGATATTGGACTTTGGGGGGAAATAGCAGATGGTACAGGGACAGAGAGGAGTCTGGCTGCTGGTTTCCTGACTCAGTGGCTTAATTTTGTTCTAAACTAGGTACAGTGTAAATAGAACAGATCAGCCTAAGACTAATACTAGGTAAAGTATGAATGTAACAGACCCACTTAATAATTAGGACCAGGGTGGAACATACTTTCTTGATCGCTTTAGAACAGGGAAATAAGCACTGGGCAGCAGAATTCTTTGACCAGACATTGCGATGGCTGAAGGTAAAATTAAAAGGGTCCTTAATGACCAGGCAGGTCCTTTCGTGCAGGATAGGAGGTAGAGAGCTAGGAAGATCAGAAAGATAAAGAATACGTTAGGTGTGAAGGCAACATAAATGCTAGTTGTACTATTAAAACAATCAGGGTGAAGACACAGTGCAGACAGTATTGTACAATATTTAAGGTTGCTATGATCACAGTCTTAAGTTAATACTTCCAGATGGCTACAAAGAAATGGAATAAGCATTCATGTATAAGCAAGCACAAGGGATTGGTGAGATACCCTTTAAATTACAAAAGTAAGAGCAAGCAAAAGTAAATAATTTGACTGTCTTGTGTTAACACAAGAAAATAGAATTACATAAAGCAAACTGGATGGCAATCAAATAATCGCTGCAAGTTTATATAAAATAAACTACTACTTAAGGCAAGATATAATTATTCAATGAGTTCTGGACTAGTTCCCAAAGTGATGTGTAGGTAACGGCCACTTAAAAAACTGAGTGCGTCTCCCACAGAGGTTAGCTAAATGAATGCTTGTTAACAGCAGTTAAAGTATCTATCTGTCAAGGGAAAAATGGCAACTCAGCATAAGCTTTATAGCCAAGAGGGTAGGTAATGCCTTTCTGGATGTCAACACATAAAGTAAGCAGTCCTTACTTACAGGACAATTGCGGATGCAAAGTAGAGCTAATATAGCATAAAATGATCATTCAGTATCAACTATGTAGCCAGGACACTAGACACAGGTTTTCTAGTGATGATCGCTAAGAAAAATGAAGCAGCCCTAACCTACAGGAAAAGTTACCGACAAAGGTGTTAGGCAAACACTAGCCTTAATATAGACAATTGCTGTCTGAAATTAAACAATCTCAAAATTGTGGAATTTCGGAGGTGATATTTTTCCCTTATCTCCATAGTGGGGCAATATTTGAGTTAGTATGTACTTCTTCTTCTGTTTCTTTTAGCTGCTCCAGTTAGGGGTCACCACAGTGGATCATCTGATTCCATGTCTTCCATTCCTCTGCATCTTGCTCTGTTACACCAACCACCTGCATATCCTCTCTCACCACATCCATATACTTTATCTTAGGCCTTCCTCTTTTCCTCTTACCTGGCAGCTCCATCTTTAGCATCCTTCTCCCAATATATCCAGCATCACTCCTCAGCCATGTCCAAACCAACACAATCTCACCTCTCTGACTTTGTCTCCAAACTCTCCTACCTGAGCTGAACCTCTAATATACTCGTTTCTAACCCTGTCCATCCTCGTCATACCTAGTGCAGATCTTAACATCTTTAACTCTGCCACCTCCAGCTCTGACTCCTGTCTTTTCATCAGTGTCACTGCCTCCAACCCATATAACACAGCTGATCTCACTGCCATCTTGTAGACCTTCCCTTTCACTCTTACTGACAGCCATCTTTCACAAATCACTCCTGACACTCTTCTCCACCCACTCCACCCTGCCTGCACTCTCTTCTTCACCTCTCTTTCTCAATCATAATTATTCTGAACTGCTGAAACTTATTTAAACTCATCCACCTTCACCAACTTTACTCACTGCATCCTGACCATTCCTCTGTTCTCCCTTTCCCTCTCATTCACACACATATATTCTGTCTTAGTCCTGCTGTCCTTCATTTCTCTCCTGTATAGGGTCTCCTAAACCTGGTCCCTACTCTCACTGCAAATCACAATATAATCCGCAAACATCATAGTCCACGGAGACGCCAATCTGATCTCGTCTTTCAACCCATCCATCACCATTGAAAATAAGAAAGGGCTCCCAGCTGATCCTTGATGTAATCCCACCTCCACCTTGCATAAATCTGTAACTCTCTATAGAGGTAAAAATAAAAATCAAAGACATTGATGGCTACAGCTTTCTCTCAAGAACATAAACTTCTCCAGAAATGAAGTATTATACAAAAAGTCAATGTATAAACCAAAAAATAAAGAACCAGTAAAGGAATGAGCGTTCCTGTGAACACAACAAAAATAGATAAATAATACACCAGATCAAACACAGGAACACAAACAGCAGATATTCTCCAAAGTAAACTGTTGAAAAGTACAAATCCAGGTGCATAGATCAAAAACACACGATATATCCAAAAGATCGTATAAACCTATTTATTGCACAAAACAAACTTGTTTCATCTCCCCTCCAAATTAGGAAGAGGTCATCTACAAATCTTCTATAAAATCCAACATATTGTTGAAAACTTTGTAAAGGAAATAACAATTCCTCCTCCCAATCCGTTACAATGTTGGCGTAGCTATTGGCACAGGGAGTGCCCATAGCTACGCCGTCTTTTTGCAAATATACATTATCATCAAAAACAAACAAGTTGTTATGAAGCACTGTCTCCAAAAACAACTCCAAAAGATCTATGGTTTTGTCATCCAGATCTGACTTATTTTTTAAGTAGTGTTGTACTCTAACCACACCACTACAGCCTTAATGACAAAGTTCCACTACAGCCCATTTTGCGTAAGAGAAAGTTGCCTAAGTTAAAACGTTCCTAAATGCCTGCAAGCACTCATTATTAGTTCATCATACTGTTTTACATTCTATTATTGTTTTTGTACTTTGTACCACATATTGTTGTTTGTAAATATATGAATGTATTTATAGATATATGTAATTTTATGATTTTAAGAGATGCATGGTCATTTAGTTAGTTTTTTATCAACTGTGCATTTTATTTTAGTGATTTATTGGGAATATTCAGCTTTAAATATGTTGGGATTTTTTGAATTGATGTCAGGAAGTTTTAGACCTATCAGCTATGATTATCTATAATATAAATGAACTGTTTTTTATATGAAGTGTAACAGTCTGAAGAAGCCTACGGGTGAAAGCGCTTACTTTTTGTGCAATAAATAGGTTTATACGATCTTTTGGATATATTGTGTGTTTTTGATCTATGCACCTGGATTTGTACTTTTCAACAGTTTACTTTGGAGAATATCTGCCGTTTGTGTTCCTGCATTTGATCTGGCGTATTATTATACAAAAAGGTTCAATTAAATACCCCTATTGTCGTACAGCCGGTGCCTTAAAATTTAGTCAAGCACCTTACTAAGATTAGCTGATTTGAATTTGCATTTCTGAGTTCAAAGCATCATCCAGGCAAGTAATCCGTATAACAAAAGACAAAGGGTTCCCACCAGGAGGAAATACAGAACTAACTCAAAAAAACAAGCCACCTGGTGGAATCACAAAATCAATAGACTGTATAACAGGAGGAAGAAAATCATGGCAAAAATTAGGAGGTGCAGCACCCAGCAGAATAAAAACACTCTCAACAAACTAAATAAACAATTCAGAGCACAAATAAAGTCTACCAAAGTCAAATCTGAGGTAAATTTGGCCCCTAGGCCAAGGATGACCACAAGGCATTTTTTAGCTATGTCAGCAACCTCAAAGAAAATACACTTTTGTGCAGAGCTCATTGTAAATGGAGCCACCTGTACTGAGCCAGAAGATATAGCAAACCTACTGGCTGACAAGTTCAGCTCTAATTTTATCCCTCTCTTCCCCTCAACCTTCTCTCAGGAAATATTGTAAAATACAACTCTCCCTGCTATCACTAGGGAACAGGTCATTAATGCTCTTTTTAAGACTAAGACTAAGAACACTTGCATCAATGGGCCCAGACAGTATCCCACAATGCCTTCTAAATAGCATGAAATACAACCTATCAGGGCCTCTGGAATTACTATTTAATTGTAGCCTCCAAACAGGCTTCATGCCTTATGAATGAAGAATAGCAACAGTCACCCCTTTGCACAAAGGTGAGCCATCTACAGACCCTGGAAACTACAGACCTATACGTCTCACTAGTCTAATATGCAAAGCCATGAAAACAATTATTGAAATGATCAATAATGACATAATAAACCTCAGACACTGAACCCAACCCAGTTTGATTTCATCAAAGGCAGGTCATGCCTACTCAACCTTGTGGACTTCTTTGAGAGGGTCACCAAAGCAATGGATGAGAGAAAAATGTTTCACACTGCCTACTCTGACCTGACCAAGGCATTTGACACAATACCCTACTCTAGCATTGTTGACAAACTCAAGAGGTTGAGTACATACCTTTGTGTTACCTGGTGGAGAGCCAACTGGCTCACACACAGGACCCAGTAAGTTAGAATTGGGGAGGCCCCCCTCACAAGCGGAGTCCTTCAGGGATCAGACCTGAAGTCAAGGTCAATGTCATTGGCCTCTGGCTGATTACATTTGCAGATGATTGCAAATTAGGAGCTGTCATTGAATCCCACACTGGCACAGATGCTCTCCAGAAAGGTCTGACACAGACAAACAACTGGCCATGGACTAAAACTAAATGCCAAGAAATGCATAATAGTATGCTTCAGGAAGTCCTCCATCCCTGATAACTGCCATATTGACAACACACCCCCTAAGAGTTGACTCAGTAGTCAGGAACTTGGGGACACACATAGACAGTAATCTAGCCTTTGACCATCACATGTCTACAGTAGTGAGGAAATGATTCTACATTGTGCAACTTATAAACAAAAGTATGGCATATAGGTCCAATTAAATCATTACTCCATTGTATTTAGCATCCATCAGACCTGTCATTGAGTACAAATCCCCCTTTGGTATGAACCTAACCAGGCATGCCCAACAATTAGAATGTCCACAGAAGTTCCTCATTAAAAGTAAGTAATGTGTCCTACGCAGACCGCCTCAAGGCCCTATCCCTGTATTTTGTCTCCTACAAGCTGTTGAGGGGAGTGCCTAGCATACAAATCATTGTCAGACCCCACTCTGATGGACCTTCTGCATATCCACAATACAAATAGCCTTGCCTTTGATATAAATAGGACCTACTGGAGAGACAGGTATGTATCCCCGAGACAACCCCTTCTCTGGAACACACTCCCCATTCATGAGAATCAGAGTTCTTCCTTAATCCAATTCAAGTGTAACTTGGAAAATTGGATGGGAAATAGGAAATTCATCCCTGGTTTGGCACCTGTGTCTACAATGGACACAGGCAGCCAGTAAATGGTTAAACTCCCAGGCCCCTGCTTGTAAATGTTTTATCTCCCAAGCCCATGTTTACACTTATCAAGGATACCAGAACTTGTTAGAGATTTGGGATGCATGGCTAGTCTTAAAAAAGCCTTTGTGGTCATTAGCCTAGCAAATACCTATGGACCTATGTATTGTTTAATGAACAAGAATGGAGGTTTAAGGACAAGTGCTTGCAGACTTTTTATCAGACCATTGAGCATTTCAGTTAAAGTGATACGTAGTCCAAAGAGATCTATTAAAAGAAAAGTATTCTTCAGGGTTAAAATAAGTTATTTAAATCATGCATTTAGAAAGGTTTACAATTGTTATGGAAAGATCAGTGGACACTGAAAATAGTGGCATGTGTCTTTTATGGAAAGGTTGCAACTGGAATGGATTATACACAGGAGGGAAAAACAATGCCAGTTTGAAAAGGGTAAGTAAAATCTGTAATAAATGCTCATGAATAGTTAAAGAAAAACAGAAAGGAGGTTTATAAAACTGAAACTGAACATAAAAAGGAATATTGAAGACATGAAAAAATAAAAGCAGCAAATGTTTGTAGCACAAGTAGAAAAAAAGGATGTGGTGCTCCAACTTAACACTAAGGCAAAGGAATATGAAAATCATATGAAAAACTTGGTGAGTTATCTTGGATGTAAATATGGATGCAGAAAATGTGTCCTTAAGATATCAGGTAAGATTTGGGAGAAAAAGTTGTAATGTTAATGTGGAATGCAGTTGCAAAAACAAAAGAAAAATTCTACAAGTACCAGCTCTTCAGTGAAGACACAGACACAGTCAAATTCTGTTTAGTATTTTCATCCTTTTTTAATATTCCATAGAAGAACTTGATCGGAATCTAACAAACATCTCAAACATACTGTTTAAAAATGGTACCAAAACAGTCAAGTGGTATGCAAACAACCAAGCAATGCCTGTCCTCAGGCAATAGTAAGTTAAAAAAGTGCCTGAACAAAAATACATTTTATACCATGACCCCTATTAATATTCCAAAATGTGCATGCTGATTGGCCAGCGTGCACGTTGTAAATCAACTTATACTAATGGAAAAAGGTCCAGTCGCCCGGACTTTTTCCATTAGCATAATTCTCTTTTAAAACACTGTCTCGCTATGTTAAAAGAGTTTAACATAGCGACACAGGTTTAAAAAAAGCAACGGAGATCTCTGTTGCTTTTTTAAAGCTGTCTCGCTATGTTAAACTCCTTTAACATAGCGACACAGTGTGTAAAAAGCAACGGAGATCTTGCTTTCATGGTTGCTTTTTTTTAAACCTGTCTCGCTATGTTAAATGGGTTTAACATAGCGAGACAGCTTTAAAATAAGCAACGGAGATCTCCGTTGATTTTTTTAAAGCTGTCTTGCTATGTTAAACCCATTCAACATAGCGAGACAGGTTTAAAAAAAAAAAGCAACGGAGAAAGCAAGATCTCTGTTGCTTTTTATTGTTTCGCTATGTTAAATAGGTTTAACATAGCGAGACAGCTTTAAATAAAGCAACGGACATCTTCGTTGCTAATTTTAAAGCTGTCTCGCTATGTTAAACCCATTTAACATAGCGAAACAGTAAAAAGCAACGGAGATCTTGCTTGCTCCGTTGCTTTTGGCCACAACTCTGATGTACTGCGTAGGCATGCGCAGTACATCAGAACTGCCGCGGATACCAGACAGCTGCGGAAGGACAGCAAAGAGGCATTATACAATGCCATTATTTAAGAAAAGTAATTATTTCTTTTCTTAAATAATGTCATAGTATAATAGCAATAACCCACTTCTGGGTGTGGGTAATGTGGGATTTACCCACGGTTGTCTTTGTTTGGTCCCTCGGGCTTTGCCCTCGGGACCAAACCACGCCAACCGTGGGTAAATCCCGCATTACCCACACCCAGGCGTGGGTTATTGCTATAGTAACAGATTTAAGGCAGAATGGATACAATTTAAAACTTTTGTGCTGACAAGAAACACTTAATGTTAAAATATTCACTGTCCAGAGTATTTCTCAGCTCTTATCCTGATCTGCCAACAATATTCTCGGCACTCAAGCCATACCTTATAATTCCCTGAACATTTCTCCAAACTGACAGCCTCCAGGTGGTACACTAAAAGTGAATTTCGTATAACAAAAACAATTCAATGAATGTTTTAATGCATTATTTTGAGCCTCATTTTGATTGCTAAATTGTGCTCATAAATTCTGCAGGCATATTTCTGAAAGTTTTTCCAGCATAGAAGCAAGGGCATGCTTCACACTGGGCAATGTAAACCACTCTGAATGAGTTACAGTCAAATCTTCCAAGGCACAAAAGGATAAGTCAAGAGCTCGGATTTTAGTGCAGGAGATGTTACTAATGAACTTGCATTACTTGCATCTCCCACATTGAAATGTGCCTGGAGTGAAATGTCCAGTGGTCTTGGGATGCTAACCTCTTTCCAAAAGGGACCTAATGTTGTGCAAACCTTTATATGTGAACATAGGAAGTACAGGAAGCTCTCAGTTTATGAGCTGTCAGACTAAGTTTTCACTTACAAAGCCTTTTTTAGACTTGGAACTAGAATCATAATCACACATGTCTAAGTAACATCTTTTTTTTTTCAAATATGTAATGCATAACAATCTACTCAACAGAAGCAAATAGGGTTCTACTCTGATTTATCAAGTTACATCTGGTTCGGTACCTACACCACTTCTCGTACCTTCATCTAGATTTAACAAAATAAAAGTGTTTTTTTTTGCACTTCAGTAAGCCCTTTAACACTATAGCTGTACAACTGCTGAGAAAATTAAAGATGAATAAATAATAGAAAATGGAGAATAACTTCTGACACTGTAATAAAAACAATGCTAGTAATAATTCTATATGAGAGTCAGACATCCTGAGCTGGGGTTGCTTTACCAAGGAGTACTTGATAGTTCAGCTGCTAGAGGAGAAACTGCTGAGAGGATTTGAAAAGACTGCAGCAACTTTAGTCATTCAAGGTTTTTGTTTAGGTTCGTGGTGTTATAACCTTGCTGTAGCAAAATAGGACTGAAGAGACCAAATACAGCTGGTGTTAGGTTTTGAAACAGCCCACGTCTGATGAAGTAGGAAAAACAAAAATGTACTGTATATTTGGAGGCGTTTATGTGAACTGTTTGTGGCTTGTGGATTAAACTTGTGTTTCCTGTGGCAGCTTCGGTCTATGCTTTATCGTTTTACCTTCTGGGTCATCATACTGTCTTTTATAACGAAATTGTAGAGCACTACAGGATGGATAGAGTCACACTAGAGGAACTCTGCAACATCTGTCACTCTCATCTCAGACCCAGGGCAAACCAAGGGGATCCAATACCAGTAGAGACAAAGGTATGTGTAGCACTTAGAATTTTAGCTACAGCAGCATTTCAGAGACCAACAGAGGACATGCTGGGGGAGTCACAGTCATCACTATCCAGGATCCTCCATCAATTCCTGAATACTATTGTCTAACACGAAAGTGACCACACATATTTTCCCAGTACTCCTGAGGACAGAGCAAGAAACATGCAGGAGCTCTACCCTGCAGCACACTACCCTGAAGTGCTGGGTGCCATAGATTATATACATATAGAACTCTAGGTACCACCAAGGGAACAGGGAAAGGTCTACATAAAATAGAAAGGGCTTTCACTCTCACTCCATTAACTGCCAAGTCTTGTGTAATGCTAAGGGAATCATCTTGAATGTGTCTGCTGACAACCCAGGCAGTTACCACAACTCACATATCTGGCACATCTCAAAACTGTATTAGATGTTTACTAGGGGTGATATTCCACAGGCTCATTTACTGGGAGATACATAGTTATCCACTGGAACAGTGGTTGATGTCACCCATCAGGAATGCACACACACCCACTGAGGAAGGCAATAATGAGGCACACACTCAAACCAGAAATATCACAGAACGTGTGTTTGGGCTGCTGAAGTTGCAGTTCCACTACCTAGACACATCTGGGGAGTCCTGCGTTACAGTCCATGATCATGACTGATCCCCACTGACATAACATCCTTGTGGATATAACTTATCTCATATATACTATAAAAAAAAAAAAAAAAAAAAAAATTATGACATCGATATTAGTATGACTATGTATTATTTACACTACGTTTTGATATTATCAAATTGCGTATTGCAATTATTTAATAACTTTTTTTTAGGAATACTATCTTGTTATGTATATTTCCTCTGACATGTAAATTACCTATACTAAAGTCTGATTATCTTTTATGCTCAATTTTTGTTTTGCTTTGTTATTTTTTTGTATTCCCTATATTTGTTATAACCATTGGAGCTTTTCTCCCCAGGCCTCCACTGAAAATGGACATATATCCAACTGGACTAGCCCGGTCAACAAATGTAAAATAAAATAAATAAATAAAATAAAATGTACTGAAATCTTCACTATCTGTGCAATGCTTCACAACATCATCCTTAGAAAACAGCTCTAGCAGGATCAACAAGAAATTGGGGCACTCATCCACCATCAATGGCAAGGTCACCACAGCCACACAGGTGAGGAGTCAGAGGGGGAACCAGAAGCTGCTATGGGTGTAGGCAGATATAGGAGTGCTCAATATGTCCTTGATTGCTAAGAGGCAATACATAAGCACACTAACCACCTAATGGGGTAAAACCTTCATCCTGTGAACAAACATACAGTAACATTGATCCCAGGCAGTGCTCACAACCTTTACCTACCCATGCAATAGCTGTGTACTCCTAGCATCAGACAGACTCAACCATGAACTAAAGCTCTAGCATCATTTTATGCCCAACCTCTGAGAGTCTTGCTTGGCTACAAACATCTGCGTTAGAAGCTGAAGTTAAATGAAACTTGCAGTAGTGTATTTTAGTCTTCTGTTAAGTACAAACTTGCAGTTTTAAAAGTACTGTATTTTAATTTTTCTGTTTCCTAATTGTGTGTTTCATTGAACATTGTGCTAAGTGTGTCCCTGCTATAAGAGGGGGTGGTGGTCTTATCAATTCTTTGTTATCTGCTATTTAATAGCCTAGAGGGATTCCTCTGTACTTTAAGTGCTAGCCACAAAGTTTGAGAAATCATTTTATGCTCAACATCTGAGAGACTTGCTTGGCTACAAACATCTGCATTAGAAGTTGAAGTTAAGTAAAACTTGCAGTAGTGTATTTTAGTCTTCTGTTAAGTTCAAGCTTGCAGTTTTAAAAGTACTGTTTTTATATTTTTTCTGTTTCCTAATTGTGTGTTTCATTGAACAATGTGCTGTGTGCATCTCTGTAATAAGAGGGGGGTGGATGACTTATCAATTCTTTGTTATCTGATATTTAATACCCTAGAGAGGTTCCTCTGTACTTTAAGTGCTAGCCACAATGTTTGAATAATCATGTTATGCTCAACTTCTAAAAAACTTGCTTGGCTACAAACATCTCCACTAGAAGCTAAAGTTAAGTGAAACTTGCAGTAGTGTATTTTAGTCTTCTGTTAAGTACACACTTGCAGTTTTAAAAGTAATGTATTTTTATTTTTTCTGTTTCCTAATTGCGTGTTTCATTGAACAGTGTGCTGTGTGTGTGTCTCTGCTATAAGATGGGGTGGTGGACTTATCACTTCTTTGTTATCTGATATTTAATAGCCTACAGGAATTCCTCTGTACTTTAAGTGCTAGCCACAAAGTTTGACAAATCATTTTATGCTCGAAGTCTAAGAGACATGGTTGCCTACAAACATGTGCATTTGAAGCTGAAGTTAAGTGAAATTTGCAGTAGTGTATTTTAGCCTTCTGTTAAGTACAAACATGCAGTTTTAAAAGCACTGTATTTTCATTTTTTCTGTTTCCTAATTGTGTGTTTCATTGAACAGTGTGCTGTGTGTCTCTCTCCTATAAGGGGGTGGTGATCTTATCATTTCTTTGTTATCTGATATTTAATAGCCTACAGGGATTCCTCTGTACTTTAAGTGCTAGCCACAAAGTTTGATAAATAATTTATGCTCAACTTTTGAGAGACTTAAAATTTACATTAGAAGCTGAAGTTAAGTGAAACTTGCAGTACTGCATTTTAGTCTTATGTTAAGTACAAACTTGCACTTTTAAAAGTATTGTATTTTCATTTTTTCTGTTTCCTAATTGTGTGTTTCACTAAACAGTGTGCTGTGTGTGTCTCTGCTATAAGTGGGGGTGGTGGTCTTGTCACTTTTTGTTATCTGGTATTTAATAGCCTAAAGGCATTCCTCTCTAATTGAAGTGCTAGCCACAAAGTTTGAGAAATCATTTTATGCTCAACTTCTGAGAAAAATGCTTGGCTACATACATTTGCATTAGAAGCTGAAGTTAAGTAAAACTTGCAGTTGTGTATTTTAGTCTTCTGTTAAGTACTAACGTGCAGTTTAAAAAGTACAGTATTTTCATTTTTTTTCTGTTTCCTAATTGTGTATTTCATTGAACAGTGTGTTGTGTGTCTCTCTGCTGTAGAAGGGGGTGGTGGTCTTATCACTTCCTTATTATCTGATATTTAATAGCCTAGAAAGATTCCTCTGTACTTTAAGTGCTAGCCACAATGTTCGAGAAATCAGTATATGCTCAACTTCTGAGAGACTTGCTTGGCTACAAACATCTGCATTAGAAGCTTAAGTTAAGTGAAATTTGCAGTAGTGTATCTTAGTCTTTTGTTTAGTACAAACTTGCAGTTTTAAAAGTACTGTATTTTCATGTTTTCTGTTTCTTAATTGTGTGCCTCATTGAACATTGTGCTGTTTGTTTCTCTGTTGTAAGAGGGGTGGTTGTCTTATCACATCTTTGTTTTCTGATATTTAATAGCCTGGAGGATTCCTGTGTACTTTAAGTGCTAGCCACAAAGTTTGAAAAATCATTTTATGCTCAACTTCTGAGAGACTTGCTTTGCTACAAATATCTGCATTAGAAGATGAAGTTAATTTAAAACTACCAGTATTATCAAAAGTATCAATAGTGAAAATGAATATACTACCACGAATGTTATACATATTTAGGTCTGCCCAATTATCAATTTCAAAAACAGTTTTTAAACAAATGCATAAAGATCTAGCTAAATTTATCTGGAACCCAAAAAGAACTAGAATATCTTATGAGAAATTAATGACCCCTAAAACAAGAGGGGGACTTGAGCTACCAAACTTTGAAGCATATTATTTGATTGTAAACGCTAATCAAATTTTAAGAATTGCTAATTATGATGTAATGAATACAAAATGGATACCAACTTGGGTGGTCTTGAATCATAAGCATATTTTGGATAGGAAAATAAATCCTAAAGCATTACCCTTTATGGACAAAATTAGTCTGATAAAATATGGGTCATGGACCACATAATAACCTGTGTCTCATCTTTGCAAACTTTATTTCAGTCCGTAGATTTATTGCAATATATGATGGTTCTTCAACCTTTCCAAAGGAATCCTAATTTTAA
This sequence comes from Protopterus annectens, assembly GCF_019279795.1. Taxonomy (NCBI): domain Eukaryota; kingdom Metazoa; phylum Chordata; order Ceratodontiformes; family Protopteridae; genus Protopterus; species Protopterus annectens. The sequence continues at coordinate 1,687,729,444 of NC_056743.1, forward strand.
ACTAAATAATCAGCTGATCGATCTCAGCAAATTTCCATTAATAGTTAATCTGTCTCTATTTGATGCTTTTAATAAACGTGACTTATCGGCTTTACAAATTAGACAGGAAATGAATCTACCTAGAAGTTACATTGTTATAATGAGACAAGTTAAAGAACTTGCCTTGAGCTATTTTAGGAACTTTAAACCTGCAGCCGGATTTGTGGATAAGTGCTCTGAATTGTGGCAAGCTATCCAACAAGACACTAAATTTATAGCAACTGCATACAAATTAATTAAGGATTTGAAATTTCAGGACAAAATTTTGCTTTCAGAGTATTGGATAAACAAAGTAACTGTAACAGACAATCAGATATTAAAAGCAACTGATATAACTAGGAAATCAGTTTCTTTTCAAAAACTGATGTACACGCAATTGATGATTTGGAACAATGCATATTATACGCATCTTAGATTACATAAATTTAACCCTATGAATTTTCCAATTTGTCCATACTGTGCAGATCAAACAGCGGATCTTCTTCATATGTTCTGGAGTTGTAAATGCGTATATAAACTTTGGAACTCTCTTAAAGTACAACTGCAAAAGATGGGTTATCAAAGTTCTACACTGTCATGGGAATTTATGATTCTACACATTCCTCCAAGAGAGCTTTCCAGATCGCAAACTATTATTTGTATGAATATTTATTTGCTGATGAAACTCTATATAGCCACAAATTGGCTAGAACCACATAAGACATCATGGAATAATGTTAAGCTTGTGGCTATAAAACATATACTAGCACATAAATTACTTCTGAAACAAATTAACAAAAATATTAATAACCCGAAAATATGGGAAAAGGTCTTCAATATTATATTAGCATGATACTGATTTTAGGAATATATTAAATATAGGAAACATTTCATGTAGATATTGTATAAATGGTTTGTAGTAGTTATGGTGTATTATGTGTGTGATGTTTATTGTATTTTTGTAATGTTTTTGGAAAATATATTTCAATAAAAATTTATTATGGAAAAAAAAAAGAAGATGAAGTTAAGTGAAACTTGCAGTAGTGTATTTTAGTCTACTCTTAAGTACAAACTTTCAGTTTTAAAAGTACTGTATTTTCATTTATTCTATCTCCTAATTGTAGAAGCTGAAGTTAAGTGAAACTTACAGGAGTGTATTATAGTCTGCTGTTAAGTACAAACTTGCAGTTTTAAAAGTATTGTATTTTCATTTTTTTCTGTTTCCTAATTGTGTGTTTCATTGAACAGTGTACTGTGTGTGTCTCTGCTATAAGAGGGGAGGTGGTCTTATGAAGTCTTTGTTATCTGATATTTAATAGCCTAGAGGGATTCCTCTGTACTTTAAGTGCTAGCCATAAAGTTTGAGAAATCATTTTATGCTCAACTTCTGAGAGACTTGCTTGAATACAAACATCTGCATTAGAAGCATAAGTTAAGTGAAACTTGCAGTTGTGTATTTTAGTCTTCTGTTAAGTACAAACTTGCAGTTTTAAAAGTGCTGTAGGTTTCATTTTTTTCTGTTTACTAATTGTGTGTTTCATTGGACAGCGTGCTGTGTGTCTCTCTGCTATAAGAGGGGGTGGTAGTTTTATCACTTCTTTGTCATCTGATAGTTAATAGCCTAGAGGGATTCCTCTGTACTTTAAAAGCTAGCCACAAAGTTTGAGAAATCATTTTATGCTCATCTTTTGAGAGACATGCTTGGCTACAAACATCTGCATTAGAATATGAAGTTAAGTGATACTTGAAGTAGTGTATTTTAGTCTTCTGTTAAGTACAAACTTGCATTTTTAAAAGTACTGTGTTTTAATTTTTTTCTGTTTCCTAATTGTGTTTTTTTTTAACAGTGGCTGTGTGTATCCCTGCTATAAGAGGGGGTGGTGTTTTTATCACTTCTTTGTTATCTCATATTTAATAGCCTTGAGGGATTCCTATGTTTTTAAAGTGCTAGCCGCAAGGATTGAGAAATCATTTTATGCTCAGCTTTTGAGAGACATGCTTGGCTACAAACATCTGCATTAGAATATGAAGTTAAGTGATACTTGAAGTAGTGTATTTTAGTCTTCTGTTAAGTACAAACTTGCATTTTTAAAAGTACTGTGTTTTAATTTTTTTCTGTTTCCTAATTGTGTTTTTTTTTAACAGTGGCTGTGTGTATCCCTGCTATAAGAGGGGGTGGTGTTTTTATCACTTCTTTGTTATCTCATATTTAATAGCCTTGAGGGATTCCTATGTTTTTAAAGTGCTAGCCGCAAGGATTGAGAAATCATTTTATGCTCAGCTTCTGAGATACTTGCTGGGCTACAAACATCGGCATTAGAAGCTGAAGTTAAGTAAAACTTGCAGTTGTGTATTTTAGTCGTCTAAGTACAAACTTGCAGTTTTAAAAGTATTGTAGTTTCATTTTTTTTTCTGTTTACTAATTGTGTGTTTCATTGAACAGTGTGCTGAGCGCCTCTCTGCTATAAGAGGGGGTGGTGGTTTTATCACTTCTTTGTCATCTGATAGTTAATAACCTAGAGGGATTCCTCTGTACTTTAAGAGCTAGCCACAAAGTTTGAAAAATCATTTTATGCTCTACGTCTGAGAGACTTGCTTGGCTACAAACGTCTGCATTAGAAGCTGAAGTTAAGTGAAAGTTGAAGTAGTGTATTTTAGTCTTCTGTTATGTATAGACATCCAGTCTTAAAAGCACTGCATTTTAATTTTTTCTGTTTCCTAATTATGTGTTTCATTGAACAGTGTGCTGTGTGTGTCTCTGCTATTAGATGGGGTGGTGGTCTTAACACTTCTTTGTTATTTGATATTTAATAGCCTAGAGGGATTCCTTTGTACTTTAAGTGCTAGCCACAAAGTTTGAAAAATCATTTTTTGCTCAACCTTTGTGAGACTTGCTTGGCTACAAACATCTGCATTAGAAGTTGAAGTTAAGTGAAACTTGCAGTAGTGTATTTTAGTCTTCTGTTAAGTACGAACTTGCAGTTTTAAAAGTACAGTATTTTCATTTTTTTCTGTTTCCTAATTGTGTGTTTTATTGAACAGTGTGCTTTGTGTGTCTCTGCTATAAGAGGGGGTGGTGGTCTTATCACTTCTTTATTATCTGATATTTAATAGCCTAGAGGGATTCCTCTGTACTTTAAGTGCTAGCTACAATGTTTGTGAAATCATTTTATTCTCAACTTCTGAGAGACTTGCTTGGCTACAAACATCTGCTTTTGAAGCTGAAGTTAAGTGAAACTTGCAGTAGTGTATTTTACTGTTCTCTTAAGTACAAACCTGCAATTTTAAAAGTACTATATTTTCATTTTTTTCTGTTTCCTAATTTTGTGTTTCATTGAACAGTGTGCTGTATGTCTCGCTGTTATAAGATGTGGTGATGGTCTTATCACTTCTTTTTTATCTGATATTTAACAGCCTAGAAGGATTCCTCTGTACTTTAAGTGCTAGCCACAAAGTTTGAGAAATCATTTTACGCATAACTTTTGAGCGACTTGCTTGGCTAGAAACATCTGCATTATATGTTCATAAGTTCCTAGGTAGGTACTAGGCTATCTGCCCGAAGGCATTTATAAGCCTAGCCAGAATGTGTTGCTTTGCGTTGCCCCCTTAGATTAGTTCCCTGTGCCTCTGTCCATCAGAGTCATTAAAGTGATCCCTGGGGTAAACTTGCTGTTTCCCATCCACTCATCAAGGTTTCTCTTGAAGAAGGTTAGCGAAGAGCTCTGCCTAATGTAGATTGGAATCTTGTTCCAGAGCATGGGAAGTCTCTGGGACAGGAATCTATCCCTCCAGCACGTCCTATTTATTGTTGTGGTGAGGTTTAGATCCCTGGAGCGTGTGGCACAAGGGGATATGGTTTTCTTTAGGTGAAACATGCCCATCAATTCTGGGTTGGACATGGCCTTGTATGTCAGGCAGAGATCACCTCTGAGTTGGTGGTATGCAACCAAGTACAGCTGGAGTTTCTTCAGTCAAGTAGCATAGGGCATCTGCTTGGGGCCAGTGATCCTCTTGGTGAGGAACTTTTGTGGTCTTTCCAGTTGTTGCAGGTGTCTTGTATTGTACATCCCAAATGGGGCATTGTACTCTATGATGGTTCTGATGAGTTATGTGTAGAGGGGCTCAATGACCTCTTTCGATCTGGATGCAAACCCTTTTGTGATTTCTGGGCCACATAGAAGGATTTTCTAACCACTTTGGCAATGTGATTACCAGAGGAGAGGTTACTATCTACTTGGGTCCCCAGATCCCTTATTACGTCTTCTGTATTTAGGGGGCTACTACCTATGTGGTAGTTTGTGGGTACTTTGTTTTTTCCAAAGGGGATGACTATGCACTTTTTGGCATTTAGCTCGAGACCATGGTTTTGATACCAGGTATCTGTCTCAGTGAGACCCTTTTCGAGGGTGTCTGTCTCAGCCAGAGAGTCAGTTATAGCCCCTAGTTTGCAGTCATCTGAGAACATGGTGAGCCACAGTCCTCCTGTGCTTGCCTGTACCTCTTAAAAGTATATGCTGAACAGGAGGTGTCCTAGGACTGAGCCTTGGGGAGCGCCACTTGTAACAGGTTTAGAGTCAGACCTAGCTCCTGCAACTCTTACCATGTGGGTTCTGTCCATGAGCCAGTTGGCAACCCATCTCATGACGTAGGGGTTTATGTTCGGGCTGGTGAGCTTGGTTATAATACCTGAGTGGGGAATAGTGTCAAAGGCCATTGCAATGTCTAGGTAGGCTGTGTGGACCACCTTTCCCTTGTCTATACCTTTGGCAACTGTCTCAAAGAAGTCTACCAGGTTTAGAAGCCATGATCTGCCCTTAACAAAGCCGAACTGGGTTGGGTCCAGTGTTTGGAGGTTTGCAATGTCTCTGTTAATGAGATCCATTATGATGTTCTCCATAGCTTTGCAGACCAAGCTAGTCAGGCTTATAGGGTGATAGTTCCCAGGGTCCGTTGTGGTTCCACCTTTGTGGAGTGGAATAACCATTGCTGTGCACCACTCTGTGGGCATGTAGCCTGTGGAGAGGCTGAGTTTAAACAGTGTGTTTAGGTGAGGGGTTAGTTCATCTTTGAGCTAGTGTAGGATGCAGCCTGGGACACCGTCTGGTCCCATTGATGCTGTGTTTTTGGCTTTGGAAAGGGCTGTTTATCCTGAGTGTCTATGATTTTCAGGGGCACAACATTCTTCTGGTATAGTTATGGGCCCTTGTGGGGGTGAGAGGGGGGTGAAGTTTGTACCGAACCTGTCTGCCAGGATGTTGGCTATATCAGTTGGTTCATGTGTATTTTGTGCCATTCTGCACTAACTCCGTGCAGATCTGAGAATTGCCACTTAGATTATTGACATAGCTAAAGAATGCCTTATGGTTATCTTTGAAGTCCATGGCAATATTTCTTTCGAAGCTAGCCTTGGATGATTTTATGAGGGAACATAGTTTCTTGCTGATACTGATCAGGGATGTCTTCCTTTCTTGGGATTTTAGTCTTTTCTGTACATGTTTCCTCCTTCTATTGTATAGCTTGTTTATGGCAGGAGTCCACTACACTGGTTTCCTTTTCTTGGAGGAGTGAGTCTTGGTTTTGTTTGAGATAGCATTATCCATGCATTCTTGTAGGTGCCCGTAGAGTGCATTAGTAAAGGATTTTGCAGCTTGGACAGCGTTATCCTTTAGCATGGAGGGCTTTGAAACTTCCCACCTCAGTCTTAAGTAATGTGAAGTTTGCTTTTGAAAAGTTTTCTTTGGTTTCTTTGACCGGGGGTGGTGGCAGAATGTAGATATCCAGAGTGATTAGTTTATGGTCAGATCTAACCAGCGAGGAGTTGACCTCCAGTGTGGAACAATGGTCGCCCTTGTTGGTGATGACCAGGTCCAATATGTTGTCACCTCTGGTAGGGGTGTTAACCAGTTGATCCAGGGGATTTGAGTTTATAAATTCTAGGAAATGTTGGGCCAGGGAGTTCATACTTGAGTAGTTCTCCCAGTTAATGTTTGGATAATTGAAATCACCCAATATCAGGGTGTTTGGTAGGACCTTTATGTTTCCCATTGTTTCCAGGAATGCGGAGTGGAGGTCCTGGGACATGGTGGGTGATCTGTAGCAAGCTATAATTTGAATAGCAGTTTTCCCCATTGTTAGTTGTATGTGGATGATCTCTGAAGCATCGTGCTGTGCCACTAACCTGGAGGTGTGGGTATCCTTGATGAATATGGATACTCCCCTGCCTTTTGTATTTCGGTCCAGGTTTTTTGGCCGAAATGTATGATATGAGTTGTACCTGGTAGTGCTGGGATGCTCTCTGGATCCTTAAACCAGGTTTCTGTTACTGCACATATATTGATTTTCTCCATACTGAGGAGTGCCTGAAGTGCATGCATTTTGAGGTTTACACTTCTGGCATTGAGCAGCATTACCCTCAGTTTTTTGTTACTTGTGCTATTTACGGTGGTGGGTTTGTCTTTTGAGCCTTGCCTAAAAAAGGCACTATGGGGGTGGCAAGAGACTTGGCCAGTATTCAAAGCTTAAGGGTGATAGTTGCAAGCCATCTCAAGCAAAGCAGAGTGGATTGTTGAGCATGTCATCCCAGGCTGACAGACACTGGATCCTCTTTGAATGACACCAGAAGCTTAGCCAATTGTTGAAATTGATAATCTTTTCTCTATACCGTGGTATCATTCTTGATGAGGGCAGGATGCTACTCAGGGTCAGGGCCATACCAGCCTGGGCTATGTGATCAGCAAGCTCCTCTATGTCTCTTTTCATGTAGTCCTAGGAGGTACAGCTCAGGTCATTCACACCAACATGGACAATAACAGAGTCATATTTGTACTTGTTCTGGAGTGACCTGAGTGCTTGTGTTATGTGGCAGATTCTGGCACCTGACAGGCAACTAACAGTAACCTTCTCTTTGTTCAGCCTAGTGAGTGGGACTTCAATGTGCCTGACTATACAGTCACCTATTACTAGTGTGCTGGGTATGTTATTTTGCCTTAAGGGCTGTGATTGTGTGGCACACTGGTTTTATGCAGTATGTGTTTCATGGTTTGTGTTGTGAGGTGGAGGTTGCTTGGATGTCTGCTTTGGAGGTCTCTGCTGCTTTTGCAGATTTTTATTTAGAGCCTCCGAGTATGTTTTTGTGTATTTATGTGTGATTTTTGCCAGTGCTAGTTTCATAGGTCTATGTGAGACTGGTGGTGTGATGCAAGTAATTCCCTTTTCCTCTTGACTGCCTGGTCTATTCTTGGGTTGAAAGAGCTTAGCCTCCAGTTTGGCTGTATAACTGCATCTCTCACATGTATTAGTGTTTGGTGGAAGGAGGAGAGGGTTGTCTGTGTACATGAGGCAATTGTCACATTGCCTCAAAATGCCCAGATTCACCAGTTGGACTGGAGAGTACACCTGAAACTGCCCTTTGGACATGCCTGGATAGGTACAGTGAACTGTTTTACTGATTGGCTGGTAAGGTCGAATAGAGAGCCTTGTCCTTCTCTACAGTATGGGGGGGGTCTAGTGCTAAGGTTTATTAGTGCTTACTATGAGTTTTGGGCAAGTGCATGGATGAGAAGTGAATGATTTGAGTGCTTAAATTGAAAGTTTGTCTAGTTCCAAGGGAAAAATTGAAGATGAGACTTTTTGGAGCTGGGAATAGTTATACCCTAGCTAACCAACACTGTCCAGCATGTAAAACCATGCAAATGCAGGTTTTATAGTAAGGAAATGAAAGAGATAAAAATTAGCCCAACATGGCAATAAACTACTAATTATTGGGCTGAAACCACACCTCCAGGCACAGATAGGCTGCTCAAAGCTACCTCTCTCACAGTGAAGAGAGAAACTTCCTTCTATCCAAGTAAGGTATGGGCAAACACAGAAACTTGTAACACAGCCCTGAATTCAGCACTAACCTGAAAACTGGACTAAACTAGCTTAGAAAGGTGGGAAAACAATTTTTTTTTCAGAAAATAAAGCAGATACAATCAAAAAATACTTTAAATGCACAGAAATGGCTATCACACTTGAGTATGTAGCCTACAACAGTTAAACAGGTAATTTAAACATAAAAATGACTTTGTTAAAGTGCAGGCTGTAAATAAGTACAATATGTAGCTGAAACAAGCTTTTTAAATCACAGAATCTCTAGAAAATCAGTGTTTTAGTTGCAATTAGCTAAAGGCAGCAAGTAAATGCAGAAAAATGATACTTAATCACTGCACAGTCTCTATTTTGTCTCTCTGTTGCTGTAGAACTCTGCAGGGTACCAGGCAGGAGCTTGCTGAGCTGTATACCAGTACAAAAACCTTACAAATGTGGGTTTTATAGCAGGGAAATGAAAGAGATAGAAATTAGCCCAAAATGGCCAATAAACTACTAATTTCTGGGCTGAAACTACTCCTCCAGGGACAGTTAGGCCGCTCAAAGCTCCCTCTCTCACAGTGAGCAGAGAAACTTTCTTCTATCCAAGTAAGGTATGGGCAAACACAGAAATGTGTAACACAGCCCTGAATTTAGCACTAACCTGAAAACTGGACTAAACTAGCTTAGAAAGGTGGGAAAACAAGTATATATATATATATTTTTTTCAGAAAATAAAGCAGAAACAATAAAAAAAACACTTTAAATGCACAGAAATGGCTATCACACTTGAATGTTTAGCATACAACAGTTAAACAGGTAATTTAAACACAAAAATAACTTTGTTAAAGTACAGGCAGTAAAATAAGTACAATATGTAGATGAAAAGCGTTTTAAATCACAGAAACTCTAGAAAATTGCCGTTTTAGGCAGAATTAGCTAAAAGCAGAAAGAAAATGCAGAAAAATTACACTTAATCACTCCAAAGTATCTCTTTTTGTCTCTCTGCTGCTGTAGAACTCTGCTGCTGTGGAACTCTGCAGGGCACCAGGCAGGAGCTTGCTGAGCTGTATACTAGTACAAAAACCTTGCAAATGTGAGTTTTATAGCAGGGAAATGAAAGAGATAGAATTAGCATAAAATGGACAATAAACTACTAATTTCTGGGCTGAAGCCACTCCTCCAGGGACAGATAGGCTGCTCAAAGCTCCCTCTCTCACAGTGAGCAGAGAAACTTTCTTCTATCCAAGTAAGGTATGGGCAAACACAGAAATGTGTAACACAGCCCTGAATTCAGCACTAACCTGAAAACCGGACTAAACTAGCTTAGAAAGGTGGGAAAACAAGTATATATATATATATTTTTTTTTTTTTCAGAAAATAAAGCAGAAACAATAAAAAAACACTTTAAATGCACAGAAATGGCTATCACACTTGAATGTTTAGCATACAACAGTTAAACAGGTAATTTAAACACAAAAACAACTTTGTTAAAGTACAGGCAGTAAAATAAGTACAATATGTAGATGAAACAAGCGTTTTAAATCACAGAAACTCTAGAAAATTGCTGTTTTAGGCAGAATTAGCTAAAAGCAGAAAGAAAATGCAGAAAAATTACACTTAATCACTCCAAAGTATCTCTTTTTGTCTCTCTGCTGCTGTAGAACTCTGCTGCTGTAGAACTCTGCAGGGCACCAGGCAGGAGTTTGCTGAGCTGTATACTAGTACAAAATCCTTGCAAATGTGAGTTTTATAGCAGGGAAATGAAAGAGATAGAATTAGCACAAAATGGCCAATAAACTACTAATTTCTGGGCTGAAACCACTCCTCCAGGGACAGATAGGCTGCTCAAAGCTCCCTCTCTCACAGTGAGCAGAGAAACTTTCTTCTATCCAAGTAAGGTATGGGCAAACACAGAAATGTGTAACACAGCCCTGAATTCAGCACTAACCTGAAAACTGGACTAAACTAGCTTAGAAAGGTGGGAAAACAAGTATATATATATATATATATATATATATATATATATATATATATTCAGAAAATAAAGCAGAAACAATAAAAAAACCCACTTTAAATGCACAGAAATGGCTATCACACTTGAATGTTTAGTATACAACAGTTAAACAGGTAATTTAAACACAAAAACAACTTTGTTAAAGTGCAGGCAGTAAAATAAGTACAATATGTAGCTGAAACAAGCTTTTTAAATCACAGAAACTCTAGAAAATTGCCATTTTAGGCAGAATTAGCTAAAGGCAGAAAGAAAATGCAGAAAAATTACACTTAATCACTCCAAAGTATCTCTTTTTGTCTCTCTGCTGCTGTGGAACTCTGCAGGGCACCAGGCAGGAGCTTGCTGAGCTGTATACTAGTACAAAAACCTTGCAAATGTGAGTTTTATAGCAGGGAAATGAAAGAGATAGAAATTAGCACAAAATGGCCAATAAACTACTCATTTCTGGGCTGAAACCACTCCTCCATGGACAGATAGGCTGCTCAAAGCTCCGTCTCTCACAGTGAATAGAGAAACTTCCTTCTATCCAAGTAAGGTATGGGCAAACACAGAAACTTGTAGCACAGCCCTGAATTCAGCACTAACCTGAAAACCGGACTAAACTAGCTTAGAAAGGCAGGAAAACAAGTATATTTTTTGTGTTTTTGTTTTTTTTTCAGACACTAAAGCAGATACAATAAAAAGTAGAAGCTAAGGTTAAGTGAAACTTGCAGTAGTGTATTTTAGTCTTCTGTTAAGTACAAACTTGCAATTTTAAAAGTACTGTATTTTCATTTTTTCTGTTTCCTAATTGTGAGTTTTATTGAACAGTGTGCTATGTGTGTCTCTGCTATAAGAGGGGGTGGTGGTCTTATCACTTTTTTGTTATCTGCTATTTAATAAGCTAGAGGGATTCCTCTGTACTTTAAGTGCTAGCCACAAAGTTTGCAAAATCATATTATGCTCAACTTATGAGAGACTGGCTTGTTTACAAACATCTGCATTAGACGCTGAAGTTAAGTGAAACTTACAGTAGTGTATTTTAGTCTTCTCTTAAGTACAAACTTGCAGTTTTAAATGTACTGTATTTTCATTTTTTCTGTTTCCTAATTGTGTGTTTCATTGAACAGTGTGCTGTGTGTCTCTCTGCAGTTAGTCCCCCCCACCCTCCCTGTTCTTGTGTTGGTATTAGTGTTGGTGGCTCTGGAATTGCCCGCTGTTCCTTTATATCTGTATTAGAACTCTCCTCCTGGGTCCATCTCATTTGATCACTTAACTGAGTATAGTGAGATCATATTCAGAGTCTAGTGTTCACTCTACTTAATACAGAGAGAAGATTTGAGAAGGTCAACCTGCTTAGGTTCTTCCTTCCTCTCTCCATGCACTTAAAAAAATTGCACTTTATTCATCTGCTTTTACTGTATTTGTGTTTCCTCCTACTTAATTTTGCTTTTCTTAAAATTACTGAGTTTTATTTATTTTGCTGCATTTATTACTGCTTGGTAGTAGCATGATTAAATTTTAACTGTTATTCTAAGTCTTTTGGTTTAAGTACTTGGGCTTCATACAGGCTGTTTTACATTAAGAATGTTTGTGGTCTGCACTGTTGTGGCAGGACAGGTAGTTTACATCCTTCTAAGCTGGGAATTGCTGATTGAAGGCCCAGTGTCTGCTATTCTAAAAGTGTATTAGTTCTGGCTTAAGCACTTGGGCTTCAGGCCAGTTATTCTATATTAAGAGGGTTTGTGGTCTGCACTCTTGTGGGAGGAGAAGCTGGATTCTGCCCTTCTGAGCTTGGAATTTCTGGTAACAGGCTTATTGTGCCTGCTTATTTGAACTGTTTCTTTCTGAAATTGGTGTACCTTGTTGCTGTAGCATAGACCAGATTCAGTCCTGCTGAATCTAGCTTTGTTTGTATAACTTGAGCACTGATCCAGGCCATCTTTTTTTGGAGAAGGTTCTCATGCACCCTAGTAGCAGCAGTGTGCAGATAGAACTTGTCTGATTGAAGACTGCTGGAACAGGGATCGGTTTTGAGATTTTTTTTCTAGTTAAATGGGTAACTTGTTTAAATCAGTTTGTTCGTTTTCTATTGTTTATATATATATATATATATATATATATATATATATATATATATATATATATATATATATATATATATATATATATATATATCTTAATTGCACTTTATTCATCTGCTTTTACTGTATTTGTGTTTCTTCCTACTTTATAACCAGGGGATTGACTACAACTCTGATCTGCAATATATAACAATAAGTATCCTTTTCTGTGCATGTAAAGTGTTTATTCTTGATTGTATCTGCTTTATTTTCTGAAATATATATATATATATATATATATATATATATATATATATATATATATATATATATACACACACACACATATATATATATATATATATATATACACACACACACACATATATATATACATATACATATATATATATATATATATATATATATATATATATATATATATATATATATATATATATACACTTATTTCCTGCCTTTCTAAGCTAGTATAGCCCAGTTTTCAGGTTAGTGCTGAATTCAGGGCTGTGTTGCAAATCTCTGCATTTGACAATACCTTACTTGAATAGAAGGAAGTTTCTCTGTTTCCCTGTGAGAGAGGGGATCTTTGAGCAGCCTATCTGTCCCTGGAGGAGTGGTTTCAGTCCAGAAATTAGTAGTTTTTGACCATTTTGGGGTAATTTCTATATCTTTCATTTCCTGCTATAAATACAGCATTTGCTCGGTTTTGGGTGCCAGGCAGTGCCGGTTAGCTAGGGTAAAACTATTCCTGGCTCCACAAAGTCTCCTCTTCAATTTTATCCCTTGGAACTAGACAAACTTTCAACTTAAGAACTCAAGCCATTCATTTCTCAGCCCGACACTTGCTCAAAACTTATAGCAAGCCTGTATAACCCCTAACACTAGATCCTCATGTACTGTACAGAAGGACAAGGCTCTCTATTCGACCTTACCAGCCATCCAGTAAAACAGTTCACTGTACCTATCCAGGTATGTCCAAAGGGCAGTTTCAGGTGTACTCTCCAGTCCAATTGGTGAATATGGGCATTTTGTGGCAATGTTACAACTGCCTCATGTACACAGGCAACCTTCTCCTCCTACCACCAAACACTAATACATGCGAGAGATGCAATTATACAGCCAAACTGGAGTCTAGGCACTCTCAACCCAAGACTGGATCAGACAGTCAAGAGGAGAAGGGAAATACTTGCATCACACTGCCATTCTCACATAAACCCATTAAACCAGCACCAGCAAAAAAACATAAATGCATGAAAACATACTCGGAGGCTCTAAATAAACATCTGCAAAAGCAACAGAGACCTCCAAAGCAAACATCCAAGCAAATTCCACCCGCCCCAACACAAACCGTGAAACACATACTTCACAAAACCAGTGTGCCATGAATTCACAGCCCTTATGGCAAAATAACATACCCAACATACTAGTAATAGGTGACTCTATAGTCAGGCACACCGACGTCCCACTCACTAGGCTGAATAAGGAGAAGGTTACTATTAGCTGCCTGTCGGGTGCCAGGATCCGGCATATTACACAAACACTCAGGTCACTCCAGAACAAGTGCAAATATGACTCTGTCATTGTCCATGTTAGTGTGAATGACCTGAGCTATACCTCCCTGGACTACATGAAAAGAGACATGGAAGAGCTCTCTGATCACGTAGCCCAGACCTGTATGACCCTGACCCTGAGTAGCATCCTGCACTCATCAAGAATGATACCACTGTATAAAGAAAAAATTCTTGATTTCAACAATTGGCTAAGTCTCTGGTGTCATTCAAAGGGGATCCAGTGTCTGTCCACCTGGGATAACATGTTCGACAATCCACACTGCTTCGCTAGAGATGGCTTGCATCTGTCACCCTTAGACTTTCGAATATTGGCCAAGGGTCTTGCCACCCCCATAGTGCCTTTTTTAGGGAAGGCTCAAAAGACAAATCCACCACTGTAAATAGCACAAGTGACAAAAAAACTGAAGGTAATGCTACTCAATGCCAGAAGTCTAAACCTCAAAATGCACACACTCGAGGCACTCCCCAGTATGGAGAAAACTGATATATGTGCAGTAACAGAAACCTGGTTTAAGGATCCAGAGAGCACCCCAGCACTACCATGCTACAACACAGACACTCAGGTTAAAACAGCCCTATCCAAAGCCAAAGACACAGCATCAATGGGACCCAGGCTGCATCAAACATGAGCTCACAGATGAACTAACCCCTCACCTAAACACACTGTTCAGACTCAGCCTCTCCACAGGCTACATACCCATATAAAGGCAAACAGCAACGGTTATTCCATCCACAAAGGTGGAGCCACAACAGACCCCGGGAACTATCGCCTTATAAGCCTGACTAGCTTGGTCTGCAAGACTATGGGGAGCATCATCATGGAACTCATTAACAGAAACATTGGGAACCTCCAAACACTGGACCCTACCCAATTCAGCTTTGTTAAGGGCAGATCATGCCTCCTAAACCTGGTGGACTTCTTTGAGACAGTTACCAAGGCTATAGATGAGGGAAAGGTGGTACACACAGCCTACCTAGACTTCACTAAGGCCTTTGACACCATTCCCCATTCTGGTATTATAGACAAGCTCACCAGCCTGAACATAAACCCCTATGTCACAAGATGGTTTGCCAACTGGCTCATGGACAGAACCCACATGATGATAGTTGCGGGAGCTAGGTCCGACTCTAAACCGGTTCCAAGTGGCATTCCCCAGGGCTCAGTCCTAGGACCCCTTCTGTTCAGCATATACTTCTCAGAGGTACAGGCAAGCACAGGAGGACTATGGCTGACCATGTTCACAGATGACTGCAAACTAGGGGCTATAATTGACTCTCCAGCTGACACAGACATCCTCCAAAAGGGTCTCACTGAGACGGATGCCTGGTGTCAAAATCATGGCCTCAAGCTAAATGCCAAAAAGTGCACAGTAATCCCCTTTGGAAAAAACAAAGCACCCACAAACTACCACATAAGTGGTAGTCCCCTAAATACAGAAGACTTAATAAGGGATCTGGGGACCCAAGTAGATAACAATCTCACCTTTGATAACCACATTGCCAAAGTGGTTAGAAATTCCTTCTACGTGGCCCACCTAATCACAAAAGGGTTCACATCCAGATCAAAAGAGGTCATTGTGCCCCTCTACTCATCACTCATCAGACCCATCATAGAGTACAATGCCACATTTGGGATGTAC
Source organism: Protopterus annectens (assembly GCF_019279795.1). Classification (NCBI taxonomy): domain Eukaryota; kingdom Metazoa; phylum Chordata; order Ceratodontiformes; family Protopteridae; genus Protopterus; species Protopterus annectens. Next base: position 1,687,744,601 of record NC_056743.1, read on the forward strand.
CTTACAAGACACCTGCAACAGCTGGAAAGACCACATAAGTACCTCACCAAGAGGATCACTGGCCTCAAACTGATGCCCTATGCAGCTTGACTGAAGAAACTCCAGCTGTACTCGGTTGCATACCGCCTACTCAGAGGTGATCTCTGCCTGACATACAAGGCCATGTCCAATCCAGAATTGATGGACATGCTCTACCTAAAGAAAACCTTATTCCCTTGAGCCACATGCTCTAGGGATCTAAACCTCACCACAACAATAAATAGGATGTACTGGAGGGATAGATTCCTGTCCCAGAGACTTCTCATGCTTTAGAACAAGATTCCAATCTACATTAGGCAGAGATCATTGCTAACACTCTTCAAAAGAAACCTTGATGAGTGAATGGGAAACACAAAGTTTACCCCGGGGATCACTTCTGTGGCTCTGCTTGACTCAGGCACAGGGAACTAATCTAAGTGGGTGGCAAAAGCCAACACATTCTGGCAAGGCTTATAAATGCCTTCGGGCAGATAGCCTACTACCTACTTTGAACCTATGAAACTATGCTGGATTTACAAGGTAAGTGTTTTGAACATCAATTATTAAGACAGAATTGAGTAATAATACAAATGAATGGCATATTCTTGCATGTTGTTACTTGGTAATGTACAGTGGGTATAAAAAGTTTACACACCCCTGTTAAAATGCCAGGTCTTTGTGATATAAAAAAATGAGACCACGATAAATCATTTCAAAACTTTTCCCACCTTTAATGTGACCTATGACCTGTACATTTCAATTGAAAAACAAATCTGTTAGGGGAAAAAATATAAAAATAAAAAACTTACAATACGCTGGTTGCATAGGTGTGCACACCCTTAAGCTAATACTTTGTTGTGTGTGCACACCCTTAAACTAATACTTTGTTGAAGCACCTTTTGATTTAATTACAGCATTCAGTCTTCTTGGGTACACACCTGCCATCAATTAAAGTGACTCTGATTAACCCCAAATACAGTTCAGCTGTCCTAGTAGGATTTTCCTGACATTTACTCAGTTGCCTGTTACAGCAAAAGCCATAGTTTGCAGAGAGCTTACAAAGCATCAAAGGGATCTCATTGTTAAAAGGTATCATTCAAGAGAAGGATACAAAAAAATGTTCACAGCATTGGATATACCATGGAACACAGAGAAGACAGTCATCAAAAAGTGGAGAAAATATGGGACAACAGTGATGTTGCAAAGAACTGGATATCCCTCCAAAACTGATGAAAAGACAAGATGAAAACTGGTCAGGGAGGCTGCCAAGAGACCTACAGTAACACTGAAGGAGCTGCAGAAATTTCTGGCAAGTAGTGGTTGTGTACTACATGTGATAACATTCTTTCGTATTCTCCATATGTCTGGACTATGGGGTAGGGTTGCAATACGGAAGCCTTTTCTTACACAGAAAAAGATCCAGGCCCAGCTAAAATTTGTAAAACAATATATCTAATCTCACAAAAGTATGTGGGAAAATGTGTTATGGTCTGATGAGATCAAGGTTGAACTTTTTGGCCACAATTCGAAAAGGTACGTTTGGCACAAAAACAACATTTCACATCACCAAAAGAACACCATCCCCACAGAGAAGCATGGTGGTGGCAGTACCATGCTCAGGGGTTGCTTTTCTTCAGCTGGAATTGGGGCTTTAGTCAAGGTGGAGGGAGTTATGAACAGTTCCAAATACCAGTCAGTTCTGGCTCAAAACCATCAGACATCTGCTAGAAAGCTAAAGATGAAGAGGAATTTCACCTTTCAACATGACAATGACCCCAAGCATACATCCAAATCAACAAGAAAATGGCTTCACAAGAAGAAAATTAAAGTTTTGGAATGGCCCAGCCAGAGCCTAGACCTAAATCCAGTAGAAAATCTGTGGGTTGACCTGAAGAGGGCTGTGCACAAGAGATGCCCTTGCAATCTGACAGATTTGGAGTGCTTTTGCAAGGAAGAGTGGGCAAATATTGTCAAGTCAAGATAGATAGACTCTTACCCAAGAAGACTGAATGTTGTAATTAAATCAAAAGGTGCTTCAACAAAGTATTAGTTTAAGGGTTTGCACACTTATGCAATCATGGTATTGTACTTTTTATATTTTTTTCCCTAACAGATTTGTTTGTTTTTCAATTGAATTGTACAGGTTATAGGTCACATTAAAGGCGGGAAAGGTTTTGAAATTATTTATTGTGGTCTCATTTTTTTATGTCACAAAAACCTGGCATTTAACAGGGGTGTTTACACTTTTTATATCCACTGTAAGTAAGTAAAAGGTGGGTCATTTGTACAGCAATGGCTTCAATATGTGACAGCAGAGCCTTATGTGAATATGTGTCCTCTATCAAGTAACAGGCCTCAGGCATCAAAGATTTACACATTCATACTGCACAAAAGTATGGATGGACACCAGATGTCTTTAGTTTGGCCACACTTTTGTACTAGAAAATCACGAAAGAAAATAGAAAGTAATGTGACACATTTTAGTTTCAGACTTTATAACCCACAGAATATTCTTAAAAATACTGATGCAAAGCTGTTTTGATTCTATCAACTTTCTTACTTTGTAAGGCCAAAGTATGTCAAAACTACAATTGGCAAAAAAAAAAAAAAAAACACCACAAACACAGATGTATTAAGCACTATGTCAGCTATGCGGCCTGAGCATCAGACACAAAGCAAATGCATCCCTGAATCCAAAAGATAAAAAACAAGGATATGACAGTTATCATCACTTGCACAGGTTCCTATGTGTTCCTATGTGTGTGCATGTGTGTGTTTGTGGGGGTGGGGGCTTGGGAGCCTTGGCTGACACAAAAGGTAAGTGAGTGCATGTGAGTAAGAAAGAGAAACAGGCATATATTTAGATAAAGTAACCAATGGCTACTGAGGCAGAATGAGCTTTAATCCTCACGGCTGAATGATGTAACTGTTGTGTTTGTGTGTGTGTGTGTGTGTGTGTGTGTGTGTGTGTGTGTGTGTGTGTGTGTGTGTGTGTGTGTGTGTGTGTGTGTGTGTGTGTGTGTGTGTGTGTGTGTGTGTGTGTGTGTGTGTGTGTGTGTGTGTGTGTGTTTGTCTGTATGGGCCCTCCGGGTGAAATTGGTGTGTGAGTGTCTGCAGGAACACAGCCAAGCTCTGTGCTAGCTCTTGGTATGTTGTACAGGTGTGAGCCCTGCTTTGTAGAAGTGGCCGTTCGTTATTGTCATACCCAACCATGAGAACTGGCTATGCCAGGAGTTACACTAGCACATTCATGCCCATAGTCAGATACTCTTCAACTACCTGAATGTGACTGATGTCTGCTGGATGAACTCTCCTCATGAGGACGCCCAGGACCATGATCCCATAGCCTTCCATGTTTGGGTGTTGGCACCTCAACCACTGATGGAGCAGTGGAAATAGTGCCATTATGGGAGTATGACTGAGCCTGACTACATCGGCTAACATCAGATTATGTGGCTGACCTATGCCCACATGGATGCTGTCTCCCTTCCAGCAGACTCTCCATTACAGACACTGCCAGTTCCAATGTGTCATTCATCCATTCTATTGAATTGGCAACACAGTTGACACAGTCACGCATGTCACCTATGCCACATCTACAACCCTAAGCATTTCTCTGGAAGACATACTGGAACATGCCTGTGCCTCAATGATGTCCCTAAACATATGTCGAGTAGCATAGGAAGACACACCTGGATCAGGTGCAGGATGGACAGCAGGCCTCCTCTGAGGATCCCTAACAACTCTCCTGCATGGCACCTTACCCATACTTTGACTATGGCTAGAGTCAACAGGCACTGAAGCCACAGTAACCGCACTGCCCTGATTGAGTGTCTCACCTTCCACCTGTCCAATATCTGAGGGCTCACTAGAATGGGTCGGCATAGGCCTACTGGCTGTGTCTGATGGAATTACAGGGAATGGCTGAATGTCAGCCTCAGTGTCAGATTCAACTTTTACATCCCCCGACTGTACCTCTGTTTGGCCATCATCATCATCAGAGTCTGCTGATACTCTGACAGTAGGTGGTAAGTGTCCTATACTTCCACTGTCAGGATCTCCTGTGATAATAAGCAACAAACACAGGAGAGAAATTAATACCTGCATTACTATACTCCAAAATATGCTAACAAGCTAACAGTGGTGCCACTACTACCGACAGTACAAAAATACACACACACAGTCCTGACACCCACTTCACACATATAGATAAAATAAATATTTCTTTGAACTGCTCATCAGTACTGACATAAAAATCTTTGGGTTACCGTGTGTAGATGATTGTAGACACTTAATGGAGGATTGTCCTGGAAGAAGTTATACAAAAGGTAAGGGCACCATCTTTGCAATTAACAGTAACACAGAGGTTAAAACATTTTGCCTTTTTTATGTCCATTAATGATACTTTAAACAAGAACTTGGATGACACATCCACCCCATGCCCATGTGCAATTAACCAGAATGTATTGTTAACTGTATCAATCTATATCTACCCCCCCAAAAAAGAAAAAAATGATGTTAAACAGAAATTACTTAAGTATTGCTGTCAGTATTTTACTATACAAGAAATATTTATTATTTATTATTTTATTTGTCATTCGTTAACCGGGTTAGTCTAACTGGGTAAAAAATACCCTTTTTCAGCAGAGACTATATAAGAAAAAATATTTAACTATTGACATAGGTACGCCAACCTGGAAGCTCTTCTGGGACATCCTTGTCCTCCCTGAGACAGCAGAACCAACATCAATCACATGCTGTTGTGCACCTTGCACTGATCTTTCTGGATCCCTAACAGTGGATAGGAACTCTTCATTTGGTGTCAGTTATGTCAGCGATGGCTCTGTGGCAGCTCCTTCTGTAGCCATCCATTTACAGGCCACTGTAGCTGCTCTCCTCTGGGCCAATGAAATCATCATGTCAGTGGCCTTCTGATGCACCTGATCATATTATCCTGGTCTAGCCACTGCATTTACATCAGTCACCATCTGCTGCCATATTGGCATTCTATCAGACATATTTCCACGTCCCCTCTCAAGCAGAAAGGTGCCGTGTCACCTAAATGCTTCCACAACAACTTCATTTTCAGGGTCACTGAGGGGGTGGGGTTTGTGGGGACTGGTACACTTGGATGCCATAGTCCTAGGTAACATAAAACACAAAAGAAGGATAACACATAACAATCACATAAATAAAAGCCCTTCTTAGATATAACACATAAAAGGTGGTACCCACTGGAGAAACAACAAAAAAAAAAAAAAAAAAAAACAGTCAAGATATTCAAATATAAGAAAAGGAATTATGTGGTTGTAACATATTACAATCACACGCACAAATCAAGGTTGGATGCAAAACAAAGAGAATAACAATAGCAAATTTTGTTTGTACCAACACAGAACCATAACTTGGTGCAACAGGCAAATGACACATTTTGCTAACAAACTGTCAGTGAACTGCTAAAAATGCTATCAAATAAACTGTCCCAAAAACATATGTACACATTTACCACAGAACATTCAATTTTATACAATTGCCAGTCACGTCTACCTGTGGCCAGCACTCCCCTAGAGCCTTGTGTCATTGACAATATTGGACATTTACATTTCACTGAAATAATGATAGAAGAGTTTGTTTGTGTCTTTCAGCTTTTTCCGGTTAGGGGTCGCCACAGAGGAAATCCGGTCCGCTAATGATTGGCAGTTGATTTTTACGTACCGGCTTACAAGGCCTGATGCACAACCTTCAATGAAGATACGCCCATTCACGCATGTCTCCACGCAAAAGATGCTCTAGCTGAGAATTGAACCGGATAGCATCTTACTGTGAGGTGACAACACTACCGCAGCACCACCACCGCGGGAAATAATGATAGAAGAGTGTAAAGAAAAAAAAAAAAATTGTAACATTAGCACTTGTGATGACAGTTAATAAAGCTGTGCATCTGAAAAATTAAAATGCCCTGACAAAAACATGCCTACGCCAGCAGTAAACTTCTAAGAAGTGCATACAAATAAAAGTAGAATTTGCTAAAGTATATATATATATATATATATATATATATATATATATATATATATATATATATATATATATATGGATCTATAACCACGAAACACACTTTAACGAAAGTGCTTTCATCGAAAAAGCGCTTTCGTTAAAGCGTGTTAATAAAAAAAGAAAACACTATATTTCCGTTTCTGCAGGGGGAGGGGCTTCGCCCCCTGCATCCCCCTACTTTAATATTCTCCCTCTGAGACCGCACTTTAGTGGGGGAAAAGGAATTTTCCCTTATCTGCACTACAGTACGGCCTTGGCAACAGGCATACTTACGCGAAAGTGCTTCTTCGGTGAAAAGCACTTTCGCATAAGTATGCTCGCCTTAAATGGATTTGGACATTTGATCTTTCGATCAAACATCCTAGATCCATATATAAGAATTTTCTTAGTGACTTGTGAGTATATTCTGTATATAAATTACTGAGTTGTGAGCATATCCAGTATATAACTGAAAACTGCAAGCATACCTTATCAAGCTCAGTAGTGTTCTGTACAGATAAATCCCAAAGTATGCAAAGGAACTACGGTAGCAGATGAAGGCTGATAAATACACTTAACAACAGCAGAACAAGGAAAAATAGATCCAGTCAAACATGGTCAGCAGATAAAAGCAAATTACTTTATTGCATAAAAATGGTAAGAGCTTTCACAGCAACAGCCACTTCTTCAGACTAGTAGTAAAAATGAGTTTACAGGTAACATTTGTATACACTTGTTTATAATTTTGGCAGGACAAATGACATGATTCCAATTTAGGCTTTAAAGAAACAGCTTCATTAAGTCCTAGTCCCCTATCAGCCTGTAATTCTAAAATCCAGTCCATTTCCATGCATTCTGTATAATTTTGATGTCCCCTCCCCTCCTGCATGATGTGGATATCAAGGGTGATTAGCTTATGGTTGGATTGGACCAACGAGGAGTTGACTTCAGGTGTGGAACACTGGTCACTCATGTTGGTAATGACTAGGTCTGGGATATTGTTGCGCCTGGTGAGGGTGTGGATAAGTTGACCTAGGGTATTAGAGTTTATGAATTCCAGAAAGCGTTAATCTAAAGAGTTGGTACATGAGCAGTTTTCCCAGTTAATGGTGGATTAGTTGAAGTTGCCCATTATTAGGGTGTTTGGTTGAACCCTAATATTTTCCAGTACATCAAGAAAAGAGGAGTGGGAATCCTGGGGCATGGTAGGGGATCTGTAGCAAGCTACAATTTGGATTGAATGTTTGCCCAGAGTTAGTTGCACTTGGATAACCTCGGATGAATTATGCTGAGCAGCTAGCCTGGAGGTGTGGATATCCTTAATGAATATAGACACACCTCCGCCTTTGGTGTTTTGGTCCAGGTTACATGGCCAAAAAGTGTGGTATGTGTTATAGCCTGGTAGTGCAGGGGTGCTCTCTGGAGTCTTGAACCAGGTTTTAGTCACTGCACAGATATCGATGTTCTCCATTTTAAGGAGTGCCTCGAGTGAGTGCATTTTGAGATTTAGACTTCTAGCATTGAGTAGCATTACCCTCAGTTTTTGCTTGCCTGTTCCTGTTACAGTGGTGAATTTGCTAATTGAACCTTGCCTAAAAAAGGCATTATAGGGGCAGCAAGAGCCTTAGCCAGTATCTGGAATCCCAGGGGCGACAGGTGCAGGCCATCTGTGGCAAAGCATTGTGGTCTGTCGACCATGTCATCCCAAGTAGACAGATACTGGATCCCATTAGAATGACACCAGAACCTTAGCCAATTGTTGAAGTCAATCAATTTGTCCTTGTACTGCGGTATCATTTGAGGTGATGGCAGAATGCTCCTCAGGGCTAGGGTCATACCTGCCTGGGCTACAAGATCAGAGAGCTCTTCTATGTCTCTTTTCATGTAGTCCAGGGAGTGCCTCAGGTCATTCACACCAACATGGACAATGACAGAGTCATATTTGTACTTGTTGTGGAGTGACCTGAGTGCTTGGGTTATGTGGCGGATCCTGGCACCCGACAAGCAGCTGACAGTAACCTTCTCCTTGTTTAGCCTGGTGGGTGGGACATCAGTGTGCCTGACTATAGAGTCACCTATGACTAGTGTGTTGGGTACGTTGTTTTGCCTTATTGGCTGTGGTTGAATGGCACACTGAGTCTGTAGGCTATTTGTCATTTGGGTTGTGTTGGGGGATGGAGGTTGCTTGAGTTTCTGCTTTGGAGGTCTCTGTTGCTTAGACAGATTATTATTGAGAGCCTCCGCGAATGTTTTTGTGTTACTATGTGTGGATTTTGGTGGTGTAGATTTAGTGAGACTATGTGATGAGTGTGGTGTGGTGCAAATGTTTACCTTCTCCTCATGGCTGACAAGTTCAGTTTTGGTTGGAGAGAGATTTACCTCCGGTTTGGCTAGATAAGTGCATCTCTCACAAGTTGGGTGGTAGGAGGAAAGGGTTGTCTGTGTACATGAGGCAATTTCTACATTGCATCAAGATGCCCAGGTTCATCAGATAGACAGGAGAGAACACTGGGAGCTGACCCTTGGGCATGCCTGAATAAAAAACTATTTTCCTCAAGATAAGTGAGAAAAGTGAGTACAAGAGCTGCTTTTCTCTAAGCAAGTGAGAAAAGTAAGTACAGAAACTGTTTTCCTCTAGGTAATGAGGAAGATTGAGTGCTATAGTAATTAGTAGTTTATTTAGTGCTTACAAGTTCTGAAGAACTGCTGAGCATGAATAAACAAATTTAAATGCTAAAACTAAGAATCTGTATCTGCACTAGATGAGTTACAGGACAGAAACAAGTGCAAATGCAGGCTTTCTAATCAGAAAGTTGAGAGAGATGGAAGAGATTGCCCAAAATGGCCAATAACTACAATTTCTGGGCCAGAACCACTCCTTATGTGGTAGACAGGTTACCTAGTGCTTACCATTCCCAGTGATAATCTAGAAGGCTTCCCTCCAACACTAAAAGGCTTGGGGGGCGCAGAAGCTTACATACAGTCCTGAATACAGCAACTCTGTATCTGGAACACTAGTTACAGGAAAGGTAGGAAACAGGCTTACAGTTTTTTTTTACAGAAAAGTAGCAAAAACAGTAGTTAAAAACAATTCACATGCAGTACATGCTAGTAAACTTGAGTATGTAGCAATATTAGACCAAACACAGTTTAAAAATGCAACAAAATTAAAAAGGATAAAAGCAAGTGCAGAAAGAGTTTATTAGGTAGAATGTGGTAAAGAGATGGGACTGAGGGAGTGTCCCAGATCAAATCTACAGTGGGCGGGCAACCGCAAAAGCCACCAAATTTAAATACAAACCAAAAGTATGCAGGGTTGGACAAAACAGAGATCTAAGCAACAAGTAACAGTACAAACTCTAAAACCAAAAAAATTATACTCAGCTCTGTATATTTGCAGATAAGTCTCTCAGAACAGGGAGACAACAGTATCAACAGAGATCTAAGCAACAATTAACAAACTCTATAACCAAAAAATATATATACTCAGCTCTGTATATTTGCAGATAGTCTGGAAAACAGTCTCTCAGAACACAGGTTCCAGCAATTAAATGCAGGCTGTTACCAACAGGTCAAATTTTAAGCAAGTGATCCTTGAGTTAGATAACACACAAGCTATAAAAAACAGTTATACCAACTGAAGACACGACAGAAAATGGGGGGGGGGGCAGTTTCAACAGAGATCTAAGCAACAACTAACAGTACAAACTCTAAAACCAAAAATATATACTCAGCTCTGTATATTTGCAGATCAGTCTCTCAGAACAGGGAGACAACAGTTTCAACAGAGATCTAAGCAACAATTAACAAACTCTATAACCAAAATAAATATACTCAGTTCTGTGTATTTGCAGATAGTGAAACCACAGTAAAAAAATGTCTTCAAAGCCAACTTCATGCTTCTTAAGACAGAAGTGGTGAATTTCATGACACCCATGCAGATGGACAATACAGTTACAACTTCTGAATCCTATACAAATGCACTCTATAAGCGCTTACATGAGTGCATGGATTGTGCTATCCCAAACAGAACCAAGACGCTATCCTCCAAAAAAAGGAAGCCAATCTGTTGGTTCCCTGCCATAAACAAACTGTACAACAGAAGGAAGAAACTGTTGCAAAAGAGAGTAAAATCCCATGAGTGGAGGAGCTCCCTTGTCAGCCTCAGTAAGAAGCTGAGATCCCTTATAAGATCCCCCAAATCTAGCTACAAAAACAAAATTGCCACTAATTCTAAGGACAACCACAAAGCATTCTATGGCTATGTCAAGAATCTCGATGGCATCACCTAGATCTGCTCTGAGTTACAGCACAAAGGCACGAAAATTACAGAACCAACTGATATTGCCAACATCCTGGCTAACTTTACCCCCCCATCCCCTAAAGGGCCCATATTTATACAGGAAGAATGCAGAGTCCCTGTAATCACAACTACACAGGTAAAAGCTGCACTCTCTAAAGCCAAAAACACAGCATCCACGGGAGCGGCCAACATCCCAGGCTGCATTTTAAATGGACTTCAGAATGGATTGGCTCCCCACTTAAGCACCATGTTCAATAATAACCTTGCATGAGGCTTTGTGCCCACTGAATGATGCACAGCAACAGTTATCCCACTCCACAAAGGGGGAGCCACCACTGATCCCGGGAACTATCGACCTATTAGCCTGATGAGCCTGGTCTGCAAGGCCATGGAACATATCATCATGGAACTCATAAACATAGCTCTCAACCTTCCATCTCCAAAATGAGGAACACTCGCCTTCATAATGTGGAACAAATGGGCAAAATGTGGAACACATGCTAATGGCTTACTAACAACTTCAACTAGGAAGGTCACAGGATGGTTAAAATATGATGGTTTTACTTAAAAAAAAGATCCTTTAATGAATTAAAATGATTAATTTCTATTTACCATGGATTTCACTTAAAAAAACTCCTAACACTGAATGTGTGACAGACTGTTGCAATGTGGAACTTTGAGGAACTTCGAGGAACATGAACTTTTTAAGACCCCAAATGAGGTACATTCCTCGTAATGAGGTACACTTGAGAGGTATGCTCATAAACAAAGACATTGGTAACCTCCAAACTCTGGATCCCACCCAGTTCGGGTTTGTGAAAGGCAGATCATGCCTCATGAACCTGATTGACTTCTTTGAGGTAGTCACCAAAGCCGTAGATGAGGGTAAGGTGGTTCACACAGCCTATCTTGACCTCACCAAGGCTTTCGACACCATCCCCCATTCTGGAATTATAGCTAAAATCACTAAACTAGGTATAAATCCCTACATCACAAGATGGGTTGCCAACTGGCTCACTGACAGAACCCACATTGTAAAAGTTGCAGACTCCAAATCTGACCTCAAAGCAGTGACAAGTGGAGTACCACAGGGTTCCGTCCTGGGACCTCTCCTGTTTGGTATCTACTTCTCTGAAATATAGGCTAACACAGAAGACCTCTGGCTAATGAAGTTCACAGATGACTGCAAACTAGGAGCCATAATCAAGTCCCCAAATGATGTGAACATCCAACAGAAGGGTCTCGCTGAGACAGATGCCTGGTGTCAGAGCCATGCCCTCAAGCTCAATGCCAAAATGTGCAGTGCCATCCCCGTTATTAAAAACTCCGTACCCATGAACTACCACATAGGCAGCAATGTAATTAACACCAAATGTGTGATAAGAGACCTTGGGACCCAGGTAGACAGTAGTCTCTCCTTTGATAGTCCCATCGCCACAGTAGTCAAGAAGTCATTCTACATGGCATACCTCATCATAAAAGGGTTCTTATCCATGAAAAAAGAGGTCATTGCTCCCCTGTACTTGACACTCATTAGACCCATTATAGAGTACAATGCCCCTTTTGCAATATACCTCATAAGACATCAGCAGCAGCTGGAAATCCACAGAAGTACCTCACAAAGAGGAATACTGGCCTCAAACAAATGCCCTACACTGACCGCCTCAAAAAACTCCAGCTTTACTCCATAGCATATCACCTACTCCGAGGTGATCTCTGCCTAACATATAAAGCTATGTCAAACCCAAAGCTGTTGGACATGCTACAACTAAAGAAATCCCAATCCCTCTGAGCTACATGCTCTAGGGACCTAAACCTTGTCACCACAATAAACAGGACATGCTGGAGGGATAGATTCCTGTCCCAGAGACTTCCCCATACTCTGGAACAGGCTATCCATCTATGTCAAGCAAAGTTCTTCATTAGCACTCTTCAAGAAAAATCTTGATGAGTGGATGGGAAATAGGAAATACACCTTGGGGATCACTTCTGTGTCTCTGTTCGACAGTGGCACAGGAAAATAACTTTCTTGGGTGGCGTAAGTCAGGGAACCTTGTTGGCTAGTCTTACACAGGCCCTTGGGCCGATAGCCTAGTACCTACCTATGAACCTATGAACCTATTATACATTTGTAAAAACATAAAAAGAAATGTATGATAATTTCCAGCAGCATTCACATGTTTGTACAAAGCATTTCTCAGACTGCTTTTTCTAATATCATTTATGTGTTCCCTAATGCGATCTTTAAGCACTCTGTTTGACTTCCCAACATAAAAACCTTTGCATGGTTTACATGTAGCAAGATCCACTAAGTTACTGCTTTTGCAGTCAGCATAAAATTTAAATTGATACACATAATTAATGATGGGACAAGCATAGCTAGATTCATTACAAATAAACCTATGCATATTACATGTTCGACATGCAAAGGTGCCCTGCCTATCAGAGCAAACCTTTTTCTTCACATTAGAATTATAACAAATTCTCCTTTTTAAAGACAAACCATTTTTAAAACAAAATGGGGGAGCATCACCGAATAACATTTTTCATTTGTTATCAGACATAAAAAATGGCCAATGTTTCATAACAATATCATGAATAAGATGAATATCTTTAGAGTAATTTAAGTTCATTCTAAGTTTATTGCAAATATTTTCTTTTCTATAGTCAGTATTATTGTTATTAATTGAGAAATGTGGTTTTAGCTAGATCCTTCTATGTGATAAAACCTCACTAATAGTACATTCAGTTTCAAGATCAGAATACTGTCTAGCTAAAAAATCAATTTTCATTTCCCGAAATGTTCTGAGCATATTTTCATCATTTTCATTTAATCTAGCTACTCTATAAAACTGATTTTTAAGAACATTTCTATGCACACGATGTGGATGCATGCTCTTTCGATGTAACATATTGGGCCGGATTCACGATGGCTTGCATGGAGTCTAAGAGTAGAGTAAGACTCCATGCAGCCATCATGTCCAACGAGCGATCCAGGAACAGCCTGTAGGGGTATGTAAGAGAGCTCCTAAAACAGCTCTTACACGGACAGGGCTGGGATATGCAAATCACCTCAATTGCAGGCGAAAGGCATGCAAATGAGGTAGATTTGCGATTCAGGAAACCCGAACCTGTCCGAGTAAGAGCAGTGTTATTTGCAGAAATGTACTCAGTTGACAACTGAGTACCGTTCTACAAATTGCAAAACGGAGCCGTGACAGCTCCAAATAAAGGTTGCATCCAGTGCAGGAAGCATGCCAATGGCCAAATATACTGCCATTGGAAATGTTCCCTGATGCAAAATTAAAATAAAAATAATTTTATTTTTTTCGCTGATTTCCGATGTTTAAGCATAGCGCAGCGCCGCGCAAATGGGCTGCACTCTAAAACACAGAATACTACAAATTAAAACCCACAAATGTGGATTTTATTGAAAGTGGTAATGTACAATGCAAGGGAATGGCAGGCTGAAGACAAGATGACCACCGAGTAGAGGTTGCTAAGGGGGGAAGCTCAGTCTAAGACATGTAACCAAGCATTAGTAGGCAATCCTATGTAAATGAGTGTTAGGATAGTGAATCGCTAGTTTACATAGCAAATGAGCACAGTCAGTGGAGTGTTGGAGTAGGATATGGGGAGTAACAGAGTAGAAAATAGGTGAAATCACGAGGGGGGTATGTATGAAAGAAGTGAAGCTCATTGGAGCAGAGTGGCATGTGTCCGCTGTCATTTAGACATCGTGGAAAGAGGTGTGTCAACAGGTAGGCTAGGGAAAGCCAAGAAATGGAAGGTGTATGCCGTGGATAACACCAAAGTTTCTTGCTGAGCAGGTATGCGTGCATGTGCACACCTGTAAACCCGAGTAAGACAGAGTGCACGCGTGTAAGCATGAGTGTGCGCGTTTAAGCTGGAGTAAGCATGTATAAGGCTGTTTAAAGAGTTGTAAGCGCATTTGCGCTGTTGTGCGCACATTTTAACCCAAATAAGCAAGTTGTAAGCATGTGTGCACGTGTGTTAGCTGCTGTGCGCGTGTTTGCACTTGTGTGCGCGGCGCTCCCCCCTGAGGAAACAGAAAGGAAAAAGGAAGCACAACAAATAGTAGGAAGCTACCAGGGCATACTAGCAGAGCTAGCAGGTGAAAACAATCAGAATCAGGCAATTACACAGGCAGTACACTTGCCCAGCCCAGCCTAGCACTGAAAACTCTGCCAACAACAGTCCATTATGTTTCTCACAACAGACACTGCAGTAAGCTAATAGAAGTGAAAACTGAAAAAGCTTTACTGAGACAAAGAAATGTTAGAGGCTGCCATTGCTGTTATAAGGTGACATATGCAACATGCTGAGGGTGGTGACAATGGAAATGCTGCTGGACAACCCACAGTGAGGAGACGGAGAAAAGTGTACAGGCCCAGGGTAACCTACCAGGGGCTACATGAGTTGGAGGTAGTGGAGCGCTATAGAGTGGACAGAGACCTCCTGCAGCAAATTGTTGAGCTGTGTAGGCCATGCCTCACACACAGAACCAACAGAGGGGAACGCATCCCAGTGGAAACCAAGGTATGTGTTGGCCTAAGAATATTAGCAACAGGTACCTTCCAGAGACCAACTGGTGATATGATGGGGATATCACAGGCATCAGCATCCAGGGTACTACACCAGTTCCTGGATGCCATGTCAGCACATGTAAGTGATCATGTATATTTCCCCAATTCCTGTGAGGTATTGGCCAGCAATATGCATCTCTTCCAGCAAATAGCGGAATACCCTGAGGTAGTGGGTGCAATAGACTGCACGCACATACACATCAAAGCACCAGCCGGTGAGCAGGGTAGGGTCTACTTCAACCGCAAGGGCTTCCTCTCCATCAACTGCCAGGTTGTGTGTGATGCCCAGGGCATAATACTGAATCTGTGTGCAGGCTGCCCTGGAAGCTACCATGATTCCCATATCTGGCATCTGATGCAGCTGTACCAGACATTTGCCAATGGGGACATCCCGCATGGTCACCTAGAGGGGGATGCTGGCTATGCACTGGAGCCGTGGCTGATGACACCCATCAGAAACGCACACACACCTGAACAAGAATGCCATAATGAGGCGCATGCACAAACACGTAATGTAATAAGAGCATGTGTTTGGGCTGCTCAAGTCATGGTTCCAGTGCCTGGACACATCTGGTAGAGCCTTGCAGTACTCACCAACTACATGTACCCAAATTGTCATGGTATGTGCTATGCTACATAATATGATCCTGTGAAAACAGCTGCAGCAGGACCAGCATAGGCCTGGGCCAAACAGCCCCCCACCATTGCCAAGGCCATCACAGGCAGAGCATGACTCAGAGGAGGAACAACCTGAGCCTGCCCCAGTAGGCAGAAGGAGGTGTGCCCAGTATGCTTTGGCCTTGGCAAAGAGGCAACGCATAGCACATACACTGGCTCAGTAGGAACTCTGGAAATGATACCCCTCTCTGACTCACACATAAAGTAAAAGGGATGCCTAAGTTGACACTACCTGCTTCCAAACATGTGCAGGGAGTGTAGTATGTGCATCCAACATAGGCAGCCCTGCAGCACCACCTAAGGCATGAATGCCATGTGTTAAGCAATATAAAGCAGTGCTAAACAACAATTACCACCATGTAGTATATGCAAACAAAATCGCACACACCAACTAGCACAACTGTGGTCAATGTTGAGTAATATTGGGCAACGTCCATCAATGTTGGTGAATATTGAGCAATGCCGGACAAGCCTGGTCTAAGTAGGGCATAGCTGAACAAAAGCCAACATGCTCATATATGCTTAACAGGCCCTTAAGCACTCCGGTCTGCTCAGTATGAAAATATAAAGCAGTGACGGGCCTTGAACCCAGGATACTGTGCACTATAGCCAACGTACTGAACCACTAAACCATGACAATATTGCAGTGGTCCACCTGTATGATGGAATGTTGATAAGTCTATGCAAAGTATTCCATGGAAACCCTGCAGGCACAGCATAATCCTTGTTGAGTTATGACACAAAGGTGAGTCCTGCAGTGAGAACAGAAACTGACTTCCAACACACACAGTATAAATGTTAATATTGGTCATGTTCGCACACATCAGCAAATGTAGTGGACCTCAGATAGCAACATACTGAAGGGTCACACTGGGCATGCTCACACACTTGAATAAATGAGACAAATGTCAGGCAACAAAACATGGAATGGTAGAACTGGGCATGCTCACACACTTAGGCCATGTATGAGTACAGCAGTGGGCCACGCATATCTGGCAGTTGCATGTGTTAACCCAGGAACCTGTCACTATAGAGCAATCTGCCCTGTGCACACAGTTATATAACAACAGACACATCTATAATATAGTGGAACCCTGTCATAATCAAATATGTTCTGCAGATACTGAAGTTGTTCATGGAAACTGGTAAAGCAAAGATGATAAAGACCTGCAAACAGTATCAGCAATAAACATTGTGCATCATGAACATTAGCATAGGTTCAGAGGTCGATACTAGGCTATCTGCCCTAGGGCATGTACAAGCCTAGCAAGAGTGTGTTTGGCATTCGCAACCTTGTCAGATTACTACACTGTGTGTGTGAATAGTAGGTCACACAAGATAGCCCATGTACATTTAGGCTAGTGTACCTCTGTCTAGCAGGGACACAGAAGATATTCCAGGGGTAAATATACAATCACCCATACAGTCGTCAAGATGTCTCCAGTAGGTGGTCAGTGGGTGGCTCTGCCTATGTGAAACTGGGATTACATTCTGTAGTGAGTGGAGCCTCTGGGATAAGAATCTGTCCCTCCACAATGTCCTATTAACATCTGTGCTGAGGTATGTGTCCCTGGAGTGTGTAGCTCCATGGGAGTTGGATATCCTGAGGTGGAGCATGTCCAGTGATTCTGGTTTGGGTATATCTGTAAACAACAGGCACACATCATATCAGAGTAGGTGGTAAGTGACTGAGTAGAGCTGGAGTTACTGCATCTGAACTATGCAGGGCATCTGTGTGAGTCCCTAGATCTGCTTGGTGAGGACTGTCCATGGCCAGTACAGTTGCTGCAGGTATCAGGTAAGATACACCCCAATTGTTTCATTGTAACCAAGCATGGATGTGATGAGTATAGGGGCACAATGACCTCACTCGATCTAGATGTGAAACCCTATGGGATAAGGTGGCCCACATAGAAGGTGTGTCCAACCACTTTGGCAATGTGAATGTTAAAGGTGACAGTACGAACAAGTCATGTCCCCAAACCCCTAACAACTCCTACTGTATGTAATGGAGTACTACCAATGCGGTAATGTGTGGGCATGTTGTTACTCCCAAAGGGTATGACTATGCAACTAATGGCATTTAGCTGTAGGCCATGACTCAGGCACCAGTCATCCATCTCTGTGAGACCCTGATTGAGTATGCATGTGGCAGCTGGAGAGTTGATCATGGCACCCAGCTTGCAGTCAAGTGCAAACATGTTCAGCAATATTCCCCCTGTGGTAGCCTGTACGTAAGAAAAATATATACTGAACAAGAGAGATCCCAGGACCAAGCCGTGTGGGATGCCATGTGTAACTGCTGTATAGTCAGACATGGCACCTGCAATTCTGACCATGTGTGTGCTATCCCTGATCTAGGTATCAATCCATTGTGTGAGACATGTGTCCATATTGACATTGGTGAGCCTATCCATAGTGGCCCAGTGGGTTATTGTGTTGAAGGGTTTTGCAAGGTTCAGGTAGGCTGTGTGGACAGCCATCCCTATGTTGATGGACCTGTTAGCCATTTAAAGAATACAAACAGGTTCAAGAGGCAAGATCTGCCCACAACAATGCTGAAATGTGTAGGACACAGTGTCTGTAGGTTCCCGATGTCTATGTTTAGGAGTCCTATGACAATATGCTCCATAGCTTTGCAGAACAGGCTACATAGGCTTATAGGGCAATATTGTCTGTGGTCCATTGTGGCACCAACTCTGTGGAGCGGGAACACTGTTGCAGTATGCCATTCCTTAGGTACATATCCTGTGGTAACTCCGATATTGAACATCGATGTAATGTGAGGGTTGCGTTTGTCATGATGCTCGTGTATGATGCAGGCTGGAACACCATCTGGTCAAATTGATACTGTGATGTACGCTGTGGGGAGGGCAGCACTCACCTGTTACTGTGTGATGTCAGGGAGGTTAGACTCTTTTGGGATGGATAGTTGCTCCTTAGGGGGGATGGGTGGGAGACATCTGCAATTAACCTGTTTGCCAGGATGTAGGCAATGCCAGTGGGTTCAGGGTAGGTTTAGTCAGTTATGTAGTAACTCACAGCATATCAGTGAGTGGCCACCCAGGTACCTGACATAACTGAAGAAGGCTGTGTGATAGTCCAACGTGTCAGTTGCAATTGTCTGGTAGAAGCGGCCCTTAGAAAAGTCCATGAGTGATTGTAGCTGTCTGCTAGTACAGATCACAGATGCCTTCCCAGTCTGGGATTGTGCTCTATCATGTAGTAGCATCCTCCTGACGTTGTACAGCTTATTAATGGCTGGGGTCTACCAGACATGTCACCTGCTATTGTAGTAGTGGGTACTGTTGTTATTTAGGATAGCACAATCCATGCAGTCCACTAGGTGTCCATAGAATGTGTATGTAAAGGATGCAGCAGTGTGAGCCGTATATGACACTGTCTCAGGATCTCTGAAGGATACCACCCTGCTTTGGTGAAGTGAGATGTTTGCTCATGAGAAGTTCATCAAGATTACCCAGGATGGGTGTGTGGAGGGTATATGTACGTCCTGTGAGATACATATATGTTCTGACCTTACCAGTGAGGGGTATATCACTGGTGAGGAACATAGAGTCCCCATGTTGGTGATGAGCAGGTCCAATATGTATTCCCCCTTGTGGCTGTGCTGAATGGTTGTGCCAAAGCATGTGAGTCCACAAATTGTAGTGACTGTTGGGTGAGGTTGTCAGAGCTTGAGTAGTATTCCCAGTCAATATTTGTGTATATGAAGTCATACAATATAACGGTGTTTGTGAAGACCTTCATATTCTCCATAGTTCCCACAAAAGCCAAATGTGGTTCCTGAGTTTGGGAGTGTGTTCTGTAGCAGACAACATACTGAAAGGCAGTATTGCACAATGGTAGTTGTATATGTATGGTCTGTGATGCTTTGTGCAGTGCCACTAACCTGGAGGTGTGTGTATCTGTGATGTATAAGGATACTCCCTCTAGTTGTGTTGTCTTTTCCAAGTCTTGTTGTCAGACAGCATGGTATGAAACATAACATGGTAGTGCTGGCGTGCATAAGCGAGCCTGAGCCAAGCATCTGTCAGTGCACATATATTGCTCTCCTCCATACTGAGGAGAGTCCTGAGTGGCCAAAATATGAGGTTAACACAACTGTTGTTGAGCAGCATTACCCTTAGTTTCATTTAACCTGTAACGTCTATGGAGGTGGGTTTGTCTTCTGAGCCCTGCTTAAAAAAGGCACTATGGTGGTAGCAAGAGCCTTAGCCAGCATACCAAAGTCCAAGAGTGACAAGTGCAAGCTGTCCATAGTGAAGTTATGTGGCATGTTGAGCATGTCACCATATGCTGACAGACACTGTATACCCTATGAATTAAACAAATTTGTTAGCCAACTGTTAAATGTGATATGTGTGTCCGTATACTGTGACATCATAATTGGTGGGTGTAAGATGCTAGACAAGGTCAGGGTCATACTGGCCTGGGCTACATGATCAGAGTGTACCTCCATGTATCATGTCATGTGGTCCAGGGAGTAACATCTGAGGTTACACACACCAGCATGGACAATGATGGTGCCAGTCTTGCACTTGCTTTGGAGTGACCTGACTGCCTGTGTTATGCGGCAGATCCTGGCACCCAACAGACAGCCCAAAGTGACTATTCCCTTGTCAGGGCTGGTGAGTGGTACGTCCGTGTGTCTGAACATAAGTGTCACCTATTACAAGTGTATTAGGTGTGTTGTGTAGCCCGAAGGGCAGTGACTGTGTGGCACACTGACATTGTGAACTTTGTAATATGTGGGTATTGTAGTGGGGTAGCAGGTGTGTGTGTGTCCACTTTGGAGGTCTCTGCTGCTTAGGTAGAGCACATTTACAGCATCCGAGTATGTCAATGTGTGCTAATGTGGTTTGAGTGCTGTTGCTAGAGGATATGTGAGACTGATATGTGGTGTGTGTGGATACCTTCACCACCTGATAGACTGTGCCAGTCATGGGTCAAGAGAGTTCAGCTCCCTGTATGTCTATATAGGTGCATCTCACACATATATCTGAGTTTGTCGGGAGGAGGAGAGGGTTGTCTGTGTACATGAGGCAGATGTGACATTGTGTCAATATCACAATATCCACCAGCTAGACTGAAGAGTACACACAAAACCGACCCCTGGACATTCCAGGATATTATCATGACATACTCTGTAGCCTGATCACAAAGGATCAGTAGGGTGTTAAGCGTGTAAAAGAGTATAACAGGGATTAGTGCTCATGTTCGTTAGTGTTTTGTAAAGAGGAGCAGAGAAGGACTCCAGACTGAATCATTACATCTCCTTCAGCTATGTCATAAATATCAATGTACACCCATATATGTCCTGAGTCAGGGCCAACTGTACCTGAGTGTCAATGCTGACATCATGACAGACAGGCCCATATGTACATACCCATCCCCCACTGACAATAGTCCACATCATCATACCAGGAGATATCACATGTAGAATGGATGAGCAGCTACCCCCACTGCCAAAGGCATGGCAGCAGGTGGAATACATTGATTCCCAATATGTGTCATGCACAAACTACAGAACAAACAGATAATGCACCTGAACAGTCAGCTGAGCCGCACCCCTTACAAAGGATGTGGAACCGTTGAATGTGTCACAGCTACATATGGCACTCCCCACAAGTGTTGCTGCACAACACACCATGGGAAGTCAAGTCCAGTACGCCTATGAGGTCTGATCTGCAAGGTCATGGAGTCCATCATGGTTGCAGTCATAAACACAGCTATTGGAAGCTGACACACACACAACCCTACCAACTGTGGTATGTTCATGTGCGGATCATGGTTCCCAAACATGCTAGACTGTTTGCAAGGCAGCCACCCAGGACATACATCAATGAACACATCAACACATGTGTCACATAGACTTTGAATAGCCCTTTATCAACATCCCAGACACATGTAGTATCCACAAAACCAAGAAGCTGTGCATAAATATGTGTTGACATATGACGGAATGTCAATGTCTCCACAGATAGATCACACAAGGTAAGGATTCTGAGGTCATGTTCAAGCTGTTGACACCTGCTGACCCACATGGACCATACCTGGAATGGCATAAAACAAAGTGTACACACATCACCATGTCCAGTCTGATGATGTCACCATTCTATAAATACAGCAGGAGAAGGGAAACCGGCCAGTAAAGCAAACAGCGTGCCGTGTTAATGCGGCTCTTTCCAGTATCATAACATAGTTAGGTAGGGGTTTGAATCCTGCAAATTCTGACTGTGTGTGTGTCATTGTTGGTCAACGCGGTGTGGGTTTTGCTTTTACTATGGTATGACATAGTATGATGACAACAGTAAGTGCATTGCAGACATCAGGTATCTGCATGGCAAATATATATGTTTACATATCCCCACAATCAGTACATAAGTGTGAAGCCTGCATACCACCTGAATACATTTGTTTTTGTTGACAGGTTGTGCCGCTTCTTCTCAGATCGTAGGTCAGATATGTATGTATGTGACATGGCTGTCCACTGTCGTGTTCTGTGGCCAAGGTCATCTGCGGCACACACACCCATGACAGTTACTTAAGAGTAGTGTGAGTGAGGGTATATGCCTGGGGTATATGTCAGACGTAGTCATACACAACAAAGTCTGCCAAGAATGGACAGTCTTTATAGGAGTACAACTGCCTTGTGGATATGCATTCAGGCCTCTAATGTCTTATGTGATACACCTTGGGACTCCACAATACCTATGGATATGTGGATACCAAGGGACACATGACATGACATGGGTCTGTATGAACACAATGGTACCCGACATACATGTTGAGGGCTACCACCTGTGTGGTACTGAGGGGATAGTATGTTTAGTACATGAGGATGACTATGCCATAGTTGGCTTACTGCTATACAGCATGTATCACACAACAGGTATCTGTCTTTATGATACCCTTGTGTAGGATATGCGTCCCATCCAAGGAATGCATTGTAGGCCAATCCATTCATTCCCACATTTGGATGGGCACATCCCTAGTGTGTCTGCATGTACGTAAGGGGGCTATATGACACACAGTTGTGGTCACAGTAATGGGTGGCGGTCATCACCATTGGTTAGTGTTATAGTGTAGCACCGGAAGGATCCAATTGATACTAGGTTCCCTACTACTGTGTGTCATTTGTCAGGACATCATCCAATGATTGCTTATAGTCATGCTGTTGAGGTTGTGTATGCTACCAGACCGCAAATCATTGACTGATATTAATGGTATCACCCGCAGCATAGTGTCAACCCATGTCATACACACGTCTACCCATGTTAGTACATAACTGTAGTAGAATGCATACTGGCCATTGAAAGATGCAATGAGATGTTAACAATGTGTATGACAGGGTATGCCACACTTCCCATGTGTCCACTATGCACGTACATCCAGACAGTGCGCACCCACCATGTTCACAGATGTACACTTGCTAATCTGTACTGCACATATCACACACGTACTGTCCAATCACTAACACATGCTGGCAACACATCACACATCAGCCAAGTGGCACATGGGTGGATAATACATACTCAGACCTAACAGTGGTGTAAACAATGCTACATTGACAATCAGAGCTTTGATGCATAATGTCTGCTCAGATATACCTACAAGGATGTAGTTACACTTCCTTGTTGACAACTTGATATTATTGCTACACTGCTATAGTGTCACCCTGTGCATCAGCACCATGTTAGCCTATCCCTCCGTTGATAATGCAGATGACAGGAGGCGGCACAGGTATCATCATATGCACAGGGCATTTTGTTGTTTTCCAGAGCCTGACATTGACCCACCCAATCGACATGTGTGTGTGTGTGTGTGTGTGTGTGTGTGTGTGTGTGTGTGTGTGTGCACGCATGTGTGTGTGAGGGACAACAGTACAGCATGGGCCAATGTTGGTGTAATGTGTGTGTGTATGTGTGAGCCCTAGTTGTTTGCTTAATGTGTGTGTGTCTGCATGCACACAGCTCCACCATGTAGCTGTCATATACGGTGGTTTGTGGGACAGCCACAGACTGTACCTGCTTGGCTGTACAGATCACTGTCTCTGGCCACGGACACAGTACCTGTGCCTGGCAGGGGTGCTACGGACAGTATCGGGTACCAACCCTGACTGGGTACTGTCATCAGAAGCAGAGGTATGATGACTGGACCCATGTCCCTGCTGGGACTGGCCAGAGCCACGTGCACGTGGTCTACTTGGATGGACAATGGACAGGCCAGCCCCAGCATGGTCCGGGCTCGAGGAAGACATGTTGCGGAGGGCATCTATTGTCTCCCCCCAATGTCAATAAATGACCTCGGTGTACGTCAGGATGGCACCGGCCAGGTCACGGATGCTGTCATTGATAGCGGTGTAATGTGCCCTCTGCGCCCTAAGTCCCTGCCTGGTGTACCATTCCATACGTGCCTGAGCCTTCATTACAGCCTGGAACATAGTGGTCATTGTAAGACCTGTGAGGGCACGCCTGCCAGGGGCAATACGTCCAGTGGTGCTCCCTCGAGAACCCCTGGACCTCCGCCTATGTGGTACCGTTCCGGGTCTATGGCTATGGCTGCTGTGAGGGGATGCAAGTGCCATGGGTACCACACTCTCCTGGTCAATGTCAACTGTATGCTGTCCCTCCCCTATGGCCATTGGTGGTGAGGGATGCAATGGCAGTATGAGTGTGCACATAGATGGAGTTGAACGCTGTATACTGTCGATTGGCGGACCAATGGCAGACCCTGTGCCAACATACATGTGTCATCATCACCACTATCCGTGGCAGTGACTTCAGGTCACCTGCTGCTTTCGCAAACCCCTACCTCAGCATCTGTGAGAGGAAGACAGGAAACGCACGTTATGGTCTGCATATGCACACATGCACACATGAACACATGAACACATGCACACATGCACACAGGAACACAGGAACACATGCACACAGGAACACAGGAACAAGGCACACTCCTCACTACAGAAGATACACACACACAACAGAAATCCAAATCATACTTAATACTGGTTGAAGGTGAGTGACAGTATCACAAGGCAAACAGTCATGTCACATGTGTGAGCATACAGAATAAGTGTTGATCAAGTCCATGCAGTGTGAGTGTAGGCAGCCATAGTTAATGACAGTGTGCATGGCTGTGGTGCATGTGTGTCCATGTTCAGTGATTGCCTACACCCTGGAACACAATGTGTACAAGGACACGACATTCCTGTGCAAGTATTATAAGCTCTGTAATGTCCTGTGCACCATCACACACAGGTATACATACCATGGCTGCACATGTTATCTGTGTGTCACATGGATTTCCATGTCTGATTGCAGTGTCTGTGTCTGTAGCAGATAATTGTGGACACAGGTGTAGCACCTGCATGTTATGTACACACACAGGATGAGTGGTGCATGTATACATGATGGGAAACCAATCCTGGACATGGCCATTGTAATAGTATGGGGTGTAGTACCGTTAGCCATCATCATCATGCATCATGTGGTCACTCAAGGCCACTAAAGTGTGCTAGACCACCGCCTAGCATGCTGTACCTGAACCGCAGTGCCGTGGCTAAGTTCACAATTACACAGCCACGTTACACAAGGGTGTGTGAGGTGCCCAATAGGGAGCATTGCCTAACATGACTGTGTTATGTGTTGAGGTGTGTTGCACAACCCCATGCTAGGCCCCTACCCCTCAGGTATATTATGTGTGGCGTGTGGATGACATGAGGGATACTGAAGTATGACCTGGCAGTGGGTGTCCGGTTACACTATGTGTAGCATGTTGAGGTGTACTGCGTATGACAAACGTGTTATGTTGTGTACATGTGTGTCAACTATGCCTATCCAATGTGCAGTACAGTGTTGCCACATTTGTGTCTGATACTCTGTGCATTGCATGTGATTAGGGCAGCTACTGACATGTTTCACGTCTCACAGCAAACATGCACAGTATGCATTATGCGTAGGTGTGTTATGTGTACATGGCCTACACCTCACCTATGACATGCACAGTTCAAAACCAAGTTTAAAGTGTTAACACACTCACCAGCATGTATCGTCTGCCCTGCTGTCACACCAGAGGGACCTGCAAGAATATGACACAGTTTGCCAGTGGCCACAACTGTGGCATTGCTACTGTGAATGTGCTAAACTACAGTAGAACAACAGGCATAGGTGTACAGATACTATTCAAATTATCAGTATTGCACACAATAGGCAGCACAACTGCTAAACAAAGTACACATCTCACATATGCATAATCTAACAATACAGGTAACAGTAGTCTACAGCTAGGGCATGTTACCTGCATGCTCCATGTCACCATGCTGGGTGGCTCCGGCCTCCATGATGACACATGTGTGATATTATTGCTGCTGTAGGCCAGGAGCCACCACACTTAGCAGCAGTTCCTCCACTCTGGTGAGGGGGAATGTATGGCCACCCCACCACCTGTGGCAATCTGTTGTCTGTGGATATCAGACGCATGCCGCCGGACATGTCTAATTAAATCACTGCAGTGATGGCGTATCTGTTCATATGTCCGGTTATGCATGCCTATGTCATTTACCCGACAAACAAGTTCTTGCCACAGTGCAGTACACTCCTGCTGGTGCTGGCTGGCCCTGGAAAACAGCAGGGTATAGTGCTGAACCAGGCTGTGGTGGATTTCCTGTTCCACTGTGGCTGTGTATGAGGGATTCCTGTGATGAGCCATAAGCCTGGAAGACAAGTAAATGATATGAGTGAGCAACTCATGTGGCACACTTAACATTATACAGTACAGATATCAGTTAACTGCCATATATAGCATCTGTTCATCTGTCAGAGGATACACACATTCAATACCACATATCAGTGCTCAGCCCACAACTGGCTGACAGTGCCTGCCACACTCCATATAACACACCAGTATACACCAGTACTCAGCACACTGTTTGGGATCCAATGCACAGCCTTGCCAGGGGGGTACATGTCAAGCTAATGCATGCAGAAATATGTCATCCATTGCAATGAATGTGAAGTACAGTTACAGTATAACCAGTAACCCACCCTAGTCCTTGATGCCATACCCTTACCTAACATATGTGCACAGTTGTTAATATAGCTGGCATACTGTTGTAACAGAGTATACATGTTGCTAGGTACACACGCAAACCCTGCATCACACATGTGATTGCGGACATGGTACAGGCATCATTACACACACATCAGACATTCATACAACACACAAATGTATGCTGACACAGACGAGCATTTCCTGTGTACCTTACAGTACTGTGTGCCCCTACTTACAGATACCTATGCCTGAGGTATGTAACCTGTGCAGACTACAGGAAACACACAAGACAGTGTTACCAGGGAATGTGAACATACACCATACTGTGCTGTTTAGGCCTACAGCTTCAGGTGGTACAACGGTTCAAATGTCGGCTGGATTCACCAGCAGGACCACTTACTGAGCATACATGTATTGCTTCAGCCTATGATGGGACATCACAGTCTTACACAAGGAACTACATCACAACATATACCATCCTACTATGTCTGCATCCCAATAACTGACACATCTTACTCTGGCCTCACACCTAGGACACAAATGATCATGACAGAAGCAACCTCACACTAAGCTATCACATCGTTACAGACCTTTCACACATTCGCTGTCACACTCATTCCACCTCAGATAGCAGGTATTGCACTGTATACATGTCTGTGTGCATTGTGTCATAAGTAGGTAATACGCTATTGGCCCTGGTGCCTACAGCAGGCTAGCCATATGCTACCCTGGCCTTTGACACACATGTAATTAGATTTCACTTCTTCCTGTCAACCGGATAGACAGAGGTGATTCCCAGGGCGTGTAACCTCTCTCTCAGACAATCATCAGGGGTATGTATGACATCTGCTACTGAGGAGCCTTGTTTGTTCATGCCGGGTGTTTTACTCCAGAGTATGGCATATTTGCCAGTAGGAGCCTATCCCTCCAGCATGTGCTGTTTAGTGAGGTTGCAGGAATTAGGGACCTAGGCCGTGTAGCCCGGTGGGATTGTAAGGTGTTGACATGGTGGTTGTCTGACTGCTATGAGTGTGGCATACCTCTGTATGTTCGGCAGAGGTAATCTCTGGGTGGCTGGAATACAACGCACTGTAGCTGTGGTTATGTGAGTCAGTCTGCATAGGATATGTGTTTCAGGGCAGTATTACCCATTGTGAGGTATGTCTGTGGCCTTTCCACTTGCTGTAGTTGTCGTGTGAGGTATATACCACATGGGGCATTGTGATGAGTACAGGGGAACACTGACCAATATTTCCGTACATGACACATCATTTGTGATGACACATACCACGTAGACAGATTACAAGACTAGTGTGGCACTGTGAATATCAAAGGGGAGGCTACATTCCACCTGTGTCCCATGTTCCCTTCTGACACGTTCAGTGTTAGTCAGGCAACCACATATCTGGTAGTTAGTGGGTAAAGTGTTTTGGAATGAGGTATGGAACTGCAGTATCAACACTGGTGTTCAGTCCATGCCTTGGTCACCAGGCACCTGTTGCAATACGTCTGATCCTGTGTCTCCCTCTCTCACTATATATATATATATGTATACATATATATATATATATATATATATATATATATATATATATATATATATATATATATATATATATATATATATGAAGTAAAATATTACCCAACAAAAGAATTGAAGAGCATCAAATTAAAGTCACGGATATACAATTCAAGTCGGTAATCTTAGACCAAGATCAAAGTACCACTTCAACAAGATATAGAGTCACTGCAGTAATCCAAATATAAAGAACAAACCATTCGGTCCAGATATAAAAACTCTTTAATTGTAAGTGCTTTCACGGCAACTGAAAAGCCGCTTCTTCAGACAAACAATGATAAACTACTGAGGCACTAAATTTAAAAACAGTGTATCAGCCTCAGCCAATGAACTGCAAGACAAATTTAAAGTGCTAGTGTGCAATGTAAAAACTATGATGCATATCAACAATGTTGCATAAACGAACAGTAAAAACAAGCAATAAAATACATTAAATTACATCCAACTAACTTATTGCTACAAGATAAAAACACATCTCTGAAAAAATAATAAATAATGGACATATCCTAGATGAATGCCGCAGAGATGCATCTAAAAAACTAAATAACTAAAACATATCTGGGAATAAACATGTGTCAATGTATCTATCTGAGCGTTCTGCCTTTTAGGTGTGGTTTAATGGATATCACTTTCGCTCTATTTTCCCTAAGGTTGTGCATTTCTTTGTATACTTTTTGAATTTCATCCTCAGTATACCCTCGAGTGATAAGTCCTTCATATAAACTCTCTAGCCCTGCCTGATAGTCATCTGTTCTAGTTGAAAGCCGTGAAATTCGCATCGCTTGGCCTTTTATAATATTGTTGAAAATGTGTGAATGATGCATACTTTCTCTATGGAGAAAGGGTGGTTTATAACAAGGCTTGCGATACATTTTAGTATTAATCACATTGTCTACCTTAAATATAGTGACATCTAAAAAGTCAATGCTATTTGGAGAGTTTATATGAAGGACTTATCACTCGAGGGTATACTGAGGATGAAATTCAAAAAGTATACAAAGAAATGCACAACCTTAGGGAAAATAGAGCGAAACCATTTTATTCAGCCATGACCAGTCATGAAGGGGAACTGAATAAAGTTACCAGCACTAGACCATTGGGTATTGTTCTACCCTTTGGTCGTGGCCTTAATGCCATCCAAGATTCCATCAAAAAGCATTGGAACATTCTAATAGTAGATGATAATGTAGCTAGGATAGTGGGACAGATTCCTTCTTTTACTTTCAGCAATATGTATAGCCTTTAGAGGCTATTATGTGGTACCCCCGCACCTGCATTTGGAGGCAGGACAGGCTTAGAGAGAACGAGCAAATGTGGGAAATGTCCACAATGCAGTTTCATTGATGAATCCCATTATTTTAGACATCCCATAACGGGACATCTATGGACACTTAACTGTAATAGTGACTGCACAACTAAAAATGTGGTCTATGTGGCCCATTGTGTACAATGCTTTTCCTTTTATGTAGGAAAAACTAATAGGACATTAAAAGAAAGAATACGCGACCATGGGTATTGTCTCGCCAGAGGCCAAGAGTATAGTGCTTTAGCAAAGCACACTCTAAGGGAGGGGGACACACATAGTTTTTTGTTTCAGGTATTACAAGTTATAAACATTAGTAAAAGACTAGGAGACATTGTGAACCTTACGGAGCAAGCGGAATTAAAATGGATTTGTAGGTTGGCCGCTCATAGGGAGAAAGGGCTGAATGAAGTGATATCCATTAAACCACACCTAAAAGGCAGACCGCTCAGATAGATACATTGACACATGTTTATTCCTAGATACGTTTTAGTTATTTAGTTTTTTAGATGCATCTCTGTGGCATTCATCTAGGATATGTCCATTATTTATTATTTTTTCAGAGATGTGTTTTTATCTTGTAGCAATAAGTTAGTTGGATGTAATTTAATGTATTTTATTGCTTGTTTTTACTGTTCGTTTATGCAACATTGTTGATATGCATCATAGTTTTTACATTGCACACTAGCACTTTAAATTTGTCTTGCAGTTCATTGGCTGAGGCTGATATACTGTTTTTAAATTTAGTGCTCAGTAGTTTATCGTTGTTTGTCTGAAGAAGCGGCTTTTCAGTTGCCGTGAAAGCGCTTACAATTAAAGAGTTTTTATATCTGGACCGAATGGTTTGTTCTTTATATTTGGATTACTGCAGTGACCCAATATCTTGAAGTGGTATTTTGATCT
Organism: Protopterus annectens; assembly: GCF_019279795.1. Classification (NCBI taxonomy): domain Eukaryota; kingdom Metazoa; phylum Chordata; order Ceratodontiformes; family Protopteridae; genus Protopterus; species Protopterus annectens. The sequence continues at coordinate 1,687,775,104 of NC_056743.1, forward strand.
TGGTCTAAGATTACCGACTTGAATTGCATATCCGTGACTTTAATTTGATGCTCTTCAATTCTTTCGTTGGGTAATATTTTACTTCATTTCACTTCTTTCCTGCATCCGGGTGGTTTATCTATATACATATATATATATATATATATATATATATATATATATATATATATATATATATACATATATATTTATATATCATTCTACATATATATATATATATATATATATATATATATATATATATATATATATATATATCTGTATATATCTATATATCTCTATATATCTATATATGTATATATCTATATATCTACATATATCTATATATCTATCTATATACATATATATATATATATATATATATATATATATATGTGTATATATACATATATACATATATATATATATATATATATATATATATATATATGTGTGTGTGTGTGTGTGTGTGTGTGTGTGTATATACACATACATATATATGTATATATATATATATATATATATATACATATATACACATATATATATATATATATATATATATATATATATATATATATATATATACATATACATACTTGTAAACATCCACTGCTGTACATATACATGCACATATATGCACATATACTGCCCACCTTTCGTGGTGGGAATATCAATTATGGAACAGTTGTGAGACATACAATTATGTAATAATATTGCACAGTGTTGTGCAGAATGCATTTCGCTGTCCTCAGGCCGTATAGCCATAGCAGACCTCACTGGCTGTAACTCAGTCCCACATCATTTAACCACCACATGACATATACCTGCACTGCTTGCTGTTTTCAATGCCACACACTACAACCTACATAGATATGTGCACATAGCAACCTTAAAATACATATATATGTCCAGCCTTCACTAACAGTTGCAGTATATCCCTTGCCCTATGCACATCTGCATATACATATAGGAACGGACTGCTACCACATAAGGAGTGTTCACAGTATGTAGAGTACACTTCAGACACATCATTTAGATGCCAGCAAATACATCAGTGTTACATACCTTACCTTTGTATTTCTCACCTCAGTGTGTTGTACCTGTTGATGTTTTCTTTTTTTATTATTAGGTTGGTGTCTTCAACTGCCTCTGTTTGTTTTTTTTTTGTTTTGGTTGGTTGGCATCTCCAACTGCCTCTGTTTGTTGTTTTTCTTTTGTTTTGGTTGGTGTTTGTTTTTTTTTGGGGGGGGGGGTTGGTGTCTCCAACTGCCTCTGTTTGTTTTTATTTATTGGGTTGGTGTCTCCAACTGCCTCTGTTTGTTTGTTTGTTTGTTTGTCTGTCTGTCTGTCTGTCTATCTCTCTCGCTCACTCTCTCTCTCTCCAGTTGCTGCAGTGATATTATTGCATGTGTGAACAGCAAGTACAGGCTGCTTTTGTAGGTATCTGCACATGTGCATGTGATGGCCTCTGCACCAATTGCTGTCCACCATTTAGTAATTGCATGCACCCTGCTGTGTGGTAATTGCAGTTCTCACTGTGATTTCAGGACACTGCTATAAAATAATAGGTTAGGTAGGCGTAGGCCTTTTAGTTTTGCAAGGTGGGGACCATGCTTGTTTGCTGTGGACACTGTTGTGTCAGTCAGACGGTTGGTATATGTCTCATATCTGAAGCGGGTTTGTAGCCAGTGAAATGCATGTTGTACTGAAACCTGACTGTTGCTTCTTCCAGTACACTCTTCTCAGTGTGTAAGTTTACTCACATCTCCTAATGCTAACACTGGATACATGGGAGTATGTACTTTCATTTGGAATTAGGGAATTAACTGGCATACAACAGTAGTTATTGCAATGCATTCCTATGGCTTTCCTATTTTCCCTTTACACTCACTCCTTGTAACGCATGTTATATTTCTTGATTGCAATGTATTCCTATGGCTTTCTTATTTTCCCTTTACATTCACTCCTTGTAATTGCATGTTATATTTCTTGATTGCAATGTATTCCTATGGCTTTCCTATTTTCCCTTTACATTCACTCCTTGTAATGCATGTTATATTTCTTTCAGCACCAAGTTATTGTATATCTGCTGTGGCTTAGTGGTACATCATGCAGACTGGTGAGTCCAAGGTGTGGTGTTTGAGACTGACAAGGGTATTTTATGTTGCTGCTGAACAATACAAGGGCCTTGTCATAAAGAGTGACTAAGGCACTTTAAAGCAGTTGTAAGCGGGTTTGCGTGGGTTTGCGTGACGCTTAGCGATGCTTAGCTACGCTTAGCTGAGCTTTTTGTATTTTAACAATACTAAGCTAAGCTTAGCTTAGCTCATTTTATGTTAGCAATAGTAAGCTAAGCTTGGCGTAGCTTATCATATCTTAGCAATGCTAAGCTAGGCGCACACATGCGCACACTGGTGCAAACCCGCTTACTACTGTTTACAAGTGCTAACCCCCGTGCTCATGTCTTTGACAGAAAAGTAAATGGGGAGATAGGAATGTGGTGATAAATGGTGCTCAAAGAGGGGAAGACAGTAGGGAAACTAGCTTGGGATGTAGACGATGGGTGTGGAGAAGGTCCATAGCTGCCCATTTCTTTACCAGCAACAGCTGTGCATATGCAATACATTAGGTGGGATATTTGAAACCTTCCACACCTGAGAGAGGGGTGAGGACATCTAAGTATGTTGTACTACCAATTATGAATATCAGGCACATGCACTGTTTGTGAACTGCTATACTGTCATTACTACGTTACTCACATCTGAACAGTTTGTGGTTTGTGTTGACATTAGCATAGTCTGCTCAGGACGACTCGACATATTTCTGTACTGTGTATGCCTACCTACACCCTTGGTTGTGCCTGACTACACGGGTATATAGTACCTTTGGGTAGGGGTGCAGAACTGCAGTGTGCATTATTTATTATCGTGTGATGTTTATCTTACTGAACATGCAGAGTTGCTGTGTACCTGTAAGTCTATGAAGGCTTGTAGTCTGTCTGAGTAGCTCCCACCTGTGGACATATCCAGATGGTAGACAGAAGTCAGCCTAGTATTCTTTGACTGTGCACCACAGCAGTCTTTTCAGCACCTGAACAATGGCATTGTCACAGGTGGTTGCTAGCAATTCATGGCTACATCCTTTGCTATTTCTGTGTTGTACTGCTACATAAGGGCATGCTTGTGGGATTCATTCTACAGCTATTTGCAGAGTGTTTAACAGCAGACAAGCTGATATGCCTGTGTATTTCTGACTCTTCCAGGCCTCAGATACTCTCACGTATATATTTGAACAGCCTCAGGGAAAGGTACATATAACTGGGATACACCTGTCATATAGTTCAGACATTTTGCAGTTCAAACTTTGGGTGATTCAGAGCATTTCTATTACTACACCTTTTCTGACATGCAAGCGGTGTCTACACTCACTTATTGACATTTGTTATTAAGTGAGATTCAACGCCTTTCTGTCTACTGTTAGTACATTTCACAGAGAGTCAGAGGGGCACAGCTAACATTTGTTTACAAATCAGGGTCATCACTGTAGAGCAGTCACTGTTGGGAGGTCTGGACTGTGACCTATGCAAATATGCCAGTGTGTATCCTGCTCTGATACTGTGTGGGGTTTGTAGGCTGCTACTGTAACCTTATTCCCTACTAGCATGGCTGATTCTCTTTTCACAGTCATGTCATGGAATTCAACAACACCTGCTGGTTATGGCCCACAGAACAAGATTTGTGTTTGGCTATTCCTATTTTCCCTTTACATTCACTCATGGTAATGGATGATAAATTGCTTTCAGCACTAAGTTATTGTATATCTGCTGTAGCTTAATGGTACTTCATACAGACTGGTGAGTCCAAGGTCCCGGGTTTGAGACTGACAAGGGTATTTTTATTTTGCTGTTGAGTAATACAAGGGCCTTGTCATACAGAGTGACTAAGGCACTTTTAAGCAGTTGTAAGTGTGTTGGCGTGGATTTGCTCAATGCTTAGCAATGCTTAGCTAAGCACACACAAGCTCACACTCACGCACCCCCGCTAACTACTGCTTAAAAGTGCTTACTCCCGCTAACCCCTGCGCTAATTTCTTTTAAAGAAAAGAAAATGGGGAGATAGGAAAGTGGTGAAAAAGGGGGCACAGAGAGGGACAGACAGTAGGAAAAAGCTCTGGATGTGCAGGAAGGGTGTAGGGAAGGCCCATAGCTGCCCATTTCTTTAACAGCAACAGCTGTGCATATGTTGAAAATTTGGAGGGAGTTTTGAGACCTTCCACCCCTGAGAGAGGGGTGAGGACAACATAGTTTGTTGCACTGCCAATTACAATTATCGGTGTACATGTCCTATGGACATGTGTGCAAAATGGGAAGCTATGTATTGGGTGTAATTTTTTTTCGGGTACAGATTGCCTTTTTTTTTTTCAGGTGAGAGTGATAAGTGAGGAAGGGAAATAGGTATATTTGGGGAGGTAGGTTGGGGAGGTAAGCAGACATGACAAACAAGATGCATACAGGGGCGGAATTTGACACTTGGGGTGGGTGAACACAATTGACGTGGAAGGTTGTTTGGAAATTGCAAGCCCATGAGCCCACAGATGGTAACAGTGGAACTGAGATCCCCACCCATGGGCAGTCACCACCGCACCTTCACAGCCCCGGAGGTGGCTGTGCTGGGGGCTGAGTAGGACGGGCAGGCTCACCCATGAGATGCGCCACTTTCGCCTCAAACTGGCGTAGGGGATCAGCGACTGAACGCTGGATCTCCCTACGAACCACGACCCGGACCCTTCGAAGTGTGATGGGTGGCCCTTCTCCGCCCACACTTGCACGGGGGGGGGGGACAAGCCCCATCCCCTGCAGCACTTCCACCCGAAGGTGGCACAGGACCAACAGAGGAGGGAAGTCCGGGCTGGGCACTAGAGCCACTGGTGCCAGGTGCACTCGCCAACTGAGGAGGGAGAGGTGGGTCCGCTGGGACTGGCCTTCCCATATGTTTTGTGATTAGGTGTGTTTCATTACAACATAAACAACAGCATTCCAGATTAGTTGTAACAGCATGCAGTAATATTCTCATTAACCCAACACACCACAGTTCCAACAGTTGAACAGCAAACATAACACATGCATATATTGAACAACAGTGGTTATTCCAACCGCATGCAGGGATGATTGGTAGCAACAGGCTACCATGAACATGGTGTTTGAACAGGGCACATGCGTCAACATGAGTGCAAATATTTATAGAAAAATAGGACGTATATCCCAACAAATATTTAAGATTACACATACCCATTGAGGTGTGGAATTGCATGGTTTATGCACAAACAGTAGGGTGTAGAAAAATCCTCCGTTAACATCTTATAAACACTTTTACTCTACACTACATTCCTAGTGACTGCAGGTATATATTCCCTACATGTATTATTACACTTGCCACCATGCATTAGGTTGTGTAGTGAGTTTGGCTAGTTCAATCTATACTTGACCTATATCTCACATACTAACTGTCCAGGATGCAGATGTTACTGCTACATATTTCATGGTTGCATTTATATTTCTTTATCTACATATCTGGATGTTTTCACATGACATTTTCACTTCAAATTGTACAGAACCCTGCATTTATTGAAGCACACTTACATTTCTGGGGAACATATTAGCATGCTGCTCGTGTGCCAGATTTACTTATGCATGCCAGCCAGTAACTGACTGTTGAGAACTGTATTTATAATTCACAGCTACTAGCACTTCCATCACCCACTTTAGATGGGAGTGCAGAACTCTGGGTTGCCAGCACTTTCTAACACAGTACTATTTGTATAATGCAAGGGTACAACAACATTTCATACTAAGTGAAACAGACACACTCTGGGTTTTAGACCTTTATTAATGACATTACACACTTTTCCACAGGCTCACTCCTTTATTTGTTTTTACGGTATATATGGCAGACATGTTCACAACATATTATACCTTTATTAACAGGTTAGCAAACTCATTTTTCAGGCTCACTCACATATTATTTTATATGATAGTGCCTGCAGAGATATTATTCCAGACATTTGTTACCTTTCTTAATGGGTTACTACACTCTTTTTCTGCCTCTCTAATGTTTTTATCTGACAGTACATGCAGAGGACTTATTCAGTCCATTTTATGGCTGTATTATTGGACTACAATACTTTCTTTCATGCTCTCTCCCATATTTTATATAACAATACATGCAGAATAATCACTAACCTGCCTGGCCGCGCAGCCTTAGCAGCCTATCAACATAGGCTTGCTGATTCGTAACACGGTCACCTGCAGCTGTAAAGTAAATGAAGGGATATTGAGACATTCCTATCCATTATACATACTCCATTATAAATTCTTACATACTGCATTCCATGGCTACATACTCAGTTGTGGGGCATCCCGCATCCCATGGGCCTCCTGTATCCACTGGTTCAGGCAGTCCTCCTTTCATCTCTTCATGTCCGCATGGTGGTGACGGACCTGCTCACCAGTCCTAGGAACACCTGTGGCACTGGTGAGGTCACGAGCTAACAAGTTCTATGCCTCTGCCTTGTACTCCATCCCTTGGAACGGGCCCTGCAGGAGTCTTGACTCGTGACAGTGGACAAGGAGCCAAACCATGTATTTGGACTCCTCGATGCCCCATCTCTGCACTTGGAAGCGCGTTCCCTCTCTGATACCAGACATTCTGACCGCAGATGTGAGCTACAATCAGTTGTGGCGTGTATTCCCGCCTGTGGGGCTTAAATATGCCGCATTTCCTGCACTTTTTTGTGATTTGCCATTTTGTAAAATTCTTGGCTGACTGGAGACCTGCTTAGTAATGGTTAAACTACCATTCCTAAGTTTATGAATGTTAATAGTGGCTGTTTCCCTTATGTTGCCATGGCTTAATGGTTCTGTACTTTGATTATGATGCAAAGGGTCCTGGGTTCAAACCTTGTCATTCTTTTATTTTAATGCTGTCTAGACAGGCTAGGGGGTGTGGCTGCATTTAAGCAACTTAGCTCTACTTTGCTCCCTTGTGCCCTACGGTGCCCTGGTTGGTGCGGCGCACATGTCCGCGCTGGGTAAAGCAGTTTTAAACGTTGGGCAACTCTATTGCGCTGGGTAAAGCACTATTACACTATGGGCAACTCTGTTTAGCTGGGTGAAGCGCTATTAAACTATGGGCAACTCTGTTTAGCTGGATAAAGCACTATTAAACTATGGGCACCTCTGTTTAGATGGGTATAGTGCTATTAAACTATGGGCACCTGTGTTTAGCTGTGTAAAATGTTGCTTAACGGCAGGCTATTATATATCTGGGTCTTTTCAAAATATATATTTTGTTTGCTGATACATTGGCGTGTCACTGCTTTTAATAAAATTTTAATCATATTTGTCTGGTATTATTTCAAATACTGATTTAAAACATAAATAAGAAGGGGAGTGGTGGGACTCGAACCATGAATACCTTCTCTTTGTGCATACGCTCTACCATTACACTATTGCTATTTGGATTAATTTACATAAGTAGTTCTTATAGGCTCTTCAATGTCACAATTGCTAACTGTGGTTAAGCAATGGGCACACCCGCGCAAACAAGCGCAAATACAGGCAGCTATATCGTGAATTAAAAAAAAAAATAATATTTTCCGTTTTATAACTCTGATGGGGGTTTACAGTGTCAGGGAGTGGGGTGTTGGGTGCAAGTACATTTGAGCGTACTCGCTCTTGTCTGTTGACATTATGCTTTTTAAAACCTTGCAGGGGCGTGGACTTTTAGACTGCTCGGCAGTCGGACACGCCCCTGCTTGCCTACTCAGTCTGTGTAAGAGTTATGGATGAGTCAGCGTGCCCTCATAAATATTCATGGCACGCTGACGTCATACCGTTCAACTGCAGCCTCTGAGTAAGACATATTAAGTCTTAAACGGAGTTTTCGTGAATCCGGCCCATTGTTTTTCTTTACAGGATTCTTAAACATGCTAGTTTTTAATGCACTACCATGTTTCATGGCAAATATATCCAAAAATTCAATATATTCATTATTAAGTACTAATGAGAATCTCAAAAAAGTTGTAGTAGTGTGCAAGTAATTAAAGAATTCATGTAAAGCCTTAGCTGATCCATTCCACACAATAAAGACAGCATCCACAAAATGACCATAATGAAAAATTAATTGTATAAAGATGTTTTCATCCATAAAAACATACAGTGACTCCCAGCAGACTAAAACCATATTGGCATAGCTATTTGCACACATGGTGCCTATAGCTATGCCGATTCTCTGCAAATATAAGATGTCTTGAAACACAAAAACATTATTTGCTAAAATAATTTCTAGCAATATACATATTAAATAAATACTATCTGACCTATAATTCCAATTTTAAGGCAAAAATACAGCCTAATAAAATCAATACCCACTTCATTAGGAATCACCATAAAAAGGGAGCTGGCATCCATACTGACCAACACAAAGTCAATCTCAGTATATCCTGCTGACCAGTTAAAAAGAGATGTAAGAAAATGTTTAGTATCCCTCAAAATAGTGTCCACTTCATCTAATACTAGACGTAACATGACAACATAGATGGACAATCGTTCAGTTGCCCACCCATAACCTGAAACAATTGGTCTCATGGGTGGGTGAACTAGAGACTTGTGGATTTTAGGTAAACCATACAATATAGGTATCTTGGGGTATTCAACAGTAAAAAATTCAAAAAAGTTCATGATCTAAAGAACCCTCCATCAAAAGATCATGGAGAAGCAAAAATATCCTTTCTAGCAGTTGTTTGATTTCATCCTTAGCTAATACTCTGTAAGTGTCAACATCAGTTAACACTTTATGAATACTCATTATATAAGTGGATGACGCCTTTATTGTGTGGAATGGACCAACTGAAGCATTACATGAACTTGCAGATGTGCAGTATTCCCATTAGGGCAGGGTCAGAGACTGGCAGGTAGGCCAGGCATGAGTTACCTCATCCTATACGATACAGATTATAGTGACAGAGCTTTCAGTCTATTTGCATACATCATGGCATGGTTTGTAGGGCTTGTATTTTCTTGGTTAGAAACCCCTGTGGTTTCTACAACTACTGCATATGTCTGATGAGGTACATGCAAGAGGAAGCATTATACTCTATTAGTGTTCTGATGAGGTTAAAGTACAGTTCTGTTATAACATTCTCAGATCTGGATACGATGGCCTGACTTGTAAGGTGCATGATGTAGCCTTTCCATAACACTGTGGAAACTTGGTGGTCGAAGCTGAGATTGCTGTCTATGTGTGTTCCCACATCTTGCACCACTGGGTTTGAGCATAGGGGGAGTGTTGTCAATGCTGTAATTAGTGGAGTATTCCACTTTGCATAAGGCAAAAGTAAAGACACATTTCTGTGTTTGTTTGTAGACTGTGTGGCTTTGGCACCAATCATTTGTCTGTGTTAGCCCCTCCTGTAATATGTTAACATCATTGTTGGACTCATTGATTGCATCCAATATGCAATAATCAGCATGCTTGGTAATCCAAAGGCCATATACTTTAGCCTGGACTGCTGAGAAATAGATTACAAGCAGTAAAGCTCCAAGCACAGATCCTTGGAATATGCCATTGATGACAGCTCTCCTGATATTCAACAACTTTCACAGTATGTGTTCTGTCGGTGAACCAGTTGGTTAACTATCTTGTGACATAAGGGTTAATCCCCCAGCTGGGAGAGTTTCTCAATGACACCTGCATGGGGGATTGTGTACAAACCCTAGACCAGATCAAGATAGGCAGTGTGTACTGTCTTACCTTCATCTAGGCCTATTACACAGAATCAATGTGCTGTGACAACATCACAGCTCACCTATAGTGTGACTCAGAATATACACCTACCTGACACTGTTGGCTAGACACACTCTCCAGATGGAATATATTACCATAGAAGGGTGTACATCAACATGCATCCATCTGATTGGGGGGACAGCACCTGATGCATGCATGTATAGACACATTCTGAATCTCCTCATCTGTGAAGTACACCAACATGTAATCATGGACCTTTTCTAAATGGACACTAGTAATATCCCGGCTGTGTGAAACAGACATGTGTGAGTTGTTAATGCTACATCCATGTCTGTTACATCTGCTAGATGTTCTCAGGTCATCAAGGGCATGCATTATGGCAACACTATCATCCTTCGGAACCTGACCAGGCCAAGGCATTTGACACAAATCCACATTGTGGTATTCACTGAATGCTGTCAGATGTGGCCATGAATACCTACATCACCAAGTGGGTTGACCACTGGATCACATACATGGCATCTAAATATATTGAAATGTGTGATGTGACATATGTCTCGCATCCAGTGATCAGGTCCATACATCAGGATTATCCACTGTCCCTTTCCTGTCCCTTATTTAAGTCACAGATAACAAGAATGACATACACATCCTGTGTCCAAACAGCTGTCTGGAGGACTACAGATTGTGGGTGACCATAGACTACAACTGTGATATTAGTGTAATACAGAGAGTATCAACACACACCAAAGATTACTGCTACAGCCATGATGACACATGAGATGAAACAAAAACATGGGGAGATTTGTTACATTATGAAAACAAATGTACAACGCAAGGATAATGTAGACATCACACCCCTATAAGCAGACCATAGTGGTATGTGACTTATGTCCTGGGATAGATGGTATGTGGAACTATTACACAGCTTGTAGCCGCAGTGGTGACTACTCCCTTGTATGTAGCAAAAATACTGAGGATGTGCAGGGCATCCACATCAAAGGTCATAATGCTGCCATAATTCACATCCTTCATCACACCAATAACTGAGTACAAAGCACTCTTCTTCATATACCTCCCTACATATCTTCCAGGGGAGCATAACTCAAGTGTACTACCTTTGCCACAGTGAGCTCCCACACATCTTATTGGTCATACATAGATATTTTTTTTGTTGCATAAACATTACTGTCTGATGGTGCTGAACCCCATCAAAGTGTTATTCCAGATGCATGTGTGATACTTTTTCCAGTTATGCACACAGTACATACAAATCTGTTTGACGACATTGATGGCATGGGTTACATTCATGACAGTGTGAAATGTGCTATATATATATATATATATAAAGCACTACAAAATCCTAAAAGTTCAAAATACTGAAAGCTGAAAATACTAAAACCTCAAAATCCTGAAAACAGACAGGATACCATCACTTGCTATATTCCAATAAAAGTACATACAGAAACATATTACCCTTCAACTATATGCAAGGGTCAAACCCCCCTGCACCCCCATGTTGGGGGGTTGCACCCCCCCACAAACACCCCCTGCTACTTAAGACACAGATGATATGACGAAGATATGATAAATATGACAATGATGAAGATTATGCTATCAGCCACCAAGACAGGTTTAAAGCTCTATCCCTATATCTGCCTCTTATTGATTAGTGTACAGAGATTCATAGCTAGTACTGCTTGCTTTTAAGGACCCAACTCTCCATGGTGTCCTACACCTCCGCAAAACAAGTGGCTTGACAAACACTCAAACTGAAAACTTGAATTTCGATCAGTAAATAACTAAGGCATGCTGAATGGATAGAATTAATACTCAGTGATTTACCCAGTACTGGAAACATTTTCTACTACATATAATACAGAATAATATGCTTATTTCCTTTGCTAATGATAGGCTGAGTGACTGTAAATTCATCGCAGTCCTGACTTGACTAGATCCCATTAAAGCCACAGAGATTGACTATTGGCAAGTTGATTGTGGTCCATGGAATCACGTTGCGTTGCAAACTTTATGAATTTATGAGAAATGGAACTTTGATTTTATGGATAGATGCATGCCAAATAACTTTTGCACTTATAACATCCTGTCATCATGATTTATTATAAAATGCTTCATATTATTTAGTAATAAAATATGAAAAATTATTTGTGCTGTGTCTCTCTCATAACCAGCAAAAAGCTGAACATGTATATACAGGAAACTCATTCTAAAGACTTTTACTTGCTGAATAACCGAATAACCTTTACACTCACAACAGCCTGTTATCTTATTTTTATAATGTTATTTACCTTTGTCTGTTAAACATAAAAAAAACATTTTTTTCTGTAGAAATTACTACCAGGATAAGCCATATATGGTATGATTTTGATTTGTGGGTAATTTTGTGCTGAATAGCAGTCTGTTAACTGTGACACCCATGCCCTGGCCTAGCAATCAAGGAGCCTCAATCCTCACCACTAACACCAGAGAGGGGGTCTCAAATATGAAGAAAGCATAACAAATACACACAGTAAAGTGCAATTTCCCTAAAGAGCACACACAGATCACAGTCAGTCCTGGGCTGGTTTCTCCCTTGCTCTCCAGGTCCCCAATAAGACTCTCCACTGGCACAGCTATAAGGTCCAGATCTCAACCTAGCTGGGCAGGTTAAACCTCCAGCACCCTCTCTGTCCAACCAGTGCTTTGTGTCCCTGCCCAAGTAGCTGACACAGACACACTTTGAGGTAAGAGTTTATACAACCACACAGACACTCCTGGGAAAGGCTGGCACAGGTTCTCCAACTGTGCCCCTATTACCCAGACTATATGGTAGTACCAGCTGCCACCACCCAACTAATATTTATCAGCTACTCAAAGGCCCTTAAAAGGGTGTCCAATTGTTACTGGGCAATATTATTATCCAACTGGTAGTATAACTAAACAGTCAAGGCTTATTAGAGTGACTTGGTACAGTGATCACTATAAATATGTAATGTACTCTCGAGCTTAAATTATCTCTACACAAAACAGCCACAGTTGAAAGGTTTTAAAATATTTAATAATAAATAAAAACACAGGACAATACTTCTTACTACACAGTGCTAGTCAAGAGTTCAGAGATCACAGAGAAATACTTAAAATACTTAAAATAATTCAGTAGTACAGTTCTGACATAACAGAAAAACACTTAGTCTAATCTTTCTAGTTCCTAGCTATATCTAAAAGAAAACACAAGTCTAAGATAACTTACATATGAGCAAGACAGTGTTGTTTGTTGGATGGTCAAGACAAAAATGCTTATTCCTTTCTGGTTCTCTCTGTTTAAATTGAAATTGCAATTCTGATTCACATTACATAATTCGTCACACTTTCCTGGGAATCCCAGGCTACACATTACATCATTCCTCACACTTCCTTCGGTTTCCAGGCTACAGAAGCTGCATTTATATTCTTAACATCTCCTTTTGTTATTTTGCAGCTGGTTAGGAAGCAGAGCAATAAAAATACATTTGCATGTTTAAAATCTAGCAATTTAACTCTTGGTAAAAACAATAGAAAGAATTTCATCATCTAGACCCTTCATTACCACTGTCTACATCAAAGGGTCACCACATGCTTTACTTTGGTCAGTAGAGTACACTGTTGTCACATTTTTTTTCCAGTTCCACATGTAATACTATTTCTTTACATTTAAAACAACAAGCTTGTAGTTTACATTCATATTTATAAATGACAGAATTATCTGCAAAATTCTATCTGGCTAGGCTGGCAGCCTTCATACCCCCCCCCCCACCCAGAGAACTCAAGCTAGTTTTTCAAGTGAACCTTGAGAAATGCTGCTTAAGAGGGTTAGGTCTATCTGAATGTACCTTACCCCATTCCATGTCTTGAGATCCCATCTGCATTGGCATTGCTAACCCCACTGAGGTGCTGCACTGACATATATTCTTGCAACCACAGGCTCCATCTTAGCAACTTGGCATTTTGCTGGCTGACTCTGTTTAACCATGTTAGGGGGTTGTGCTCTGTCATAACAGTGACTTTCCTTCCATACAGACAAGGCTGAAGTTTCTGCAGTGCCCACACTATGTCTAGACATTCCTTTTCTACAGCTGCATAGCATTCCTCCCTGGGTTGGAGCCTATGACTGAGATGAACCGCTGGGTGCTCTTCTCCCTCTGAAGAAATCTGGCTACGTACAGCTGCCAAACCATGGTTCAAAGCATCCACCTTCACAACAAATGATTTGCTGTAAATCTGGACTACATAACACAGGGGGTCCTCCCAAAGCTTCTTTAAGCTTCTGGAATGCCGGCTCACATGCTGGGGTTCACAATACCTTATCTGGCCTGTTCTCCCTTGTCAGGACTGTGAGCGGAGCAGCTATAGTACTATAACTAGGGATGAGCTTTCTGTAGTTCCCTGCTGTCCTTAAAAATGCCCTCACCTGCTTTTTGGAACAGGTGCTGGCCATGCCTGAATGGCTTCCATTTTGGCAGGTTCTGGCATTATCTTACCACTCCCCACTCTATGTCCTAGGTAGGAGACCTCTGCCATACCTACCTGACATTTGCTCAGCTTAGTGGTCAGCCCTGCCCTCTGCAGTCTGCCCAGTACCTCCCTGACATGCTGAAGGTGCTCTGGCCTGGAATGGCTGTAGATGGCAATATCATCAAGGTAGGCAAGGGCAAACCCTCCTGCTCCTGCTAGGATATGATCTACTAGCCTGGAAAGTCATTGGGGCATTCTTCATCTTGAAGGGCATCCTTATGAACTCGTACAAGCCAAAAGGAGTCACAAAGGCTGACATCTCCTCTAGCACTAAGAGTCAAGGGCACCAGCCAGTAACCCTTGGTAAGATCCATAGTTGTAAGATACTTAGCCCCACCCAGCTGCTCTAGGGCCTCATCTGTCCTAGGCATGGGGTAAGTATCTGACTCTGTGTGACTATTTAATTTCCTGTAGTCCACGCATAACCTGATGCTGCCATCCTTTTTTGGCACTAGCACCACTAGGGAGGCCCAGCGACTGTTAGACTCTTGAATCACCCCTAGTTCCATCATCTCCTGTACCTCCTCCCCTTAGGGTCTGTTTGACTATCTCAGGCACTTTATACGGGGCCTGCCTAATAGGCTTTTGTGGTGCTGTATCTACCTGGTGCTGCCCCAGGTGGATACACCCTGGTTTCCCAGTGAACATGTACCCAAATTCCTGCAACACTGCTCAGATTTCTCGAACCTTGGTAGGAGATAACACCTGGGACATTGCTACCCTTCCTGTGAGGTGTCAGCCTGATCCTCACTGAGGAGATCAGTCCCCAGATCTCCCTCAGACTCCTCCTGCAATCCACTGCAAATGCTCAGCACAAGGGCCTCCCTGTCATGCTAAGGTTTCATCATGTTAACATGGTACAATTTGTGCCCCGACCTTCTGCCTAGCAGTTTCACCATGTAATTAACATCACTTACCTTTCTTACCACCTTGTAGAGTCCCTCCCAAGCTGGTTGCAGCTTGTTGTGTCTGACAGGAATGAGAACCATTACCTGCTGCTCCACAGCATATTCTCTGGCTCGAGCATTCTTGTCATACCACACCTTTTTCTGTTGTTGGGCTTCTGCCAGGTTCTCCTCGGCCAAGCCCATGAGTTCCCGGAGCCTTGTCCTGAGGTTTAGGACGTATGCCACAACAGACTCCTTGTGAGACTCGCACTCATCTTCCCACTCATCTTGAATTAAATCTAAAGGTCCTCTCACCCTATGCCCAAACAGCAACTCAAAGGGTGAAAAACCTGTGGATTCCTGGGGAACCTCTCTGTAAGCAAGCAACAGATGGGACAAATAGTCCCACTCCCTCTTAAACTGATCTGCAAATGCCCGTAGCATGGACTTGATTGTAGAGTTTAACCTCTCAACAAGACCATTAGTCTGGGGATGGTAGGGGGTGGTCTTTATGTGCTTCACCACACAGGACTTCCACATTCAAGCCAGCAGGTCTGACATGAAATTGGCACCTCTGTCAGTCAGTATTTCTTTTGGGAACCTACCCTGCTGAAAATCTCTAACAAAGCATTTCCTACCTTCTCTGCCTCACTGGAGGACAAAGCCACTGCCTCAGGCTATCATGTAACATAATCCACTACCACTAGGATATACTTTTTCCCTGTGGAACTTGGGGTACTCAGAGGGCCCATGATATCCATAGCTACCCTCTGAAATGGTTCCTCAATCACAAGCAAAGGTATCAAAGGAGCTCTCACCTTGTCTTCTGCCTTGCTTACCTTTTAGCACTGCTCACAGGACCTGCAGTACCCTGTTACATTTCTGGAAATTCCAGGCCTATAGAAGTTCTGCATAATACACCTCTTTGTACGTTTTATGCCCATATGACCTACAAAGGGAATATCATGAGCTATGGCTAGCAGCGCCAGATGGTAGGCTCTAGCGCTACCAACTGCTGTACTCTCTCAACTTCTAGCCCTCCCTCAAGGGTCCACTCTCAGTACAGTAACCCTTTGTCCCAGTATACAGATTCCCCATTTCCCTGAGAATCATGTGCCTCCTTAGCTACCTGCCTCAGGCCTTGCAGTGTAGGGTATGAGAACTGAGCCTGTCTCAACTCTCTCCTTGTACCCCTTCCCAGCTCCCCTTCCACAGGAAGTCTGGCATCCTCCGGCAGTGGTTCCTCACTGTCAGCCTGGGTACTACTACTCACCTCTACCTTTGCAGTCACTCTGTCCAAGGGACTATCAGTACCCACAAGCAGCTGTGGCTCACATTCATTCTCACTGCTACAGAGCAGCTCCCTCCCTGAAGTTACCACCTCACCAATCCTGGCTGCAAGTATAAAGTCTGTCTGGGTCTCCCCCAAGCTGCCAGACCCACATGCTTGCCTCCTAGTCTGACTGTGTGTGAATGCATAAGCACATGGTACTGCCTCATTCAAATCCTTCCCTATCAGGACATCTGCAGGATGGTAGTTCAGTACCCCTGTTTTCTCAAGACAATCTACTATTGGCATTTCATCTTTCCCACTTACTGGCTCCCTCACCTTTTCTCCCCACTTTGCCTCCATGAACACCTGTATGCCATGTGGCCCCACTGGTTACATTTAAAATGTTTAACCCTAGCTCCTGGATGTGTACCTGGAGTAGTGGCTTGCCAGGTATAAGTCTCCCTTCTTCCCCAACTCATCTGAAGTAGCACATTCTCTGTCAGCTAACCAGATCCTCATGTCCTCAGGCAAAGTGCTAAGGGCTTGTTCCCTCACCAAAAGGTCTGCCAGCCCTTCAAAAGTGGTGACGTGACATCCACTCACCCACCTATGGAAATAAGTGCTCAGTTCAGCAACATATTCACACACACTTTCATCTGCCTTGCATCTATGCTCACAAAACTTTTTACTATACATTCAGATGTTAGCTAAAAAACTCTAATAGACAATTTTTTACAGCAGTATAATCAAAACATGCAACATCAGACATTTTAGACAATACAATTACAGCTTTACCATGGAGTAAGGAGGTCAGGAACCATAACCAGAGCTTTTGGTCAACACTATACTGTTTGCATACCCTCTCAAATATATGAATGAAACTATCAAAATTATCCCACTCATTAAACTGCGAAAGAAATTTACTGACCTTTTGTGCTTCAGGGTCCAGTTACTCCCTTCCCCATTACCTCCATGACTCTGGGAAAGAGTCAGCATTTCTCTCTCATGCTTTTTCTGCATCTCTTTTTCCTTGGCTTCTATCTCCAAATACCTGGCCTCGAATTCAAGTCTCTTTAGCTCCAGATGTATTTTAAGTCCTCTGCAGAAAGGTTGAGCTGTCCATTCTAAGAGGGTATGATATCTTCACTGCCAGTCCGATTGTCCTCCTGGTTGCTGTTTTCTGATTGGGCTGTAGCCATGGCTGCAATCAGGTTTGCCTTAGTCTGGTTTTCATGCACCAGTCCCCTAGCCTGGCACATCTCTGCCAGCTGGCTCCTTGTCAGCTTTCCATACTCCTCTGCTGACATGCTGCCTGCTCACGCTGACTAACTAAGCTAAAAAAGGAAAAAAAAAACAATTGTGATCTGAACTCTGAGTATTCACTGCATGGCTGTTTTAGAGTACAAAGCACCTTCAAAACTCAGTGTACACAAGCTACAGGGATTCACTCTACCCAAACCACTACAAGCCAATTAGTATTTGCCACCAATTAATATGTGATGTGGATATCCCACCGCTGCCAAACAATTAATATGTGATGCCAGTGCCCTGGCCCAGCAATCAAGGAGCCTCAATCCTCACCACTAACACCAGAGAGGTGTCTCATATATGAAGAAAGGATAACAAATACACACGTTAAAGTGCAATTTTACTTTAAGAGCACACAGAGATCACAGTCAGTCCAGGGCTGGTCACTCCCTTGCTCTCCAGGTCCCCAATAAGACTCCCCACTGGCACAGCTATAAGGTCCAGATCTCAGCCTAGCTGGGCAAGCTAAAACCTCCAGCACCCTCTTTGTCCAACCCGTGCTTTGTGTCCTGGCACAAGTAGCTGACACACACACACTTTGAGATAAGAGTTTATACAACCACACAGACACTCCTGGGAAAAGCTGGCACAGGTACTCCAGCTGTGCCCCTATTGCACAGACTATATGGTAGTACTGCCTGCCACCACCTAACTAATATTTATCAGCTACTCAAAGGCCCTTAAAAGGGTGGCCAATTATTACCATCAATATTATTATCCAATTGGTAGCATAACTAAACAGTTAAGGCTTATTAGAGTGACTTGGTTCAGTAATCACTATAAATATGCAATGTACTTCAGAGCTTAAATTATCTCTATACAAAACAACCACAGTTGAAAGGTTTTAAAATATTTAATAATAAATAAAAAACACAAGGCAATACTTCTTACTACACAGTACTAGTCAAGAATTCAGAGATCACAGAGAAATACTTAAAATAATTCAGTAGTACAGTTCTGACATCACATACAAACACTTAGTCTAATCCTTCTAGTTCCTAGCTCCTTCTAAAAGAAAACACAAATCTAAGATAACTTACATATGAGCAAGACAGTGATGTGAGTTGGATGGTCAAGTCAAAAATGCTTATTCCTCTCTGGTTCTCTCTGTTTAAATTGAAATTGCAGTTCTGATTCACATTACATAATTATTCACACTTTCCTGGGGTTTCCAGGCTACACATTACATAATTCTTCACACTTCCCTGGGTTCCCAAGCGACAGAAACTGCATTTACATTCTTAACATCTTCTTTTGTTACCTTGCAGCTGATCAGGAAGCAGAGCAATAAAAATACATTTGCATGTTTAAATATAGCAATTTAACTCTTGGTTAAAACAACAGAAATAATTTCTTCATCTAGACCCTTTGGCACCACTGTCTACATAAAAGGGTCACCACATGCTTTACTTTGGTCATTAGAGTGCACTGTTGTCACATTTATTTCCAGTTCCACATGTAACACTATTTCTTTACATTTAAGACAACAACCCTGTAGTTTACATTCATATTTACAAATGACAGAATTATCTGCAAAATTCTATCTGGCTAGGCTGACAGCCTTCACATTAACATCAAAATGTATTTGCTTTAGTTTTGTGTCGGGTCCAATAACATTTAGGGAAGTATAGTGGAAGATTTAAGCCATCAAGCCATGCTACTCTAATCATGATATCTAGTTGTAAACCTCATATCACAAGGAAGGAATAAGCCTAATGTTACACCTATAAGAGGTTATGTGATTCAAAACCATCCGAGGTAATGAATCCCATTCATTGTCAGGTGTCATGTCAGGTGTAATATAAAGGTTTCCAAAGCTGCCAGGTAGCTCATGAGTTCCTCTGAAGTCAGACACTTCTTCGGTGTCACTAGTGTATTAGTAGAAGTACTGCAGGCATTACTGGGAAATACTGTAACACCTGGCATAAACACGTTTCCTGCTGTCTGTGTCCCATTCGGTGTTGCACCCTTCAGGTATCACTTTTTTCAGTTAAATGTCAACATCTAATAGATTTGGCTGACATTCCATTGGACAATAGTGTGCTGCAGTCACTGAAGCTTAACACTCTACAGGAAGCTGGAGATTTCAATTCAGCAGACAATAGAATAAATGATGAGCAGGCAACTTGTTTACGTGGACAATGTGATTAAAACAGCATAGCTATGCTCTAGAAGGGAAACCTGGAACTGGTGGCCAGTGGTGAACAGTAGTAGGACAAAAATGAAAAAGTAAAAATAATGATGATAAAACTTTCAGTTTACTAATTTTGTTTGGTAACATGCTTTTAATAAGACTAAGTGACTTTTTATAGGGCAGCACAGTGGCATATAAGGTAGCTTTGTCCCTTCACAGCAAGACCTTTACCAATTTGATAACTGGCTGGAATTCTTTTTGTGTAAAGTTTGCACATCCACCCTGTGTTTGTGTGGATTTTCTCCAGGTGCCACTGTTTTCTGTCACATTCCAATGACAATTGACATGTGTAGACCCTCTAAACTGGCCATAGGTGCAAGTTTGAATGGTATGGAAGAACAGTGGCAGGGCTAGTCACCTGCTAATATGAACATTTGCTCTGGGTGATGGTCACTGTTGATGTGACACCCTGACCCCATGTGCAAAGGTGACAAAATGGGGGTTATGGATGAAACAATGCATTTAATTTATATATTTATCTGCATTTTATTGGGTGAGTGCTCACACTGGACAAAAGTCTCTCCTTCTCTGGAAAGACCTATAAAGCAGGACACTTAAAATACAACAGAGCATGACATTCAGGTAGTAATGAATTAGGAGGTAACATAGCAAACTTACTATATGCAAGTGAGAAGGGAATCAAAATGGTGAGGGGGATGCCTTGCATGTGTCTGTGCATGCATACAAGTGAAGGTGTGTGCATGTGTGTGTGTGTGTGTGTGTGTGTGTGTGTGTGTGTGTGTGTGTGTGTGTGTGTGTGTGTGTGTGTGTGTGAGTGTATGCACACACGTGCATGTGTGGTGTGCAAAATATCTAGCAGGAGCTGTGACAGCAGAGTTATTTTATTAACTCGATGAATCATACTGAGCTAAAAGCCATGCATCCAAGTGCGAAAACTCTTTATTACAAACTTGGAGCAATTTAGAGAAGCTACTCAATCTATGCAGAATGTTGTTGTGAGTAAAAATCATATGGATATGGGGAGAATATATAAATTACACCCTTATAGCAACCAGGGACCAAGATGATACCCCCAGTACCAGGAGTCAAGAGGCAGCAGAGCTAAGCGTTGCTGTCAGTCTTCATGTCAGTTCAAAAAATGAGGCTGGAAACAAAATATCAGTATTAACAATATGAGCAATAAAAAGAAAAACAGATGGAAGAAAGAACAGTAAAACAGAATGGATGGATAGATGGAAGGAAGTGAGAATAAAAGTAAAGGGCACAGATGAAGAAGCATTAAAACATAAATCGGAGAAGTTCCATCCTTAACAATGTCCTGGCTCGATGAATCTGTACAGACGGTATAATGTATGTTGATTCCATAGTAAGAAAATAGACCTAAAAATCATTACAGTTTGCAGACAAACTATTTAAGAAGGTCTATGGCTCTTTGACCTCTAATGCTATTACCTGGCAGACCATTCATGACAAATCAAGGTAGTCATTATTTGAGAAAAAGAAAATGTTCCCTGGTATTAACAAGAAAGGTAATTTTGCCTTTACTTTTTTATTGATTCATAAACAAACTGCAGCTAAACAGGAACAAAACTGTCGGTTGTGACATAGAGCAGCTATATAATGGTCACAAGACCACCCAGATTTATTACATACCATTGTCATGGCTGTTTATAGGAACAAAAGGTCAAGGAATGTATCTGGAGCAGTTTTTTTATCAAAAAGGATGCTGGGATGACACAAAGTAGTGCATGTGTTGTCTTTAATGAACAAATGATGTTTATGCACTTTGACTACATTAGGCTGATACAGAGAGTGCAGTATAATTTTTACATGATTTGTCAATGGTAACTGGGAATTACGAATCCTGAGATTGTATAAAAGAGACTAATAATGTGATTAGTCTGCTTTTGGAAGCTCATGCTAAGTCTGAGCACATCAGTGGGTAATAAGATATTAATCTATGAAAGAGTTATGAATCAAGAGGTCAACTATGAATTTATGTTGGGGAACACAGCTATAATTAAGGCAAATGTGCACAATCTACCTGTACAATCAACTATCACAGTGACACTGATTCTGTCAAGATAATGACAGAAGCTATATACAGGTCTATATTAGAATTAGGGAAAGATGACCTCTTTCAGCACACGAGGAGTTCAAAAGTTAAATACATACAATCTTTAACAAAATACTGGAAAATAATGTTACGAGTTACTATTGGAGCATGTGAATGTAATCCTGTTACCCTTCACACTTTTTAGTTATGCAAATATGTTTCTTCAGGAATGTGACAGCATTTGTTAAATACAAACAAGTTTTGTTTTTGGCATCTTCAAAGAATACTTCAGATTATTTGACATTAAAAATCAAGTTTCCTCCAAAATTTGGCTTGTTTGCTTGCAATTACAAGCTTCCATTGTTTGAACAGTAGTTACACCACGAGAGGGCAGCAGAGCCTTACTGTTTAATTAGCACTTCTCTGCATGGTAACTTAGTAGAGTTTGGCTTTCCAAGTTTTGCAACTTCCTATTCTTTCCTAGTGGAAATGACTTTTGAGGAAATATGCTGACAAAGAACATTCAAAGATGTATTCTGTTAATGATGCACAGCTGCCGATATGAGGTATACAATAAAATAAGGCAGCTACCTATCCATCCTTTTCATTGAACTTTGTTTTATTAGTCTAAAGTTACACATAAAACAATCAATACTTGGAAATATGTGAATGCAACACACTCACACACACACACACACTCACAAAAGCTTTTGTGCGGGTGTGCAAAGCTACCACTGGAGAGGGACATATGATAGATTTTTTCTGCAGTATATTCCTCAAAGCCATATTTTCCATTCTTTCAAAGTATGCCTC
>NC_056743.1:1687802931-1687857931 GCF_019279795.1 Protopterus annectens
TACTTTAAGGGAAAAAAGAGGAGAAAAAACAAAGTTGGCAACATCATGCTGTGGGAGTACAAAGTGAGCTGGATGAAAACTGAATGGCTAGCAGATGTAATTTGCAAAAAGACTAGGCTAGGATTAATAAGATTAATGGTGATTCATTCCTTTGTAAAATTATAGAGATGATATTGTTGACATAGAAACTGGAGATTCTTTAGATCTAGTCAGAAGTGATATACTTGTAATTGGAGGTTCAATTATTAGAGGAACCAATACTTTATCTTGCAGAGAAGAGTGAATAATGTTATGCCTGCCAAGAGTCTCCTGAATACGGAATGCAAGAAGGGCATGAAAACACCTTAATGCAAGGAATTATAGAACTGTTTTTATTCATGATGGTACAAATGATCTCACCTGCAAGGTCTTTCTGACTATTAGTAGGGAACTTACAGCCCTCTTATATAGCATAGCTTGTGCAGGTGTGAGGACATATTTTTGTAAAATAACATGTATAGAAGGGACACTCAGATCAAAGTGAATGAAAATATTTTCTGGGGTAAAAAGCTAAATAAAAAAATGGCCCATTTTAAAAAATGGAAATATGTAGAGCATCCAAACCTAATTTTTGGCAAATGTGTTTAGACAGAATGGTGTACACCTGTCAAGACCAGGGAAGAAAATTTTTGAAGCAGATACATTGCAATATTTGACAAACAAAAGAGGATTTTTTGCCAGGTTGAAAATTTAACATTTCACAGATAGCAGCATTTGATGTATCTCTGATGGCTGTTAATGCTAGGGACATTAGTAATAACGTTTTTTTTTTTTTGGAAGCTTTGTAACATGCTCACAAGACTGATGCTATTATTGTTTGTGAAACATTATTAAAGATCAATGACTGGAAAACAGTTCTGTCTGAGTATAAGGGTTTTAACTGTAGCAAACATTCTAACAAAAGTCAGGTGGAGGTATTATGATAGGGATTAAAGATTGTTATGACACCTGTAATTATTGCATGTTCAGTGATAGCAACAAAACTATAGATTGTATAACTGTGACATAAAAGACAACCCTGGAACATATAACAATTGTCGGAATGTATAGACTTCCAAAGTCAAGTGCTGATGACCTAGAGAAATCCATCCATTTCTTGCATGAAACACAAGAGGGAATAACAGTAGTGGCTGAGGACTTAAATTGCTACAAACAAACTGGAATAATATTGATTCAATAACATTCACAAGGAAATTATTTGCAGCAAATGTTCAGGAACAACATTCAATTGTAAAAAAGCCTACTGAGAAATGGAACATACTAGTCATTGTTTGCAATCTAAGGAAATTACTTGTTACTTCATATCAAGTTTTCCACCATTTATATGCAACGATCATGGAGTTATTTAAGCAATAACCAATGATGTGGTGTGGTATATTGAAGATTTACCCATGGTTGGTGTGGTTTAATCATGAGAGCGAAGCCCGAGTGATTAAATAAAGCTAACCGCGGGTAAATTTCAGTATACCACAACCACGGAGTTGGTTATTGCTATTATACAATGGCATAATTTAAGAAAAAAAATACTTACTTTTCTTAAATAATGTCTTTGCATAATGGCGCATTACTGTTCTTTCGTTGGTGGTGGTATACTGCTTCCTTGTCTTGATGTACTGTGCATGAGTATGGGACTTACGTTCCTATGCGTACCCAGTACATCAATGCTTTGAAATGGAAGCAACGGAGAAAAGAAAGTCTCCATTGCTCATTTTTTTTCTTTTCTTTTTTTATTTATTAAAAAAAATGGTTTTGGACACTTTATACCAATGGAAAAAAGTCCGGGTGACTGGACCTTTTTTCGTTTGTATATTGTGGGATTTACAGCAGGCACTCTGGCCAATTAGCGTGCACATTTTGGAATATTAATGGGGGGGGTCATTGAATAATAAAGGTTAAATCACTGCTAGGCAATTCTGCCAAACTTAAGTCTAAAGTAGTCCATAAAAGATTAATAGTAAGCTATATGGAAGCAAAACTAGTTGGAGGGTGGTGAGATTGATGAAAAAACTGCAGAAGAAATACTGTAAGTTTTGAAAAAGAAATTGTTAAAATGAAAAAAGAAGAATCAAAGAAGTGTATAACATCAGGATCTAGACACACAGCTTCAGGAGGATATATTTCCATAAGAAAAAATACTTGGTTAAGGTAAGAGACAATAAATATAAGTAACAGAAAAGAGGCTGAACAATAACTGTAAAATCCTAAAATAAACAAGATGGAGAGGCAAATTAAATGTAGTGTGATATAAGATTAAACATTTTTGAAAAAAATATACATAAAGATACCATGGAATACATTGTATAAGTACATAACATGTGGTATGATTGAAAACATGCAAACTGATAAATTGTGTGTTGATTCTAAAATGAACTGGCTCCACAAAAGGGATGATAAATTTATTTATTTATTTTATTTATTTTACATTTGTTGACCTGGCTAGTCTAGCTGGATATATGTCCATTTTCAGTAGAGGCCCGGGGAGAAAAGCTCCAAACAAGAATAATGACAAAGTTAACAATGCATAGAAACGTAAAGAATCACAATACACAGGTAGCATTGGTCTAGAGAACAGTTATAATAATACATTTGTAAACTAAACAATTTTAGTAAAAAATATACTAAACAATTCTACAAAACACACTAGAAGGTATGATCAAGTCTTAGTTAAGGGAAAAGAACATATATATTATTCTCATACTCCAGAGAAAGAGTAGTAACTAGATTTGGGGGCAAAGGTTACAGGAGTAGGGATAGGGGTAGGAATAGAAAGTGAAAAAGATATCAGTCTGGGTTAGTGCATGGACAAAGCCAATGAGTTTTCAGATGTTCTTTAAGATGTTTTTTAAAAAGAGAAGTAGAAGCAAGGGTAGATAATTCAGCAGGAAGCTGATTCCAGAATTTTCCTGCAGTGTTTGAGAAAAGTGAATCCACGGCTTTGTTGTTAGCTTTATTTGAGGAAACTAGAAGTTTGTTAGCAGAACGTAGTGTAGCTAGATTTGTATATGGTGTAATTAGATTAGTGAGGATAGGGGTGTTGTTAGGGTGGTATGGGATATTTTGCGTAATAAGTAATTGTTGACAGAGTATATGGTTTTGCAATTTTAGCCATCCAAGTTGTTTGAGGTTAAGGCAGTGGTGAGTTTTAAAGGGGGAACTTCTGATGAATCTAGCTATGCTATTATAACAGGTGGAGAGTTTAGAGAGGTTGTTTTTGGATAGGTTAGTATATATAACAGAGGCATAGAAAAGGGTGGAAATGAGGTGGGTCTGGGCAATTGTTTTCCTTGCAGAAGGGGTAAGGAAGGGTTTGATTCTATAGAGGGTGCCAAGTTTTTTGTTAACAGACTTTATAGTCGAGTTTATGTGTTCATCATAGTTGAGACGATTATCAATAGTTACACCTAGTAGGCGGGTTGTAGTCTCTGGGGTAATGTTGGTACCATTGTTAGAGGTTAGAGAGAAGAAAGGAATAGGTGATTTATGAGTTGGAGTAAAAAGCAGTAGTTTTGTTTTTTTGGGATTTAGGAGGAGGCAGTGTTGCATAAACCAGTTTTCAACATTCTGAAAAACAGTTTGGGTGAGGGGGTGGAGAGAGGCTATATTCTTGGCTATACAGATTAAGGTGGAGTCGTCCACATATTGAATGCAGGTGATGAGGTATGTTAATGTGTAAGTTGTTAATAAATAAGGAAAAGAGTAGGGGACCTAAGATAGAGCCTTGGGGTACTCCAATATTTACTGGGAGTAGTGAAGACAGATTGTTATGCCAAAGTACTGCTTGCTGTCTATTTTCCAGATAAGACCTAAACCACTGTATAGCTTGAGGATCAAGAGAATGGGCCTTTAGTTCGTCTAGAAGTAAGTTATGGTTAACCATGTCAAAGGATTTTGACAGGTCAATAAATAGTGCAGAAAAAGAGTTATTGTTATGATTTATATATATAGAGTCGGCAGTTTGCCAGTAGGTTATTTTGTAGTAAGTGGTTAAGTAGTTGTTTGTGAATACATTTTTCCATTATCTTAGCTAATGGAGAGAGTAGAGCAATAGGGCGAAAGTTAGAAAGCTCAGTAGAAGGTCCACCTTTATGTAGAGGGATGATGTGGGATATCTTCCACAGAGCAGGGATTTTGCCTTCAGAGATAGTTCTGTTAATAAGGATAGAGATGGGATAATCTATGGCTTTTGTGGCTATTTGTAGTTATTCAGATGGGAGACGGTCAGCAGAAGGGGTGCAAGGTTTCAATTTCTGAAGTAGCTTACAGATGAGAGATGTAGATACAGGTTGTATTTGAAAGGTAGGCAATGAAGTATTGCAGATATTTGGTTGGGAAGCAGTGAGGGTTGGTAGAGAATTGGCCAGGGTTTGAATGGCTTCTGTAAAGTAGTTATTAAAGGCATCAGGGATCTGGTTGGAGTTGTTATTGTTGAAACCGGTTGGGTCTGGAGTAGTAGTGTGACCTGGCTGAAGAAGTTTGTTTATCCCAGACCAGAATTTTTGTGGAGTTTCTTGGTTGGTTTGTTGGAGGTGAAGGTAGAAGTATTTTTTGTCTCTAAGAATATCCTTCTTGGTGGCATTTCTTAGCCATTTAAATTGGAGGTGGTTTGTTGGACATTTGGTAGATCTCCATTTAGCCCAGATTTTATTTCTGAGTAGTATATTTTGCCTAGTTTGTTTTGTGAGCCAAGGGGCAGATTTGGTTTTTATTCTAGTGGAGCGATAAGGTGCATGGCAGTCTAGGATTTGAAGAAAGTTAGTATTAAAGTAGGAACGGCTTTGTCTAGTTCTAGATAGGTTAGTGCTGACCAGTCACATGCTTGCAATTCGGTTAGGAAGCTGCTGGATTAAATAATTTTTTTAAGCGGGAGGTTTTGAGATTATGAGTAGTTGGAATATGGACTTTTTGTCTAATAATGTAGGTAAGCATATGGTCGCTGATATCGTCGGGAAGGGTTCCTGGAGTATAAGATTCAGGGTGGCTATTAATAAGGATGCAGTCCAGAGTACTTTCCTTGTTGCTAGGTTTATGGATTCTCATAGGAGTTGTTATTAATTGTGAGAATCCAAAGAGGTTTATGTGGTTGGTAGGGTTTAGAGAACTGCAAGTTGACCAGTCTATGTTAATGTCACCTAGTACAATGGTCTCCTGGGGTAGTTGGGTAGAGAGGTGACTGAGCAGGTTCTCAAGAGAATTGGTATTATTACCTGGATGTAGATACATGCAAATTCGATAGATGGATTTAGAGTTATTGATTTGGAGTTTGATAGGATTTCAGATTTGGTGTCTAATGATGGAAGCACATTAACGGGGGAAATTTGGAGGTTAGATTTATAGAGGATGGCTATACCTCCACCTTTTTTGATTTTACGGTAATTTCTGAGGATGTTATAGCCAGGAGGGATAATTTCCTGGTCTAGAGTAGATGGTTTTAGCCAAGTTTCTGTAAGACATAGAATGTCAAATGAGTGTACATCAAGGAGTGCATGCAGGTGGGAGATTTTATTGTTAATACTTCTAATGTTAAGGTGAGCTATCAGAAGGGAATTAGATGGATTCGTAATTGTAGAAACTATAGGTACTGTTAAATTGGTAGGGTTAGTGGTAGAGTCATTATAGCGGCCAGGGTTTGGATGAATGTCACCATCTAGGAGGGGGTGTTGCTGTGGATATTGCAGAGATTTGAGGAGTTTATAGAGGTTATTAAAAGTCTTTTTGATAGAGAAGTAAATAATGTGGGTTGCTCTGTGGAATTTTGGTAGTATATAGTTAGAGAAACAGATTATGTTACTGTGGTTAAGGGAGAAGATAAATGAAGATGGTAAAGTTTGTTGGCTGTAATGGTTTTGTTCATATAGAGAAAGATATTCAAAGGATATAAGTGAGTAAGGTATGGTAAGACAGGCTAGTGTGGTAGTTAAGAGTAGTAAGTTGGTGAAAATAATTTTATTTGTTGGGGCCATGGTAAAATTAGATTTAAGTAGGGAGTAGTTTGTGTTAGTAGGTGATGTAGAAAGGAGAAGAGAGTGTTTGAAGAGATTGAGCAGGTTATAAGTTAAGCTGGTAAGAAATTAGAGGGGGTTTAGATAAGAGGTAGAATTGGGAAGTAAAGTAGTGTAGTGTATGGTTAGAAAGGAGAGGGAGTGGTTCAAATGAGAGTTTAGCAGTACTAATCAGGAGAGAGAGCTATGGGGTGGCCTGGTAATGATGAGGTATGTGATAGGATGAGATAGAAAGGGGGAGTGGTTAGTGAAGTATAAGTGTAAGAGCACTGGGGGTGGGGGGGATTTTGGGGTAGGGTAGGGGAGAGGAGTGAGCCCGCAGGGTGAACGGACCGGGTAGAAACAGACAATGGAGCAGCTAGAGGAGAAACAATCAGCAGAGCTGAATACTGAAGGTAAGTTAAGTATGTCTAAGGTGAGAAGGAGCAGAGAAAAGTTACGAGTCTATTAGAAAAACAGGAGAGTGTAGCAAGTTATAATAGAGGGTAAAGTGTGAAGTTCAGAGTAGTTTAAGGTCATAGAAGTATAGAATATAAAAGCAGAATAACAAAAGGAAAAGCAGGAGAAATATTGGATGGGATAGAGGTGCCACCTACTGGGCAAAGCTAGTATTACAAGCAGTTACAGTAAGGGGGTAGGCTATTGCAGATTAGGGAAGGGGGAAAGTTAGTAAGAGGGGTACTAAGAGGTGGTGTAGGAGTATGGTTAACAAGGTAGCTAGTTGGAGGGGGGTAAGAGGCTGCTGGCTGACCGGGCTCAGAGTGTGCTTTAGAACCCCTGAAGCAACAGTGGACAGTAGTATGCTTTACAGGCAGGACATAGAAACATACTTTCTTATTTCCTTGAGAGAGGGAGCAGGGAGTAGAGGCAGATAGATGAAACCATGGGTCCTTTGGCACCAGGTAGGTAGGTTCTCAGAAATTATAGGCTGGAACAGCACAGTGAAGAGCAGGGTACTTGTGGGAGAGAGAGAGAGAGACAACAGTGGTGGTGAGTAGCAAGAAGCTAGCATTGACATAAAGTATGATAGTTATTCAATTATTATTAAATCATCCTAATTACATCCAGATAACCTCAGATACTGATATCAAATTAGATTTTATTGAAAAAGAACTACACAAACTGGACCAAACAAAGGAGGAGATAGAATTCATATTAATGACCTGAGAACACTTCATGATGAACTTACAATATCATTGTATCTGTTATTCATTAGGTCATTTAAATATGGGGAAAGTCCTAAAGATTGCAGACATGCACATGTTAAAACTGTCTTTAAGGGAAAGGGAGTAGGACAAACCCAGACATGCACATGTTAAAACTGTCTTTAAGGGAAGGGGAGTAGGACAAACCCAGAGTCACATGGACCCATAAGTTTGTCTTCATGTTGCAAAAAACAATGGAGAAATTATTGTCAGAATTGGAAAGGTTGGGACTTGAAACCATACATCAGCATGCATATGTTAAAAACAGATCTATAACCACCTGTAAAATGATGTTCTAGGATGATATAATAACAGCTATACGTGAAAAATACATGAAAAATGTTGCTGTGGTATAATTTATATAGACTGACATTCAGAATCTGACAAGGTCATACACAAAACACTGATCAATAGATTAGAACAACTAGGTATTGATGTAATCCTGATAAGATAGATAGTTGCATGGCTTACAAATAGGGCATGTCAAGTAGAAAACAGCAATTCTAGGTTACAGTTGGTGTGTCCCACAGGATTAGGTCCTAGGTCAACTCTTGTTGTTACAACTCTTGTTTAGGTTGTAACTGTTAGATCTATCTTTTTAATCTGAAGCATTCCACAGTCTGTGTGCAGATGACTTGAAAATGGGTAATTGATTGTATGTTACAGATAGGGCATGTCTGCAAAAGAATTTGACTAAATTCACCATTTAGGCACAGGAGAATAATGGGCGTGTCTTTGTTGAAGGTTGGGCGTCGAGCTGGCAACTCGGCACTGTAAAAATCTACTGCCAATCATTAGTGGACTGGAGTTCCACTGTGGCGACCCCTAACTGGGAAAAGCCGGAAGACAACAACAGGCACAGGAAAATAATACGCTAATTAATGAATGGAAAACTAAGCATGTGAGATGTGGAACATATAGATTGAAAGGTGAATATTTATTATACAATAACTGCCTATTAGTACTCTGAAACATGCACGCTGATTGGCCTGCCCAACCAGCATACCCATTGTAAATCCGACTTATACTAATGGAAAAAGGTCCAGTCACCCAGACTTTTTCCATTAGTATAAGTCTTGATTTTTTTTTTGTGTTAGGTATGCTAAACAAGTTTAACATAGAGAGATATCTTGGAAAAAAAGCAACAGAGATCTTCCTTTCTCCGTTGCTTTTTTTAAAGATATCTCGCTATGTTTAACATAGTGAGACAACTTTAAAAAAACAATGGAGATCTTCCTTTCTCCATTGCTTCCTCTACACACAGCTCTGATGTACTGCATAAGCATATGCATGTGCAGTACATCAAAACTGCCCCTGGATACTGGACAGCTGCGGAAGGGCAGCACGGAGGCATTATAAAATGCCATTATTTAAGAAAAGTAAGTATTTTGTTTATTAAATAATGTCATTGTATAATAGCAATAACCCACTTCTGGGTGTGGGTAATGCTGGATTTACCCACGGTTGTCTTTGTTTGGTCACTCGGGCGAACCACTTTAACTGTGCGTAAATCCAGCATTACCCACACCCAGGCGTGGGTTATTGCTTAAATATATCATACAGTGTTTGAAACTGTTGACTCATTTAAGGACCTGGGTATATGTGTAGGTCAAGCTTTGAGTGTTTCCATTGTTACTAGGCTAATGACAAGGGGGATGTTTTCTAATCCTAGCCCAGTTTTCCCTGAAAGAATGCTAATTTCCTGTATCCAAATAGACATTGAGCCATGAATTTATAAGCTACCTCTGTCCATAAGGAACATGGGTGTCAGGCCTGGTGTAAATTTCCCATTCCCCATCCACAGGTCTAGGTTGTGCCTAAACTGGGTAATAAACAAACTCAGCTTCACATGGATGAGAAGCCTGTTCCAATGGAGGGACAGTGTCTGGGACACATATCTGCCTCTCCAGCACGTTCTGTTTAAGTTACAGACAAAATTCAGGTCTCTAGACTTTGTATTTCTGGTATGCTTGACTTACAAGTATGCAGGGGATTCATACGTGTGGGGTTTGTGGATGCCTTGTAAGCCAGGCATAGAGCACCCCTCAGCAACCTATAGGAGACGGTGTAGAGGGAAAGGGCTTTAAGGCACTCTGCATAAACCAGGTTTGTTATGCCTTGTATTCTTTTTGTAAGGAACCTCTGAAGTCACTCTAGTTGCTGCATATTCCTGTTCAGGTATATACCAAAGGGAGCATTGTACTCTATGATTGGTCTGATAAGGGTGAAGTATAGTGGGATAATGACCTCTTTGTACCTAGATGCCATGCCCTTACTTATAAGTTGTACAATGTAAAAGGATTTCCTCACCACTGTGTCCTCATGGTGGTCAAAAGTAAGGCTAGTGTCTATGTGTGTACCCAGATCCCTGACCACTGGGTCAACTCTTAGGGGCATATTATCAACAGGGTAATTAGATGGGATAGTTGACTTCTTAAAGTCAGGCCCAGTGATCTAATGGATAAGACATTGGCCTCCTAAGCCAGGCATTGTAGATTCAAGTCCCATTTGAGGTGATGTAATCTTTGACAAGGTAGTGTGGCTGAGTGGTCTAAGGTGCTGGATTAATGCCCCATCTCTTTGGGATGTGAGTTTGAATCACACCATTGACAGTTGCATTTTCTAGGCTTGTAAGGACCCCACAGCTATTAGCCTAGCAACCTCCTATGATCCAAAGGGTACAGTTATGCATTTATTAGCACTGAGTTTTGTCCCTATTTTTGGGCCTGTCCCCCCAATTATTTTTGGCTTTTTCCACATTTCTTGTGCTAAGAAGTTGAGAGGAATGTACTGAAGAGCTTCCTCAGACTCATCCAGGAAGTGGACGTAGGCTTTAAGCAGGTCTAAAGGTGTTTTAGTATTCACAAGTAAATGCTTCAACAATATGTTTTTAGACTATTACATGCCTAGACAATAACTAGATAATGACTAAAGGTGAGAACCAAACCTTGTACTTTGTGCCTTTGAGGTAAATACCTTAACCATTACCAGTATGCCGCTCTAGTATATAGGCCATTTAGAGACAACTACCTCTGGGAATGCATGGGGTTATCAAAACGTAACGGTAACTCATCAGACAACCTATGCCAAAGATTATATTTGAATAAGAAGTGCACCAACTGGCTCTTGAGAGAGCAGCTGATGCGTGGAATAAAATATCAAATTACATTAAAGCAAGCCCTAGTTTAGTTTTAATAACAACCTGAACACTTATAGGAATAACTGTTTTGGTATATTGGTGAGCAAGAAGACCATTATTGTCCGTGCCTGAAACATTTGTATGTATGTATGTATGTGTGCATAGTTGACCTATCCAATGCCTGAAATATTTGCATGTATGTATAATTAACCCAGTCTTCTTTCCAGTCCCCTTCCCAGTTTGTGTTTTACAGGCAATACAGATGCACACTTAAACCCTGGCTAATAACTTCAGTTTGGAATCCACACTGAGCTGCAGATGAGTACTACAACACCACTCTGTCACAAATGATTATAATAACTTCAGTTTGGAATCCACATTGAGCTGCAGATGAGTATTACAATACCACTCTGTCACAAATGATGATAATAACTTCAGTTTGGAATCCACACTGAGCTGCAGATGAGTACTACAACACCATTCTGCCACAAATGATGATAATAACTTCAGTTTGGAATCCACACTGAGCTGCAGATGAGTACTACAACACCATTCTGCCACAAATGATGATAATAACTTCAGTTTGGAATCCACACTGAGCTGCAGATGAGTACTACAATCCCACTCAGCCACAAATGATGATAATAACGTCAGTTTGGAATCCACACTGAGCTGCAGATGAGTACTACAACACCATTCTGCCACAAATGATGATAATAACTTCAGTTTGGAATCCACACTGAGCTGCAGATGAGTACTACAACACCACTCTGCCACAAATGATGGTAGTAACTTCAGTTTGGAATCCACACTGAGCTGCAGATGAGTACTACAATTCCACTTTGCCACAAATAATGAGGATACTCACTTAGCAAGTGTTTGACCTGCTTAAAGCCTATGTCCACTTCCTGGATGAGTCTGAGGAAGCTCTTCAGTATATACCTCTCAACTTCTTAGCACAAGAAATGTGGAAAAAGCCAAAAATAATTGGGGGACAGGCCCAAAAATAGGGACAAGTTTTAAATATTGCTCTTATAAACTTAGAAAGTTAATAAAATAAAAGGTTTTGTATTAGCATTCATTTTGTCAAGGGTATGTAATCTGAAACTCAAATATGTGTCATTATTTAATGATATTAGTCCTCAATGATTTGCTAGACAACCACAAATTGCATAAGGAACAGACCAAAAATATGAGGCAAAAGTCTGGGCATTCTGCGAAAATCTGGACAGTTGAGAGCTATGCTTCAGTATGACCCTGCTACTACATGGAGAATGTTTACTGCGTGATACATTTTGAACAATATGATTACACATCACTCTGTTATGCTAAAGTCAGTGGAACCCCATATTGGTCATGCAGCTGGTGAGAATAGCGAGGATGGCCAGGGAATGGCAACAGAATGACATATCCTCAGGCCAGCCTGTGTGTGGTACAAAGCAAACAGATGAAGCAATGGTATCTAGTCCACAAATATGGGCCTTGACAAAAACTACACAATAGTGTAATGCCACAAAGATAACACCTGGTGCAAACAGAGCTAACTTTAGGCTATGCTGTATAGTACATGGCTGCCTCAGACTGTGCATCATACATTCCTCCATGCTCCATACGCAAACCGGTATGTGATATGGCCACATCTATCATCATTTATACAGTGTTTCTTGGACAGCAACACATGTAAAAGGTACATCAGCACGGCAAAGGCGGTGGTGAGAGGAAAGGTAGGAGTGGTTGTGAATCTGGGCAGCAAACCCTTCGTGCAGCTGTAAGCTTAATAAAATATTTGAGGATGTTCTGCTTTGCCTGCTTGATTGGGTCTTAACCCTTCATATGATGGGATTATAGATATTAATATGACTTAATGCATTTCAATTTGTTTATAGTTGAGTGAGTGCTGGATAATTATAATTTCCTTTTTTTCTCTCTCTCACAACAGGTAAGTGCATATTTTCTTCCTCTTCTGTTTTATTGAAGGTCTTTCTTGTTATTGGTTTTATTAACCTGTGAATGTGTTCTCTGTAGTTGCTGCTGCATTGGATGGGAAGGATTTTTACACATACATGACATCATGTGTGCCAGTCATAGCTGAGGGGAAGGTCTGGTGAAATGGAAATTGGAAAATATGCTGCCACAACAGCTTGGCATTCAGTTGCTACCACAGTGTGACTGACATGATGCTGCCAGGGCCCATGATAGTTACCAACCAATGCTGGGCAAAGACCATGACTGTGAAGTTCTTTTATGTGATGCTGAAGTATGACCATGGCTAGCTTGCTGCCTTGTAGAGGAATTAACATCCACAGAGGCTGTAGATGACTGAGCAAAGGAATTCACATCCGCAGAGGCTGTAAATGAGTGAGCCGAGGAATTCACACCCACAGAGGCTGTAATGACTGAGCAGAGGAATTCACATCCACGAAGGCTGTAGATAACTGAGCTGGGGAATTCACACCCACAGAGGCTGTAAATCACTGAGCCAAGGAATTCACATTCACAAAAGCTGTAGATAACTGAGACACTTGTGGTGCATCTACAACATGGCCACCACACATTACAGACATAAAGGCTGTAAATGACTGAGACGAGGAATTCAGATCCACAGAGGCTGTAAATGACTGAGCTGGGGAATTCACACCCACAGAGGCTGTAAATCACTGAGCCAAGGAATTCACATTCACAAAGACTGTAGATAACTGAGACACTTGTGGTGCATCTACAACATGGCCTCCACACATTACAGACATAAAGGCTGTAAATGACTGAACTGAGGAATTCACATCCAGAGAGGCTGTAAATGACTGAGCCGAGAAATTCATGGTAAATGAGTGAGCTGAGGAGTTCACATCTACAGATTCTGTAAATGATTGAGCAGAGTAATTCACATCCACAGAGGCTGTAGATGACTAAACCACTTGTGGTGCATCTACAACATGGCCTCCACACATTACAGACATGACCTCTTCCTGACACAGCTGTGTCAGCCATGTGTGTCTTGCAAGTCCTCACAAGGATGTGGACAGAAGCTGACATGGCTGCTGTGTGAGCAACCATGCTCTGCAGAAAGGTCATCTTGGTATTGTCTGTGACCTTCACTATTCCCAAGTATTGGTGAATGTACTCAAGTATTCTTTGCAACACTCTCACTGTCGCTACCTGACTGTTAGTAATAGCCTGTGCCTGAAGAAAGTCCTGACACATGTGGTACTAAGCTGACAATGCCTTATGTACTTTGGGAGGCGGCTTTGATCAACTACTTCACCTCTCATCTTTGTGAACAGGCAGCATGTTGGGTATTACAGCATCCAGAATTGTCATGTCCTCTTTTAGAGGCTCCATATATGCATCTGAGGGAGAGCTGGAGCTTCATGAGCAATCAACTTTTTCTGATAAAGGCATGTACCCATGATGCACTATGTCTCCCAGCCTCACCCATGCTAGAGCCATCAACTACTGGGGTGCCCATTCCTCTATACTTTGTGACTGTCACTTTCCAGAGGCTGTGTGATGACTATGAGAGTAATGGCCAAAAATGTGAACACACGTGCTTGTGTGTGTGTGTGTGTGTGTGTGTGTGTGTGTGTGTGTGTGTGTGTGTGTGTGTGTGTGTGTGTGTGTGTGTGTGTGTGTGTGTGCATAGGGCTTAAGTGAAACTTAAGGAGATAGATAGGGCATTCATGGATGTGAAAAATATAAGGGCGAGTATGGGAGGGCACATTTTTCTAAGGTCCACATATCAATAGTAGATGCGTTAATTCAACTGAATCTAAACATAGGATTAAGTTAACTTACTTGAATAATGTCTCTATAGTATATGACATAGTGAAACATAATTGACCAGGTTTAATGACAGATGAGAAAATTGGAAAGATAGTAGGCGATAAGCTCTCTTTTGCTTTTAAAAA
This sequence comes from Protopterus annectens, assembly GCF_019279795.1. Taxonomy (NCBI): domain Eukaryota; kingdom Metazoa; phylum Chordata; order Ceratodontiformes; family Protopteridae; genus Protopterus; species Protopterus annectens. The sequence goes on from NC_056743.1 coordinate 1,687,817,219, forward strand.
TGGCCTATCTTTAAAGCGTAGACTCTGCTATAATAATAGGAAGAAGATATCCCCACAGTCGGATAGACTTGGAACCCATCCATATAGATCATGCAAAGGTTGCTTATGTATTTCGGGTAAAGACTTTTTTGTTCACCCCACTTCGGGTGTTAAGTATCAAACTAATTTTTTATGCAGATTACGAGAGTCATAATTTAGTTTATATAGCTACTTGTCATAAATGCCCCTGTTTTTATGTTGGAATAACAAGGCATAGACTTAAGGATTGGGTACTTGAACATTTAAGAGACGTAAGGAGAGATGTTAGTACAAATGCCTTGAATAAACACATTAAACAGTTCGTGGGACACTCTTTTGAGTTTATGATATTATGTCTGGTTTATGAGAATGATAGAGGGGGTAGTATGACTGATAGAACTCAGAATGAGGAACTGAAATGGATAGTGACTTTGCAGGCAGATAGGGGCTTTGGGATCAATAATAATGTTTCACTTAAGCCCTACCTAAAGAATTGTAGATTAGTTCATTATGTTGATAAGGTTGCCATGGTAATACTTTCATTGATTGATTTTGTTACTTGATAATTAGTTAAACTATTTAAAGCTGGTTATTTTTAGAGTTGTAAGGTCTGAAGAAGTGTGCTGTACATGAAAGTGCTTACCAAGGGTCATTAAACGTTTGAACTGCAGTTCTGGAGATCAGTTTATTCTTCTTTATAGGACATTTACGTGTCTGCACCAATTCACTCTGTGCACCATTGGACAGTATTCTGCATGGTGCTGATACATGTTCTTAAGGAGTGTCTAGAGTGCTAATGAATTATGAGCACAATGCTGCACTGCTAAGCTTCACACATGACCCAGCAAAGGGCCTAGTAGTATACTGTTGAGAAATAGTGAATACACTGATGCACTGTGCAAGTTAATTTCCAGCTCTTCTTGCAAAAGTGACTTGTCATATGCATTGTAAAATAAGGACTACATTGATGGTCAGTTGTAGGGTGGCCATGGTGGTGCAGCGGTTAGCGTTGCCGCCTCACAGCAAGAGGTTCTCCGGTTCGATCTTCGGCTGGGGTGCCTTCTGTGCGAAGTCTGCATGTCCTCCCTGTGGTCACGTGGGTTTCCTCCGGGAGCTCCGGTTTCATCCCAAAGACATGCTGTAGATGGATTGGACACTCTAAATTGGCCCTAGGTGTGAGTGTGTGTGTGTGTGTGTGTGTGTGTGTGTGTGTGTGTGTGTGTGTGTGTGTGTGTGTGTGTGTGTGTGTGTGTGTGTGTGTGTGTGTGTGTGTGTGTGTGCCTTATGTGGAAGGTTGGGCGCCAGGCTGACAACTCGACAACGTAATACTCCACTTTCAGTCATGAGCAGACAGGTGATCCGCTGTGGTGACCCCTAACTGGGAAAAGCCGAAAGAAGAAGATTGATGCTCAGTTGTGCACCCTACCAGGAATATTACACTACTCACCTTAAGCACTATCCCACATAATGGCAGTGTTTATGCATTATTGAAATTAATGACACATGTTTGATGGCAATCTATATCACTGGAATTCCATCATTATCCTTACTATATTCATAAATATGATTCTGAATCAGATGTTTGTTGACAGAACGATATCCCACTTTTTCCTCTATGACATGGATTTTGCACTGTGGAAGCTATCTAAAAATGGGACAAATATATTTATTGCTTGTTTTTTTTAACTAGTAGCATACATGGTTTTAATATGATAAGAGCTGAGGTAGTGAGTATCTCAGCGCAAGTGGAATATAGTTTTATCTACACATTTTTAATTAAAGCTCCCTTTTAAACTTCAGTAACCATGATGGCATTTGACTTATATGAGGTTCAGCAGTACAGAATAAAAATTCATAATGTGTAAACCAAAGTGAGAGCATTCAGCCAAGGTCAGTTTATAAGTTCTGTTTGCAGCATCATGCTGTGACCCCAGCAGTGCTGTACAGAACAGATTGGGAATAAAGTAAATGTATTAGCAAAAAGTTAATATTCTTTGAAGATGCAAGTGAATACAATAACTGTGTTATGAAGAACTGTGTATAGATTCTTGGAAGCCATTTTACACCTGAAAGTATAAGCCATCAAGTTCTGCTTAAGAAACCTAAAGATCAATATTTCAGACAAAACAAACAATATTGTGGTTTAATAGTTAATCTGCCAATGGAACATTCAAAATTAAGTCATTTAAGCTAGTGAAGAAAGAAGGAACATTTACATCTGGCATTCAGTACTAGGTCCCATTTTATTTTCTGTATTTGTAAATTATATTACAGTGGTGCAGTGTCTGTATATCCTCCCTGTGTTTGCATGGGTTTCCTCCCACATTCCAAGACATGCTGCAGGTGGATTTGACATTCTATAACCGGTCGTAGGTGTGTATGCCTTCTGAGGAAGGATGGATGCCAGGTTGACAACCTGGCTCTATAAAATCTCCTGCCACTCTTTCTGTGGACTGATGATCAGCTGTGGTGACCCCTAACAGGAGCAGCGAAAGGAGAAGAAGATAAATGACATTACCAATTCCATCCCATTGTGTAATTACACTTTATGTTAATAATATTGTTCTACATTAATCAGGTCCTTTCTCTGTTCATAAACATCAAAACACTATAAATGTATTTCTTAGAGCTATTCCAATAGCTCTCCTCCAACCATCTTTACACCTGAAAAAAAAACTACTTCATGTGATTTGTTACTCTAAAAGATTTGTCTAATAGAAACCTTTTTGCCATACTCAGTCCTGACACCATATAGATACTGTAGCTCAAATCTATGACTACAAGTGCCTCATCTTAACACTATACTCCTGTTCTTTCTTTCTTTTAAAACCCGCACTGATGTAATAACAGGTAAAGTGTCCATTGAAGAGCTTGTTACTCCATTATTAAACCATTCTTGTCACAATGTGGCTTATACTCCAACCTGAATATGTCCTACACCCATTGGTATCCTTAGCTTTCCCAAAACACATGCAGCATGCAAACTGCAAACAAACAGTACTGGTAGATTAATTGGCTTTACCTAAAAAATGAACACCACTGCATTTCTGCTTTCCAGTCTTGCCTTAAATTGTAACTCATCTTGAACTCCTTTACAACAGCTACAGTCCCACCCTTATGAGTAAGTTAAAAATTAAATTGACTGCTTATTATCTTTGGCTGCATAATAATAACAGTGTGACACTCCAGAGAAATGTTTAGCTTTTGGAGGTAAAATTGTGCCAGCTAGCTGAAACCACTTTACAACCTCAGAAAACTAACTAATAACTCCAAATTTAGGGAAAATGCAGTACATCATCACAGATTAGACTACTGTTGCACATGCTTTAATGACAAATGTTAAATACATTGATACTAAGTAAGAAATGTATCTCTGACATTGTCACAAGCACCTATCCTCGCACTCAAAAAAATATACTCTTTATTGCCACATTGTCACATTTTTCATTTTTTTTCCTTCCGGGCCTCTACTGAAAATGGGCTATTACTCAGTCAGACATATGTGGTAAACGAATGTCAAAATAAAACAAATAAATAAATAAATAAATGAATAAATAAATCATTTTAATGGGCACTTTTGCCATCCATACCTCTGAACTTCTTAGCACAAGAAATACGTACAAGACAAAGATCTGGGGGACATAGGCCCAAAAATAGGGATATATTTTAATTATTACTCTTTAAAAACATAGACATTTTCTAGAATAATAGATTTTGCACTGGCATGCATTTTATGAAGGATAGCAAGTCTGAAACTCATACATCTGTCATTATTTAGTGGTTTCACTCCTCAAGGATTTTTCCAGAAAACCACAAATTTTATGAGGAACAGATCAAAAATAGGAAAACAGATATGTACATTCTGTGAAAATCTGGACCGTTGAAAGGTATGTTGCCTTCTTAGTGCAAGAAAAATGAAAGTAAATTTGGGACAATGGATTTTGACTTTAAAGAGTTCCATGTGTCAGTTACACATTTAATTTATTTGTGTAACTTCATTGTATTATGTTTTGCATGTTAATTAATACTGTTATTTTTGTGTCCCTGTCATTAATTGTATATATAGTTTCTATTTTTATTAAAATAATCTTTTTATTTAATTGTCTTGAAAAACAAATTCTTTTAGAATCTATGCCCAGCACATTCTTATTTAAGATCCTTTGAGAGCCATTGTTATTTACAGTAACAGTAATAGATTGTTGGATGTTTCTGTCAGCAAATACCACTAACAGTAGAGATTTAGTATAAACATCAGCAGTCTCAGGAGAGATATTCTGCAAACAGCAAGCATCCCTGCAGGTATTCATTACATTAACTATAATGTGCTAAGGGATCACTATATAACTGTTGACAAAGCAATGTATAGGATCACATGCAACATGTTATCGCGAATGATGTACTAATACACTTAAGAAACATGCTTTTTAATTAACCTGGTCTGGAGTACAGAAATGACTTATGCATTGGGTAGCACTTGCAATGTGTCTCAGGTAATCCCAGAGTACAAATTAGCTTTGGCATGAGTTAGCATTTATGGAGGCACTGGTACATTTCTGTACATTATCAGGTTACTTCTGCAGCAATAAGGCTCGCAACGTGTCAGGTGTTCCTATGAAATGTTGGCTGAGTCTAGAGAGTACATCTTAGAAATGTCAGCATTCGGCATAGAGTTCAGTAACAACAACAAATAATGCTGCCAAAACTAGAATACTTTTTACCACTATTTGCTCTATACTCAGCCCAAAACATTTATAACTTTAATATCACATTAAATAGCATATATGCAGATTTGTATCCTTAGGAGCCTAGGAGAAGGATTCATTGCTACTCAAGCCAAAAAGCAAACAGGCTGCCTATATCTACTAGGGTCAGTCTGCTGCTTAACTGTCCCCCAACCCAAAGCAAATTATTAAACTGTTCCTACTGTCCACCATTAGCATACAAACTACATTACAGATCCATAGGTTATTCCAATCCCTCATATTCAGACGATGCAGTATTATTGTCAAGGACACACTTCTCCAAAGTGATAGGAGCACCAGCAGTTTGGAACTCTTTACCTTAAAACAGTTTATAAAATACAAAGATTAACCATGTTTAAAGAGCAGCTGACTAACTTTCTTCACATTTAAAACAAGTGCTGCTGTTTTGACACCAATAAAAACCTGACAGCAAGAAGTATCAAGCAGTAATCATGTATGAGAAACCTTATGATACATCACTCTAGACTCCTCATGTACTTCTAAATAATATAACAATAAGATGCTGCTTTTGCTAATCTGTGAATATAATTCACTGCATTTTCTCTCATTTACTTCTGTATCTCATTTTTCTGTTGTACTTCTGTATCCAATATTTTTTTTCCTGTATATTTCTACTAGTGTGCTGCGTTATTACTCCATTATATCGAGCAAATATAATTGTATATTGAAATTTGAAATTGCCACCCTGGCATACTGGCCTGGGTTGTGACTGAAAATGGTCTGTGTACCAGCCTACCTTCACCATTAGAACTAAGCCTTGATCCTTGTTCGATTGTGCTTCTATATATATACCCTCAGATTTCTGATTATATTCATCCACTGTTCTAAGCTAATGATAATGTATAATGAATAAGATCCGTAGATATAAACAGGCATACTACAGCAAACATTTCAGAACAGGTTTAAATTTTTCCAAATAGACTTTATTAAAGAAGAAAAAAACAATGGTGCATCATGTAAACTATTATTCACTTACGAAGAAGTAGAATTTCACCCAATTTCAGGAAATTACGTTTTCACACATTCAGATCCACAAATTAAATAAATACAGTGCAGATAGACATGAAAATAAGAAGATGTGTCCAGTATGAAGTATTATTTATTTATTTATCTGTTTGTTACCCTTTGTTGACTGGATTAGTCTCACTAGGCCAGTGGCCTCCTTTTAGATGTCATTCATATTGACGAGGGAAATTTGGCCAGGGTACTGAACACCTTCCCTTGTTCTTTTTGATAAGTGTGATGTGGTTTTTAATGATCCATCTGAGCCGCCATCAACTCAAGCAGGTAGAGCCCCAGTGTAATGCCTCATCTGAAGGATGGTTCTTGTTCATACCTTTCAACCTCTGAACAATCTGGATAAAGCCGAAAATAATGGGGAGTACAAAGCTTAAAAATAATGGCAGAATTTAAGTATTGCCCTTATAAACTTAGAAAGTAACTAGAATAACAGGATATGAGGTAACATGCATTTTCTGAAGGGTCTATATTAGAACATTGAAGCTTCAAAACTTCAAATGTTCTAATATCGAACCCTATTCAGCGAAAGCTGAAAATAACGAAGCAACATAAAACTGATTTTTTTCCTAGGGAAAGAATTCAGTTGTCCGTTTCTGTTGCTTCGGTATTTTCACTTGGTGAAAGTTACTGGTCGGGTTCAGGTAAGTGTGCGATTGAGTGCGGGTTAGGGTAGTTAGGGTTAGGGTGTGGGTTAGGTATGTGTGCGATTGTGTGGACGTGAGGGTTAGGGCGGGTTAAGTGAGTTAGGGTTAGGGCACAGGTTCGGTATGTGTGTGAATGTGTGGACGTGAGGGTTAGGGTGGGTTAGGTGAGTTAGGGTTAGGGCATGGGTCAGGTAAGTGTGTGATTGTGTGGATGTGAGGGTTAAGGCGGGGTAGGTGAGTTAGGGTTGGGGCACGGGTGAGGTGAGTATGAGATAGTGACAGACCTTAGGGTTAGGGTTTGGGTTAAGGTAGGTGGATAGTTAGTGGTGTGTGTATAGTTTAGTGTAGGGTTAGGTGTAAGATTTTAGGTGTATGTGTGTGGATTGCTGTTTGTTTGGTGTGCTTGTGTTGTGTGTATGTGTTTTGGAACAGCAGATTTTTTCCCTAGGAAAAAAAAATTGCTGTTCTGCATGTTCAATGTTTTCAGCTTTCACTGAATAGTGTTCAATATTAGAACATTCAAAGTTTTGAAACTTCAGTGTTCTAATATAGACCCTTTTCTGAAGGATATGAAGTCCGAAACTCAAGTGTCTGTCATTATTCTGTGACTTCAGTCTGCAAATGTTTGCTGGAAATCAACAAATATGAGAAACAGACCAAAAATATGAGGTAAAAATCTGGACATTCTGCAAAAATCTGGACAGTTGAGAGATTTGGCTCTTGTTATATTACTGCCCAGTCAGAGTTCTAAACTGAAAATTGTAGCACAATGCTATAGTTTGCATACAGATGATACAGCACAGGGCATTTCTGCAGTGTGGATGGCCAACTTGGGAATTTGGTGTGTGGGCAATCAACAAGGAAAAATGTTTACTATTCCTAGCTATATGGAGATCTGTGTACCCTTCTGAGTCATGCCTATATAGAATATTACATATTCACATATTGTGTAAAGTAGAAAATGTGACCTATCTGGATTGAGTTAAAATGGACTTACAAAACTAATACTATAGCATTGTGTAAGGAGGGGGTTGATCACAGAGCAGTGTGTGGTGCAAGTATACATGAAAAGCCTATAACTGACCATGTTATAGTCAGTAATGATGTCTGCTGATCACATATCAAGCCATTACTACCTGAAAGAAGCAGAACTTTATTTATTGACTTGAACATAAGACTAACACTTCCGATAAAGGAGGATTTGCAGCCACATATGTGCATTCAAATATCCATGCTGTTTTACAATTCTCTGAAAGAAATGGGAGATGGTCACTTGTTTAAGAATTTGTTGTTGTATAACAACTCTCTTGCATGTGGCCTGCTGCACGTCTTTCCTGGACATCTTACAGTTTGTGTTACAAATGACCTTTGCTTTTCACATAATTTCCTTCTACAGACATATGTGTCCAGAGAATAAATCTGGACAATGATCAAAGGAAACAGAAGCACTATTGTCAAAATCTCTTCCAGAATATCCTATTTTTGGACACCAGTCCAGCATAAAAAACATAACCCTGGCAGTACAGTATTAAACAACCACAGTGTATTTCTAAGCAAAAGACTGTAGTGGAGCCTGTCTGTCTATAGTTCTCTGTAAATACCTATTTGAATAGCTTTATCTATCTGCCAATTTACTTACCTGTCTAAATATCTGTCTGCTTATCTAGTAACCTTATTTCTGCATAAAAATGAGGCCTTAATTGTTTTTGTTGCACACATTTTGTATTGCTGTTGCAGTTTAATTTTTTCAGCATATTTTAAAGGATCTCCAAGTTTTAAATTGTTCCTTCATCTCACAGCTTACTATCTTCTATGTAACTATTGCCCAAAGTTATTGTATATTATGTTCATAACATGCAGTAAAAAATGTTCTTTTATGGAGAAAAGTTTTTGAAAAGTTAATTTATAAAATGATCTCAGGGATTCATTAACTGCCCGAGTGCAGGCCTTATAGCCCACTCTAGAAATGGCCATGCTTACATGATGTGGTATTTTGTGACTCAGACTCACATTAGCTACAGTGATAAAAAACTTCATTGTTTATTTATTTATTTATTTATTTATATTTGTTGACCGGGAGTGTCCGACTGGACGTAGGTCCATTTTCAGCGGAGGCCCGGGGAGAAAAGCTCCACAGTTAAAATATAACAGACAGTAATTACATTGGATTACATAGCAATTAACAATTTACATAGAAATTAATTACAACATATTTACAGATGAAGAACATAGTACATCAGTAGACAACTAGAATCTTTATCTGTAAAGTACATAACAGACATTAACAAATGTTAAAATAAGAAGTTCCTACTGTATAATAAGTACTAGGCTTATGAGCATCTGAGCTTGCTATAATCAAGGTAGTTAGTGGAGTGGAAAGAAAGGTAGTGGTTGAATGGGGTGAGTGATATTAGAGTGGGAGTTGCAAGGGCATAGCCAGCATGTTTTTAGGTGCGCTTTTAGTAAAGTTTTGAAGTGGGTGCATGATGGTATGGAGGTAATTGTGGGTGGGAGGGAATTCCATAATTTGGCTATGGTGTAAGAGAATAGTGCTTCATTGGCTTTAGTGATCTGCAAGTGATTTTTGTTGCTGGATCTTAGTGGTCTGGTGGTGCGATAGAGTTGGAGTAGATTCTGGAGGGATGGGACATTTAGTGGATGGTTTACTAGTTTGTGGGTGAGTGAGAGTTGATACCATTGAAGGAGGTGAGGGAGTTCAAGCCAGCCCAGTTCACCGAGTGAGAGACAGTGGTGATTATGGTAGGATGCCCCTGTGGTGAATTTGGCGATTTTGTTGTAGCAGATCTCTAGCTTGTTTAGATCGCATTGCCTTAGGTTGGTATATATTGGAGAGGCATAAAGTAGGGTGGAGATAAGGTGGGAATTTGCTATTGAAATCTTTGCTGCTTTGGTGAGAAGATGCTTATTTCTGTATAATGCACCTAGTTTTTTGTGGACTTTTTTTATGGATATGTGAATGTCAAATTTTAGTTTACTGCCTATTTCCACTCCTAGCAATTTGGTGTGTTCAGTTGGGTATATAGTGGTGTTGTCTTTTGCTGTGATGTTAAAGTGAGAGTTGTTTTGAGCATGTTTGGTGGGTTGGAAGATGAGTAGTTTAATTTTGTTTAGGTTGAGTATTAATTGGGCATCGGATAACCAAGTTTAAACAGAGTAAATGGCTTCCTGTGTGACTTTTTGCAGTTTGGGTAGGGACTGGGCTGAGCAGATGATGGTCGAGTCATCTGCGTATTGTATGAGTGTGCCATGTTTGGTGTCAGAGGCTAGATTATTGGTGAAAACAGAGAAGAGTAGGGGTCCAAGGATGGATCCTTGGGGAAACCCTGTGGAGACAGGTAGTTGGGGAGATATGTCATTCTGCCATACAATGGATTGTTGGCAGTCAGACAGGTAACTCTGAAACCAATTGGTGACTGATTGTGAGAAGGATAGGTTATTGAGGACAGAGATAAGTTGTTTGTGTGGGACCATGTCAAATGCTTTAGATAGGTCTAGGAAAGTAGCAGAGGAGAGATAGCCATTGTTTTTATGCTGAAGGATAGTGTTAGTAAAGGAGAGGAAGGCAGTGGTGGTGCTATGGTTTGGTCGGAAACCATGCTGAGTATTGGAAAGGAGGTTGTTAGTAAGGAGGTAGTCTGAGACCTGAGAGTGTATGCAGCTCTCTAGTATTTTGGAGAGTGGAGAGAGAATAGCTATGGGGCTGTAATTGGTTAGTTCTGTGGAGGGTCCGCCTTTGTGGAGGGGGAATTATATGTGATACTTTCCACAGTGTGGGAACGTAACTTTCTGACAGAGATCGGTTAATCAAGATGGATACTGGGTACGCCAGAACATCAGCTGCGATTTGTAGCTATTCACTTGGGAGGTTGTCTGCTGCTAATTTGGTGGGCTTACGTTTAGTTAAGAGTTTTTTTTTTTATGTTGGAGGTAGGTACAGGAGAAAAAGAGAAGGTAGTGGGGAGATTACTAGTTGAAGGTGTGGGTTGGAGGGGAGGGGGGATGTGTTGTTTAGCTAGTGATAGTATGGTTTGTGTGAAGTGTGTGTTGAATGAGGTAGCAATATTTTCTGAGGAGTGAGGGATGTTAGGAGGAGGGGTACTGACTTTACCTGGATGGAGGATGGAGTTTATGGAGGACCAGAATTGTTTGGGGCTGTGTTTGGAGGAGTCTAGGGCAGACTGGTAGTATTGGAATTTGTCCTGTTTTATTAGCTTTTTGACTCTATTGCATTGTTCTAGGAATTTCTGTCTAGTTGAGGGGGATTTGGTTTTGCGCCAGTGCTCCCAGGCTTTATCCCTGTTTTTCATTTCTGACTTAGTGGTTTTCTGTAGCCATGGGGAGTGTTGTGCTTTGATTCTGGAAAGTCTTATGGGGGCATGGTAATTAAGGATGCTCAGGAAGGTATTATTAAAAAATTCAACTGCGTCATCAAGACTGATGTACTTTAGAGGATGCCAGTTACATTCTTTGAGGGATGAGATAAATGTGAGTGGGTTAAAGTTTATTTTCTTACATATTTGACGGTAGATGACAGGTTTAGCTTGGTATAGGTATTTTTTCAGTAGGAATGTTGGTGAGTGATCATTGAGGCTATCTGATAAGCAGCCTGTTATATATGACTGGGGGCTCTTACTGACTAGAATCCAATCCAGGGTAGTGTGCTTGCTGGAGTTTTTATTTATCCTGGTTGGCGACTGGACTAGTTGGGTGAAGCCGTGAAGGTTTACATGATGGGTTGGATGGTTGCCAGAACAGGATTGCCAGTCAATATTGAAATCACCTAAAATGATAGTTTCTTGGGGGAGATGGTGAGTAGACCAGCTGAGGAGGTTTTCTAGTGGAGGGATGTTTTGGCCAGGTGGGAAGTAGCATCCAATTATGCTGATGGTTTTGTTTTGGTTTATTTTGAGGTTGGTATATATTATTTCTTCATTGCCTATTTGTGGAGCTGATGATTTTAAGATCTGGATGTTTAGATGCTGTTTAAATATTATAGCTACACCACCTCCTTTTTTGTTTAGCTGGTCTACTCTTAGTATGCCATAACCTGTAGGGAGTGTTTGCTCACTGGTAATGTGAGGTTTTAGCCAGGTTTCTGTCAGGATGACTATATCTGGGGAGTACAAGTCTATGGTGGCATGGAGTTCATGGACTTTGTTGGATATACTTCTAATATTTAGGCTTAGTAGAAGGAAGTCATTTGGCTTTCGTTTGGCTGTAATATGGGAGAAGTTGTGGTTTCTAGTCTGATTATGAGGATTGGGTTTGGAGATGGTAGGGCCAGGGTTGGGGTGGCTATCTCCACTTAGGGCTAGTTTTGATATGCATGAGGTTATTAGTTTTCTCAGTTTTTTAATGTGTTTGTTTATAAGGGAAACTTTATGATTGTGCTCTTTGGGTAATAGGTATGGTGGGAGGGTTACTATGTTAAGTTGTAGGGATGCTTTATGTTTGAGTAATATAGTTGGTAGAATATGTGTCATCTAATTTGCATGTAACCGAATTACAGTTAACTACTGTGAAGGTCACATCACCATTTCCTGCAGTACTTAACTGTGGCAGACACTTTGTGTAAGCACAGGCTCCCTTCCCCCTCAGTTATCCCCCCCACCACACACACACACACACACACACCACATACACTGTACCTATCCATATTGTCAGAACATCCCTGGTCACTCCTTTTCCCCTGCACAGAAGATTACAGGCAGCCCTTAACGGCAGACATTTCACACACCATATAGCTGAGTAAATGCATGCTAGGCAAAATGTGTTTATGAGGTGGAGAGATATGCCTAAAATTTCCCATATCTCCCCCTCATATGACACAATATATTGCAAGCAGTGCATAATGCACAAGATCTTCAAATCATAGAAAAAAAGAAAAACACCTGCTGCACAAAATTTTCCTGTTTCAAGGGTGCAGTGTGCTAATGCAGGTGCGTCTTCTTTCAATTCCCTTTTCACTTATGATTTTTTTAAAATGTTATTTCTATTAATAATTCCTGTTATCTAGTGTTCCACCCCAACCAAGCGCCATATTGTTCTACATGCCATTACAGCATGAGAGTAGTATCCCCAATGTCAAGTGGTCTCCACATCCCTTAATTCTTATGCTGAATTATAACATTGGGTAAGATGGTGATTAGGGTCGTAGCCTGCTACAGGTCCCTAACCATGTCCCAAGGCTTTCATTCCACATTCCTAAGCACCCTGGAAACTATTATGGTTCAACCCAAAACTCTAACTCTAGGTGACTTCAACTACCCCTCCATCAACTGGGAAAACTACTCATGAACCAATACACTTGTCCAACACTTCCTGGAATTCATCAATTCCAATGCCCTGGACCAGCTCATTCTTACCCCCACTAGAGGAAGCAACATCCTTGACCTGGTTATTACTAACAAGGGCAACTATTGCTCTACACCAATTGTCAATTCCTCCCTGGTTAGATCCGACCACAAAATAATCACCATGGAAATCCACATCTCACCCACGTCCGTCCCCCCCCCCCCCCCGCAAAGGCGACCACCATGAAAAGCTTCTCCAAAGCTTAATTTGGGCTCCTAAATACAGAAGTGGCTAACTTCATGGCACCCATGTCAATGGAAAGTAGATGCATGACTGCCGAATCATACACCAATGCATTGTACAAATATGTACATAAATGTATGGAACTAACCATGCCCAACAGAACCAAGACACTCACCTCCAAAAAAAAGAAAGCCAATCTGGTGGTCCCCTGCCATTAATAAACTCTACAACAGAAGGAAGAAACTGTTGCAGAAAAAGGTGAAGTCCCAAGACTCGAAAAACTCCCTTATTAGCCTCAACAAAAAGTTGAGATCCCTCATCAAAACCTCTAAAGCCAGCTACGAAGGCAGAATTGCAGCAGACACTAAAAACAACCACAAAACCTTCTATAGTTATATCAAGAATCTCCATGGCAATATCCAGATTTACTTTGAATTACTGCACAATGGTACCTCCTATACTGAGCCAACAGATATTGCCAACATACTGGCTGACAGATTCAGTGCCAACTTTACCCCTTTCGCCACCCTAAAGGACCAATCACAATACCAGAGAAATGCCAGGCAGCCAGCATTACTGCAGCACAGGTTATAGCTGCATTTTCCATGGCCAAGAACACCACTTCCATGGGATCCAACAATATCCCTGGATGTGTTCTACATGAACTACAAAGTGAACTAGCATCACATCTGTCTGTCCTGTTCAATCACAGCCTCATCTCAGGCTTTGTCCCTACCAAATGGCGCACTGCTACCATCATCCCTCTCCCTAAAGGGGTAGTGACTACAGACCCTGGAAATTATCTCCCCATTAGCCTGACAAGTCTGATATATAAGGCTATGGAGCACAGCATCATGGACCTAATTAACAAGGATATAGGGAATCTCCAAACTCTAGAGCCCACGCAGTTTGGTTTTGTGAAAGGTAGATCATGCCTGCTCAACCTGGTTGACTTCTTTGAGTCAGTCACCAGAGCTGTGGATGAGGGCAAGGCAGTTCATACAGCCTACCTCAATCTGGCCAAGGCCTTTGATACCATTCCTCACTCAGAAATTATTGATAAACTCACCAAACTAGGCATTAACCCCTATATCACTAGGTGGGTTGCAAATTGGCTCACAAATAGAACCCACAGTTTGAAAGTAGCAGACTCCAAGTCAGACTGATGACCAGTCATCAGTGGAGTCCCACATGAATCAGTCCTGGGTCTTCTCCTGTTTGGCATTTACTTCTCAGAAGTCCAGGCCAACATGGAAGGACTCCGGCTGAGCAAGTTCCCAGATAACTGCAAGCTGGGAGCCATTATTAACTCCCCAAGTGATGTAGACATCCTACAGAAAGGCCTCAGTGAGACCAATGACTGGTGTCGAAACCATGGTCTTAAGCTTAATGCCAAAAAATGTGTCACCATCCTCATTGGGAAAAACTCAGTTCCCACTTATTACCATATCAATGGGAGCCCACTGAACACTGAAGGAGTTATAAGAGATCTGGGGACAAAGGTTAACAGCAACCTCTCCTTTGAACACCACATTGTCACTGTGGTCAGAACGTCCTTCTAAGTGGAACATCTCATTACCAAGTGTTTTGCATCCAGGAAGAAAGAGGTCATCATCTCTCTCTACTCTTCCCTCATTAGGCCAGTCATTGAGTATAATGCCCCATTTGGCATGTTCATCAGTAGACACATGCAACAGCTGGAAAGGCCACAAAAGTACCTCATGAAGAGGATCCGAGGCCTTAAACACATGTCCTACATGGACAGACTCAAAAAACTCCAGCTATTCTGTGTCTCACATCATCTGCTAAGAGGCAATCTCTGCTTGACTTACAAAGCCATGTCTGACCCAGCTCTGTTAGAAATACTACATCTAAAGAAATCCCTAATCCCTCTACACCACATGCTCCAGAGACCTCAGCCTCATTACCACAATCAACAGAATATGCCGGAGGGACAGGCTCATAACCCAGAGACTACCCATTCTCTGGAATAGACTTCCCATACATGTCAAGCAGTACACCTTGCCATCCATCTTCAAAAGAAATCTTAATGAGTGGATGGGAAATAGAAAGTTCACCTCAGGGATCACTCCAGTGGCTCTACTTGATAGAGGTACTGGGAAATAACATTGGGCGGCACGATGCCAGGGCACTTCTATGGGCTAGGCTTGTAAAGGCTTCAGCGTCATTACCCTAGTACACACCTATGAACCTATGAAGCTATGTTCTATGTGCCATTACAGCACAAGAGTAGTATCCCCAATGTCAAGTGTCTCCCCTATCCCCAATCCCTATACTGCTTTAAGTGTCATTAAGGCACAATAGTAGTATCCCTGGTGTCTAGGGTATCCCTCACCCAATGTTGTAGGTTCTGCTTATTAATCTAAGGTGTATGGAAGTATGACAGCCACCCCTACCCAACCACTCACACAATCACACACAAGCATACACACATACACACACACACACACACACACACACACACACACACACACACACACACACACACACACACACACACACACACACACACACACACACACACATTCATTGGCCTTCACTCACATACTCAGCCATTCATCCATACAAGTACACTCACACACCTAACATAACTCCTCTACTCCCCTACTGCTACCTTCCAGGTAGGCACACACTCACACATATACACAGACATACAGCCCCTCACATACAAACATGCCTATGCGCCCTAACCCTACCATATCACCAAACCTCACTGCTTACCTATATTATGATAGCTGAACATTGCCTTTTGGCCATGTTCACTGCTGTGATGTGCTACTAGTGGCAGTGCTAATCTACATGTCTCACTGCCTTTTGGCCATGTTCACTGCTGTGATGTGTTAATAGTGGCAGTGCTAATCTACATGTCTCATTGCCTTTTGACCATGTTCACTACTGTGATGTACTATCAGTGACAGTGCTAATCTTGTATTTTGGCCATGTCTATAACATCAGAGTGTATCAGTGTTCAAATCATGCAGCTTGCAGAAGATATAGATCTGTGCAAAATTAAAATGAAGCTGAAGTCTGATAATATTAGACTGAAAAGTACTATAAGAACAAAACATGATGGTATTCAGAAATAGATACAGCACTGCACTGAGTAAAATAGAAAAGTGAGTAGTGTCACAAAGAGCGGAGTGCAAGTCAGATGCACACATTGCAAGATCTCCAGAATAGTTCTGTATGCATCACATGCAAATGATCACATAATGGCATGCACATAAATGTCAGCATAGTAATAAATGCTACTGTGTATACACAACAAAAGCAAACATTGAAGCACAGCTCAGAAATTCATAAAAGTTGTTTGATGAACCTAGATGATCAGCTTTTGTTCACACCAGGATTTGTCAGTGAACTGTTTTATCGACTGAAATACAGATACAAAGAGGTTTTTGTAAAAGTATCAGAGTATGCAGCAGTCATGAGCTCATAACACTAAATTTAATAGACATCTTATACTTTTTGCATCTTAATAATGAAGTTCTGAAAGACTTATTTACCTTTCATCTCATATAATGGCGTATTTGAAATTACTGCTTTGGTTGGTAAGATGGTCAGTTTTTCTTGATTTTCTTATAAAGTAATTTGAGGAAGATTGTTTCCTTGCAGAAAAAAGAATAAACAAATAGAACAAATGACATACATGATACAAAAATTCATAGCTGGACAAGTAATCCAGCATAACTGTGTAGATATGCCCAGGACTCATCCATGGCAATGGACACATCCAAATTGGACTAAATATATTACAGAACATTCTGACCCACACAGCCCTGGAGCAATAATAAACTTAAGGGAAGTATAAAAATCTAATATTTTCAATTCGAAGTAATAAAGAAGGATATAAGATTTTAGCCATCACTGGAAGATATTAATATTCTACCCAAATGTCATGACAATTAAGGGAAGGAAAGGATTGCAAGAAAACAGCTAAGCCAAACTATGCAAATAAGTTGTTAACAGATGCCAATTTACTAATTAGTGATTGAGAAATAAAAGTGCACAAAATAGTACTAGCCATAAGTTAACATCAGAAA
Source organism: Protopterus annectens (assembly GCF_019279795.1). Classification (NCBI taxonomy): domain Eukaryota; kingdom Metazoa; phylum Chordata; order Ceratodontiformes; family Protopteridae; genus Protopterus; species Protopterus annectens. The sequence goes on from NC_056743.1 coordinate 1,687,834,286, forward strand.
TTGCTTCTCAGACTGAGGAAACATTCCCTCTGGGAAAGAACCAAGAAATGTAATAGCAACTCTGGAAGAAAATTCCTGACCAACTACAGTTTATTACATCCATGATGGAAAATTTGGAGATTTCCATGCAAAATGTCAGTGATTTCACTTCCAGGTCTAACATCTCCAACAATAATCTGCAAGGCAAAACAAGACTTGCAGTAAGCTTGACAAAATTAAGTAAATAAGTAGTGCATTAATTTCACTTTATAAAGGTAAAACGTTCCCTTAAGAGATTGACAGAGGTGTTACAAGTAGAATGACAGGTCGAGAAGCAGTAGCAAAAAGAAAAAAAAACAGAGAATTAAAACCTATATAAAGGTAAAATGTTCCCTTAAGAAACTGACGGAGGTGTTACAAGTAGAATGACAGGTCGAGAAGCAGTAGCAAAAAGAAAGAAAACAGAGAATTAAAACCTATATAAAGGTAAAATGTTCCCTTAAGAAACTGACAGAGGTGTTACAAGTAGAATGACAGGTCGAGAAGCAGTAGCAAAAAAAAAAAAAAACAGAGAATTAAAACCTATATAAAGGTAAAATGTTCCCTTAAGAAACTGACAGAGGTGTTATGAGTAGAATGACAGACCGAGAAGCAGTAGCAAAAAGAAAAAAAGAAAAACAGAGAATTAAAACATTGAGACAAAAAAATACTCACAAGAGCAATATATTCAAAAATTGTACATGAAGCATTTGATCTATTTCAGATCTCAAAAACATTGTATTCTGAAACCTGTAACTGCAGAACTCATGTTTTTAATAGAAAAGTCATTGCTATCAGTATCCAGGGAAAATAAATAAATAAACAAATACATAAATAAATAAATAAATAATGTTAGAGCAGTAGGTTTATACTCAGGTTCTCATAAAAATGCAGAAAAGTTCTTGCACTATTCCAAGCAGTAGGGAAAGGTGTCACACTAAAACTACATTAAGTTCCTGATGCAGAAATTAAATTAACGGTAACATAGCCTGTCGCTCATCCGGTCAGGATAAAACAGACAAACAACTTTGGCTTCGGATCAAGCAACTTTATTACATACAAACACATCAGGATTGAGGCATAGTAACTTAAACTTATAAACAGACTGACTACTGCACTCATACTTGTTTACACTCTGGCTGTTCACTCAAAATGGCACTGCTGCCTGCACATGTTCTCTGTTTATATGCATTTGCCCTCACTTTGAAATGCTTCTTAAAGATACAACACTCACTCTGTTCTACATACTCACTCTTTGAGAAATACATCATTCACAGTAATAATGACAACAATCATTGATATGCAGTTATACAGAACTAATTACAAGTGAAACAGTCATGGCCAGGTTGCTGTGTATTTTACACTAGGTCTGGAAATATGACCTGATCATGTGACATAAAAATTAGGACTGGGTTGAGCAACAGGGACTGTCTTTAATGAATGTTTAACTTCAGGGACATCTGGGACATCATCAGGAATGGGAACAGGTACTGAGACATGTCCTTCAACAGGAACATCGTCTGGATTGCTCTGAGATCTAGAGTCTGTATCATAGGTATGATGCTGTGATATCGATTCACACACCGGAAGAAGATGCCTGCAATTTCTTCTGTATTCTATACCCTCAGATTCCATTAAGTAAGATCTTGCTCAAACATGCACCTCTCACTTGGCCGATTCGATCAAAACCTTTCACCTTTTGCATCCTCACTATCTCTCCTTCTTTCAATGGATAAAGAAATCTGTTCGTATTATCATAGTTGGACTTCTGGAATGAACGCTTTTTGAATAGTTGGTTTTGATTGCTCTGGTGTTTTTAGCATTAGGCACCGACAAAGTGGAACTGATATTAAAGGTTGTTCTGGTTTGCCTAGACAGAAGTCTCTGAGCAAGTGAGTCAAGTAAATTGTCACTGGATATATTTCTGAGATTAAGCAAATTCAAGAAACCATCGGTATTGTCACACTTTGACCTCTCTAGTAATTGCTTTACAATTTGTACTGCATGTTCAGCTAGGCCATTTGACTGTGGGTACTCCTGACTACTGGTAACGTGGATAAAGTCCCACGCTTTTGCAAATTTCTGAAATAGCTGACTAGTAAACTGGGCACCGTTGTCAGAAATAACCTTGTGTGAACTACCATGCACTGAGAAATGACGTTTCAACTTAGTAGTGACAGTGATGAATGTTAGGTAGCAAATCAATCTCAAATCAATTTGAATAAGACTCTACCAACACTAAGCAATGTTGACTATTCCACTTGAATATGTCAATGGCTACTGTTGACCAAGGTAGCTCAGGAATCAGATTTAGCCGAAGTGGCTCTTTTTGCAAATGCAGTTTAGAACAATTGCATATTGAACAAGATGAAAATATTTTATCAAAATATTTTGACAGACAAGGCCAAAATACTTGACCTCTTGCCCTTTTTTTGGTAGCTTCGAAACCTGGGTGGCCACGATGCAAAATCCGGATGTACTCATGTTGTAAGGAAGTAGGCACAACAATTTTAGGAACTTTTCAAATGATACCATCTTCCATCAACATCTCATCTCTGTAAGGAAAATAAGGTTGCACTTCTGTTGGTACACAAGATTGTTTTGATGGCCATCCAACACTGATGAAGTAGTTGAGCTTTTGCAAAATTGGATCAGTCTTTGTATAATCTCTTAGCTCATCAAATCTTGTGGTAGAAAAATTACGCACTTCCATGACATTGAAGTCAAAATCTCTGCATTAAGTTTTCCTGTGGTATTTTTGGGTGATCTGTATAAGGTATTAGCCAGATAAAGAAGTTCGCCTTTTGTATAAACCATTTTGAAGTTGTACTTTTGTAATCTGAACATCATTCTTTGTAGTCTTGCTGGAGCTGTATGCATAGCCTCATTTAAAAGAGTGACTAGAGGTTGATGATCAGTCTCAGTCTGGATAGCTCGGCCATAAATATAATCATGGAACTTTGAACATGTGAACACAATTTCCAAAAGTTCCTTCTCAATCTAAGCATACTGCATCTCAGTTTGGGTAAGAGTTCTAAATGCATAGGCTACTGGTCTGTCCTCTTGAATAATAACTGCACCAAGACAGAACTTTGAAGCATCACAGGAAAGAATTATTGGTTTGTGGACATCATAGTATCTTAATGTTGGTGGACTGGCAGTTTTCTGTTTCAGGTCATCAAATACTTTCTGGGGTTGTTCCAGCTATGACCAGGTAACATTTTTGCATGTCAGCTCTTTTAGGGGTGCTGATAATTCAATGAAGTCTGGTATAAACTTGCCTAAATAGTTAACTATACCAAGAAAACCCTGTAAGGCATGGACATTGTCAGGAGCTGGCATGTCAAGAATGGTTGTTTGGAAGGGTCTGGTTGTAACCCTGAAATTGTAAATAAATTTATTCATAGGTTCACAGGTAGGTACTAGGCTATTGGCTCTAGGGCTATATAAGCCTAGCCAAAAGGTACCCTGGCTTTCGCCACCCAAGAAAATTATTTTCCTGTGACCAGCATAAGTAACTTCTGGTAGCCTAAATTTACATTTCAGAGGACTGAGCTTTAGATTCACTTCATGTGCTCTTTCTAGAACTTTCCTGAGGTTTCTCTCATGCTTTGCTTCACCATTGCCTCCAACTAGTAATTCATCTACTATTATAGCACACGGATAGCCTGAAAAATTTTACTCCATTGCACGTTGAAAGATTTGACTAGCAGAATTTATTCCAAAAGGAATTCTGAGAAATCTGTATCTACCAAATAGTTTACTGAATGTAGTCAGTAGTGAAGATTTGCAATCGAGCATTACTTGCCAAAATGAGCTTTTTGCATTTAAGACAGAAAAAAAACAGTGGCATTTGGCATGAGGGTAGCATCTTCCTCAACTGTACGCATAGGATGGTGGGGTATCTTTAATGCTTTGTTTAAGACTCTTGGGTCAAAACATGCTCAGCAGCACAATAAACTCTTTGAAATAACTGCACTTTGTGAAATAAGTCTCCATAGCCCAAGAACACTTTGAAATCACTGTACTTTGTGAAACCACCCTTATTAGTGTAAGAAACACTGAAATGACTGCACTTTGCAAATGAACTGTACACAGCACAAGGAACTTCTCAAAATGACTGTATTCTAACTGCACTTTGAGAAATAACTGTACTCTGCACACGGTAAACTCTTCAAATAATTGTACTGTTATAAAGCACATACTGCAAACACTTTGCACGCTTTGAGATACTTCGAACAACTCTAGTTATACTTTGAATAGCTTTAGTCAATGCAAAATAGTAGCTCATACCAAAAAACATGGTCCTTTACTAAAAAATGCTGTCACTTTGCTTTCCCATGCTCATTTTGTCCTTTTATTGTGCTCATTATGTTTGTTTTGACTTTTATCATACTCATTATACTTTTCTTGTGCTCATTTTACTTTAATCATGCTCAATATGCAAATGAGAAGTAATTCTAAACACTCTCATAAGTATTTCAAATAACTTTATCAAACATCATTGTTTCAAACACTTCCTTTAATCAATAATGTGCTTTGTGCTTTCCATTTGATTAATACTATGTTTTGTGCTTTGCAAATACTTCATATCATTTTCTTTATGAAATGAATAATTTATGTGAGTTTTAGTTACCTGAAATTTGTTTCTGACATTTTTCAATCATTTGAGCAGGTTGAGACAAAACTTCTAACACCATGTCATTCAGATATGTCACGTCCGGTACCATGTTATTCAGACTTCCCACTTCTTACACCATGTCATTCGTCTGCTACACATTTGGAAAACAAACAACATAAGAATTACCTTCTCAAAAAATCTAAACCTTGTCTGTGTCATAAACAAAATATGTTAGAGGGACAGGTATGTGTATCAGAGATTACTCCTTCACTGGAACAGACTACATATTCATGTTCATAGATTTGATTTAGGTTATAGGTTCATAGATTAGTACTAGGCTAACTGCTCTTTACAGGCCATTTTAAGCCTAGCTGATTGCCCCATGTAAGAACCAAACCCTGCACTTTGTATTTGTAAGGTAAACACCTTAACCATTATGTCAACCTCCCATAAAAAAACAAACAAACAAAAAAAAAAAACAAAGATCTTCCCTAAATATATTCAATTGCTATTTAGACCAATGAATGGGAAATCACAAATTCACCCCTGGCTTGTCATTCTGGCCATTAGGGACAGGGGCAGGTTGTAGATGCTATAAGGTACCAGCATATACCAAAGCCATTCTAGCCCATGGACATGGACATTGATAAATGGGAAAATTGGGGCATGAATGACTAGACTTAAAAAGGCTCTAGGGCTATTAGCCTAGTGACCTCCTATGATCCTATAATATAATAGAAGTCCTTAATTTAAAACAAAAAAGTCTAGTACATCATTATTATTCAGAACAGAAGAATATATATGCATATATATTGAATATATATGCAAAACAGCATCTACATTGGCAAGACTGACAGGAAATTGAAGCAGCGCATTTACCAGCATATTTACGCTATGAAGAATCATAAACTGGATAATGCACTGGCCAAACATACAGTAAGCAACCCTGGCCATAAATTTTCCTTCATGGGCATTGACTATTTACCCAATAATATTAGGGGAGGCCCTACCCCATGTTTATTAGAATTAAAAGAACTTCAATGGCAAATAACACTTAATGCATTTAATAACCCAGGGTTGAATGAGAACTGCAATATTTCTGCAGTTCTCAAACTGAGGAGTTACACTAGATAAATATACTGACCCCTATGTTTTGTTTTTCCCCTTTCTCCTTCCCCCACCTCTCCTCCCCCCCCTTACTTCTTTTTCCCTTCTTACCCCTTTTTTACCTTTTGTTTTAAATTAGTCATATTTAGTGCTAGTCTATGTTTTAAAACATTTAGCCATTTTTTACATATTTTAATCCTTGGAGCTCATTTAGTAATGTTTTTGCACGAGCGTGTTGTTATTAGGATTTCAACAGGAAGTGATGTACTTCCAACACTTCCTCTAAACTTTTTAAAAAAAAGTTTTGGTTCTTTGTTTTTACGAAGTTGTTTTGTGAAGAAGCTGCAGATTTTTTTAAGCAGCGAAAATGCTACTTTATTAAATTAATTTTGCACTCATTTAATTTTTTGGAGCGCTTCTAGCAACTTTTTAGTATGAGCGTGTTGTCATGAGGTTCTTAACAGGAAGTGATGTAATCTTAATACTTCCTCCAAACCTTTTTAAAAAAAGTCTTACTGTTTGTTTTCATGAAGTTTTTCTGAAGAAGCTGCGGACTTTTCAAGCAGCAAAAACGCTATTTTATTAAACTCCTTTACATCTCGTGGATTTGTATCGCCAGACTGCTACCTTTCTGTATTTTCGTTTTTAACCTATGGAATCAGGTGGTCATATGAACAAACATGCCTCTGATTCCTAACAAAGTCATTACAATAAAGTTTGAAACAGGATGAAGAAGAATTTAAAAGGTGGATCCATAAACTCCCTAATTAGATATAGATATTCGGGTCTACCTGAGAATAACGAAAGATCAAAATGCCACTGCCGAGAACACCAACACTGGAAATAATCAACAGTTCGAAATCCTGATGCTGAACACACTGACATGCAAAACAAGCATGACTGAGTAAGTAAGCGATAGTGACAACTATTTAGGGTTAGGGTGCGGGTAAGGTAAGTGTGTGTTAGTGACGGACTGTAGGGTTAGGGTGCAGGTAAGATAAGTTTGCAATGGTGATAGACATTAGGGTTAGGGTGTGGGTAAGGTAAGTGTGCAATAGTGATGGACTTTAGGGTTAGGGTGCGGGTAAGGTAAGTGTGCAATAGTGATGAACTTTAGGGTTAGGGTGCGGGTAAGGTAAGTGTGCGACAGTGACAACCTTAGGGTTAGGGTTTGGGTTAAGGTTAGTGCATAGATAGTTGTGTATGTAAGGTTTAGTGTAGGTTTGTAAGGTTTTTAGTGTGCTTGTGTTGTGTGTGTGTGTTTTTTATGTAGGTATTGGGTAGGTTAATGGGATGTGTGAGTTACATGGGTAATGGCATTATGGGATGTTGCGGTGTAGTGGGATGTGTGTGATTTGCTGGTATGTTCTTGGTTATGTTTTAGTTGTGATAGTTTAGTTTATGTGTATAATTTTGTGTAGTAGTATGTAAGAATGCTTGGTGTGGTTTACGATGATGTTTCTGCTTGTGTTTTGTGAGTCGGTGTCATGGTGTTCAGTAATGTGGACTGTCAGTATTGTGTGGTTTCGATGTTTTGGTGTTGGTGTTTTGGCTGTCAGGTTTGTGGTGTGTCGGTGTAATGTAGGGAATCCAGATATTCATTTAAACGTTCCTTTCCCTTTCTAACCCAGGATATATCTGATAGGCTAGAAATGTTAAAAAGGGAAATTGTGTAGTACAGATGAACTTCTTCAAAAAGTAAATTATATTCTTGAAGTTATAGTATAGAATTATGTAATTATATAACAATGCCTAGGTAAGTTATATCAGAATCAGATAACGCTAATAAAAAATACATATCAGGACTAAATATAGGCCACTACAAAACAACTTCAGTTTTCAGTTATAGCTACAAAATAGTTAAAAAAAGAATCCACCCAGATTCAGCAAACTCTGCACGGAGTGCCTGAATAGTGCAAGAGCTGCTGCATGCAATATGGCCACAGAGCGATCCAGGAACATGATGTGCATGAGCGCGCCTACACTATTTCTACATGGACGCCACTGTTATATATTAATTACCTAATTTTCTGGTGAAAACCATGCAAATGAGGTGAATTAGCGATCCTGGAAGCAGGCAATCGTCTAAGCAGGAATAGTGTAATCTGCAGAAATGTATTTGGTTACTAACCGAATACATTTCTGCAAATTACAAAATGGAGGCATGACAGCTCGAAAGAAAGCATGTATTTAATGTAGTAGGCATGCCAATGGCCAAATATATGGCCATTGGCATGAGAAATAGTTGCAAAATTATAAAAAAAAATGTATTTTCTTTGGCCGATCTTAGCTATTTAAGTGAAAGGCAGTGGTGCGCAAACGGGATCAGCCTGAAAATAAGAAAAAAGGTGGAAATAAGCTTTTAAGCCAAAGTCAGCATTTTGCCATAATAGTCAATGGCAAGATTAAGACAACAATACCAGGGAATAGTGGTTATAAAGGAGGAAGGCTGAGTGTGAATGTGGTAACTATGAATTAGCATTCTGTTTTATGCAAATGAGGGGACTGATACTGAATCACAGATTTCCTCCCAGTGTTAACTTGCATCTAACCGTGTAGCTGAGCAACACCATTGTATAAGTCTAAGAGGTGGATGACCTCATAAGGGGAAATGTCATGCATGCTGTAAGCTTACTGGAGCTCTGTAGCCCGTCTTTGCCTTTAGCTAAGCACAGCTAAGGAAGAGGGTGTGTCTGAGGCTGCCTAGCAGTGTTTACATTGCCTAAACGGGTGTGCGTGCCACGCACCGGATTTTAAAAAAAAAAACAAAAAAAAAAAAAACAACAGGAAATAGCAGCTCTGTTCACATCTGAGCACTGGGTATGCACGCCACACCTCAAGGCTTAAACAGGAGGCAATGGGAAGGGAAAACAGCAGTAGGAAGGCATCAAGGAGAACTAGCATACCTGGCAGGTGAAATGTATCAGAATCAGCCATTTACACATGGATCAGCCTAGCACACTACTATAAACTATGCAAACACTTTCTAGTCTGGTTTTCCACAAACTCTACACCACCGTTGTACACAGATGGGGAAATTTTACCTGACAAAGCTAACAAAATGTTAGGGCCTGCTGTTGCTCTCATACATCAATATGTGCAAGAGGCTGAGGGTGTAAGGATGTGAATGCTGATGACCAACCCATAAAGTGGAGGAGGAGAAGAGTGTACAGACCCAGGGTAACCTACCAGGGGTTACATGAGCTGGAGATAGTGGAACACTATAGGGTGGACAGGGAAATTCTACAGCAAATTGTTGAGCTATGCCGACCACGCCTCACACACAGAACTAACAGAGGGGAACCCATCCCAGTGGATAACAAGATATGTGTAGGCTTAAGAATACTAGCCACAGGTACATTCCAAAGGGCAAATGAGGATATCATGGGGATCTCACAGGCATCTGCATCCAGGGTACTCCACCAGTTCCCGGATGCCATGTCAGCACATGCCAAAAACACATATAGTTCTTCAACACCTGTGAGGCGTTGACCAGCAATATGCGTCTCTTCCATCAAATAGCAGAATACAATGAGGTAGTGGGTGCTATAGACTGCAAGCACATACGCATCAAAGCACCGCCCAGAGAGTGGGGTAGCATCTACATAAACTGCATGGGCTTCCCTCCATCAACTGCCAGGTCATGTGCAATGCCCAGGGCATTATCTTGAATGTGTGTGGTGGCAGCCCTGGAAGCTATCACGACTCCCACATCTGACATATGACACAGCTGTGGCAATCATTTGCCAGTAGAGACATCCTATATAGCCACCTAGTGGGGGATGCTGGCTATGCACTGGAGCTGTGGCTGATGACACCTCTCAGAAATGCACACACACCTCAACAAGAACCCCATAATGAGGCACACGCACAAACCAGAGTCATAATAGAACATGTGTTTGGGATGTTCAAGTCATGGTTCCTGGACATATCAGGTGGAGCCTTGCAGTACTCTCCAGCTACATTGTACACAAATGTTCATAGTATGTGCCATGCTACACAATGTCATTCTGCGGAAACAGCTGCAGCAGCAACAGCACAAGGCAAGACCACACAGCCCACCACCACTGCCAAGGCCATCACAAACACAGAGGGACTCGGAAGAGGAACTACCTGAGCCTGGCCATGTAGGCAGAATGAGGTGTGCCCAGTATGTCCAGGCCTTGGCAAAGAGGCAATGTATAGCACATACACTGACACGGTAGGGACCCAGAGAATGACACCTCTCTTGGACTCGCACATGCAGTAAAAGGGATGCCAAACATGACACTACCTGTGCTTCACCATGTATAGGGAGTGTGTTATGTGCATTCGACATAGTCAGTCCTCCAGCACCATCCTCAATACTGGCACAGCTACAAGATAAGTCACTCTTCCTATCAATTGTTGAATGGAGTAGTATGTTCTGATAGTTGTACCTATGGTACGGATGTCAGCATACAAGGGAATTAGGTGACTGAATGGGATGGTAGCAGATATATGGGCAGCATGAAATCCATAACAAATACTGGTGTCAACATACTAAACAGTACTACAAAGGTGAAAAAAATCCCACTGCAGTACATGTGGTGGCCCAAATGTGTGTCTATAGGATACACACATGCATGTCAGTGAGGCTCACATACCCGCCACCAGCCTCAGCCAGCAGGACATGTGTAGATGACCATAAAGAATGGCTGGGCTAAGCCCTCCAATTGATGGCAGTGGTGAACAGCCCCCCTCCAGACCTACACAGACAGACTACAACAGGTCCAGCAGATGTATGTTAGATCTGAAGGAAAGAAGTCTGAAAGTGAAATGCAGGTCAATAAAACCTAAGATCTGTACTCCATACCTCTCAACTGTACAGATTTTCACAGAATGTCCAGATTTTTGTCTCAGATTTTTGGTCCTTTTTTCATAAAATCATAGTTTTATGGCAAATTAGTGGCAAATCATTAAATATTGAAGTTAGAAAATAATGACAGACATTTGAGTTTCAGACTTCATACCCATCAGAAAATTCATGCAAATGCAAAACCTATTATTCTATCAACTTTATAAGTTTGGAAGAGCAATATTTTAAAATTGTCCCTATTTTCGAGCCTTTGTCCCACCTTTATTTATATCTTTGTCCAGATATCTTGCTCTATGAGGTTGAGAGGTATGCTGTACTCTGCTGATATGCCTCCAGTCTGCATGATAGGTCAGAATAGAATATGAAATGGAAGCCAGTAGAGTATCTGAAATACCAGTACAGTCATAGGAAATGTTTAAAGTTGTCAGGTGTGCCCCCCCCCACAATCCTATGTAGAAATGCAGTAAAATGTAAGTGTGAAGAGTAATGTCATCGGAGCACAGATTACCCAAGCTGGCCCAATCTACAGGATAGAGTGTTGCATGTGTACAATATGCAGGGGTCCGTGTGTTAGGTTGTTCTGTGTTCAATATTGTCTGGAAGTGGTCAGCATGTAGGCATGGAGGGTTGTGTCTCGGTGGACTATGGGCAGTCTTGTGGATGACAGGGCCATGTTCCTACAACTTCAGTGCCAACCATAATGCTTCTCAGCAATACCCATGTCAGCAGTCGTCCAAACTCACTGTCAAAATGTCAATATCTGTCACTGCCTAGAAATGGACATGCCATGAATGTGGGCCCATACATACACACAGTACACTGGGGGAAGTACCCTAGACAGAGTACATAAAATGTAAGTGTCAGCTGCACACAACTTTGGAATTGTACATACAGGTTAGCACACATTAGTTGTCTGTGTAATATGTAATACTAATGTAGTCTGGCCAATCACTGGCAGACCACAAAAGGAACAGTTATGAAGTAATGAGAGACTGCCTATGTCCCTGCAGAAGGCAATATAAGGGGATTGTCCCATATATATCTGTGAGTCAGCTGCAAGTAGCTTCCATATCACACATTCACTCAGCTCACCCCACCATCAGCCACAGGTTTATCACAGGTCATATCCTTGCTGTTGGGAATGAGTACAATATGACCCCACTTCTATATGGTAATACCCACAGAATGCAGCATGCTGAAGAGGTGTCCCATGCAGGTGTGTCCCTAGCTGTAAGCAGCACACTGCCTGCATCCAGACCAATGGATTAATATGGACAGGAACTATTGCTATTAACACCTCGCACACTTACTCTGTCACCCCAGGGGAATCCACTGGCCCGCAGCCTAGGAATGTAGGAGTAACAGAATGCAATGGCCTGCTAAAGATGGCCTGCATCACTGCCAAATGGCCTACAGTCCTTTGCTAAAGGCCTGAGCCTCACCCGTAATGTCAATGTATGGTATCTCATGGGGTCCAAATTAACAACCTAACACAGTCAACAGAACACAAATGCAAGGCCATGTTGACAAATCCCATTAGCATGCCCACCATGTCCTACTGCATGGACTGTGGACCAACCCCTAAATACTGCTGGGATGAAGGGCCAACTATAGGGATACTTCTCAGATATCACTCACATAATGTTAGGAAGAGGATAGAATAACAGAGTAGGGGGATGTAGAAGCATGAATGTCATGAAGTGTGTGAAGTCTGAAAATCTGATGTGTGCCCATACTACCCCTGCCTCAAACCCAGTAATGGGTGGCTACAAACTTGCTTGTAAACCACAATGTGAAGGGGAACTGACCAGATATATGAGCTCTGCCTCTGGGTAACCTGGGTGAATCTGCACAGTTGAGAGATATCGCCACAGCAGGATATGGCCATTCTGTTAAGTCGATATATGTACAAGAAAGGGATCCTCAGTCACCATAGTGCTAACGTGCTGGACCATTTACACAGACCCATCAGCAATTTCTGCAGCTACCCCTCTAGAATGGCATGAGTGTGCAATAATTTGTAGGCTGCAGACCACAATACTGGACACAGCTTCATTCATCTTGTATTTCCCAGGAAATAACTGTGAGCAAATAAGTATATCTGTCAGTAGTTGATGACATAATACATCACAGTGTAAAACCGTATATATGTCTGAATATCTTTGCTAACACAAACCATATAACACAAGCAACACAGACAGCAATAGGTACAGTATCCCACTATCTGTCGCCCATTGTGACTCCATATTGTTAACCTATCTACAGATATCCTGCAGAAACAGGTTGCTAGCTGTAGGTGTAGAACACTAAACCCCGGACTGAAGTACAACCCTACCTGGAATGGATTCACACACTCAATACAGAAGGTCATACTGGGCATGCTCCTATACTTAGAGAAATGAAGCCCATGTCTGACAACACAGTGGTCTACACATATTTATCATTCACAAATGGCTGTGCACACACACCAGATTGTACACCATTCATGGTTTGCACACACATTGGATAGGAATACTCACACATATCCAAGGCCAACACAGTATAATATGTCAAACATACACATACAGAGATGTGAGGAAGAGAGAGAGAGAGAGAGAGACAGTGACAGAAAGAATTCCATTATGAGGCCTGTCCCACTGAACACACATCCAATTGCCTAATATCACATGATGTGCTGATGTCAATCACTGTAGACATTCCTTCTGGTAGCCCTCAGCCCTATAGTGTCTGTGGTGCTTGTGATAACTGTGTAACATGATAGTACAAATCAATATTCATCTAGCATTTGTAAACCCAGTCCTGTCAAATGTGAAGTTGTGTGTGACTGAGTATGTGTGTGTATGTTTCCAGAGGAATGGTTTATGGCCCATTCAAACACACTGCACTTCCCATTGCCCATGTTAGCACTCTTGCTGATGTCAGTCACCTTGAAATAACCCTATGGCCAAGTCTCAGCCCTGTAAGCCATGTGGCACTTGCAATACTTACGTAATACTGTAGTGTAGAAACTAGTTAGGTATAAGCTCTAATCCCAGACATAACAACTGTAAATCTGTGTGTGTGTGTGTGTGTGTGTGTGTGTGTGTGTGTGTGTGTGTGTGTGTGTGTGTGTGTGTGTGTGTGTGTGTGGAGATGAATGATTTTAAAGCCATTCACACTCAATACACCTCCCATTGCCTACTTTAGCATGCCTGCTGATGTCAGCCACCTTTAAATAATCCTTTGGTCAAATCCCAGTCCTATAAACTCTGTGGTGCTTGTGATAACTGCATAATACTATAGTGTCACATATTAGTTAGGTAGGAGTTCTAATCACAGACATGGCAACTGTGAAACTGTATGTGTTTGCTTGAGAGAGTTTGTGTGTCCTTGATGATACCTGATTTCATGGATATTCACACCTACTACCCTCTCCTTACCCCTCTGTTAGCACTGCTGCTGATGTTACTCACCTTTAAAGATACCTTTGGGCAGATCTTCAACATATAGGCTCCATGGCACTCACAGTAACTGCGTAATGCTATAGTGTTGCATACCAGTTAGGTATTAGCTCTAATCCTGATCAGACAACTGTGTAAATGTGAGTGTTTGTGTGAGAGAGTGTGTGCGTTCTTGTAAAGACCTGATTTGTGGTTATTCATACTTCCCTTGCCCCTCCTTTACTACTGCTGCTGATGTCACTCAGCTTCAAAGTTACCTTGGCACAGCTCTCCAACATACAAGCTCCATGGCACGTGCCATAAATGCACAACAATGTAGTAGCAATAACTACTTAGGTATGGGTTTCAATCTCATCTGTGGTAAGTGTTTGTGTGTGTACATATATATGTCTATACCTCAAGGATTTTGGCCCATTTACACCCAGTACACATCTCAGTACCTGACTTTAGCAGTCCTGCATATATCATCAACCTTAAAAGTTCCTATTGCCACCCCTAAACCATGTAAGGTCAGTGGTACATGTGGTAAATGCATAATATAATGGTCCAAAAAGATTGTTAGATAGAGTTGTGAACCTCACCCCTGGCAAATGTAAATTTGTGTGTAGGGTAAAATGTTTTTTTTGGGATCTCTCACAAACTACATCACCCAATGCCAGTATTTACAAGGGCTGGTGATGTTACTCACTTTAGAAGTATGTAGGGACAACATCCATCCATCCTATAAGCTCCATGGCTTGTGCGATAAATGTGGTACACTATAGTAGCAAAACATAGCTAGGCAGGGGGTTGAATCTCAGTACTGGCAAGTGTGTGTCTGTCATCAGTATTCTGTGGGGGGGGTAGGATCCATTGTGGGGTGGGTTTTGCTAAATTATGTTGAGGACCTAGTATATGTCACAATGTCCACATTACAAGGCCAACATATGTCAAACACCAGAGAAGTTGGTGTAGACAATCCACAGCCCTAAATGTGACAGTATGGATTAGTGAACAATATAGACAACCCTTCTATTACTCAGGGAACACTCCACACCCACGTATCATACACAAACACCCTTGGCGAGGCAACAACCACTATATTGGTAGTTCCCCTGTATACTGCCTCCCAGATAGTAACCACAGTGTGACAGCAGTGGACTACGTGCCTGTTGACCACAACAGTACCACTGACATCAGACAGTACTTTGATGTGTTACATCTCCTGTGTGTGTGTTATACAGCAAGTAAAAGGACATGGCACCCCGTTCCATCCCCTCAGTAGCCAAATAAATGTGTACAGTGTCTCTTTTGCCATGTTTCCCACTGGATGCCTGCAGCAACTGTAGAGTCTGCAAACATACCCCACAAATGGAATACCATGCCTTATACACATGCCCTGCCTTTAGGCCCATTCACGTACTACACACTTGTGAAGCAATGAACCTATGTATCTCAGTACTGGCAAATATGTGTGTATATGTGTGTGTGTGTGTGTGTGTGTGTGTGTGTGTGTGTGTGTGTGTGTGTGTGTGTGCGTGTGTGCGTGTGTGCGTGTGTGTGTGTGTGTGTGTGTGTGTGTGTGTGTGTGTGTGTGTGCTTGTGTATGTGTGGAGATGATTTTGAGGCCATTCACACTCACTACGCCTCCCATTACCCTACTTTAGCATGCCTGCTGGTGTTAGTCACCTTGAAATAACCTTATGGCCAAGTTTCAGCTTTATAAGCTCCGTGGCACTTGCAATAACTAATAGTGTAGTGTAGAAAACTAGTTAGATATGAATAGCAATACATAGCCAGATAGGGGTTCAAAACTCAGTAGTGGTTAGTGTTTGTGTGTGTGTCATCAGTATCTTCTGTGGGTGTTGGGGTGATTGTGTAATGACAGGATCCATTGCAGTGCGGGTTTTGCTACTTTATTATATTGAGGACTTATATGCCCCAATGTCCACATTACAAGGCCAACAATTGTCAAACACTGTAGAAGTTGTAGACAATCCACAGCCATGAATGTCTGCTGCCATGTGCAATTACTATGTGACAGTATGGATTAGTAAACAATATAATAGCCAGAGACCACTCTCCACCCACGGATCATGCACAAACACGATTGGCTCTTTCTCTCTTCCTTTCTTACTTTCTCTCTGTCTATCTCTCTCTCTCTCCCTCTCTGGTAGATGTGGAAAAATACATCTGTTTTGCATAGGCAGCAGCTTGACATTTGTAGGTAATGCTCATGATCAGCTGATAGCCTGTGCATGAATTGAAGTCCCCACTTGCTAACTGCATGTGAAACAGCTGTGGTATCATTCCTATAGCCAATTGCATGGAAACACACTCCTATAACTAAGCACTTCATGTGGGTGTTGGACCTTTTCCTTCCCTGTGAGCAGGACTTCATATGGGTGTTTGGCAAACAGCATCACAGAGGGTAGTTAGAAATACCTCTTACAACAAACACTGTGGAAACAGGCCAACAAACTGGAGGGGGATGTTCCAGACATGGGGACAGAATGTAAGTATTGCTGTTCTACATTTGAATTAATGTTGGTTTAACAGGGTTTGTGTGGATATGGCTGTTCTGCATGATTTAAAGTCTGGCATGACAGTCTTATGTGGTTGAGGAAACTCTCACCTGTGGGGCTATCTGCAGTCTGGCCAGAGTTTGGAGTCTTAGATGTGGTGTGTTACTCACACATTTTCTATCTTTATAAATACAGTAGCATACTCTGATGATTGCAGTCAGTAAATGGTGACATCCATGGGTTTTACTGACTTCATATCTCTCAGAAGAGATATGTCACAACAAACCCTGTTACACCAGCAATTTTCTCAGTTTATCACAGCAATATGTCTATATTGGCCCTGTGTTTGTGCCAATGTCCCCTGAGTCTGTCACCCTTTGTCCATATGTCATGCAGTAAGAGGTGCATATGTACAGTATATCATTATTTACTGACATCATTCATATCAAGCCAGTGATATATCAGACTGTCAGACATGTTATGTATAGGAGGCCTTAAGACAAAACCCGGACATTCTGTTGTAGTCTGTACAGCAGCGAGGTCTGTGTACTTATGGTGATTGTTGACAGAGTGTCAGTATTGTGTAGCAGTAATGTATGAACATATGTCAGTATGAACCTATGTCAGTGTATTGTGAATATGTTATTTGGCTTGTGCACAGAGTGGGATAGATGTCACTGTTCTTGGCCCTGTTCTATCTGATATTGCATGCTGCTCCAGTTTCTGGTACCCTATCAGCGTATATGTTTGTAGTGCCAGACTGAGACATGTCCCATACCACAATCAGGCATCAGACTTCACTGTGAATAGGGCCAGTATATGTAGGATTAGTGTGTGATTGGCAAATATGATGATGGTTTTGTTCACACAGTGCATACACTGTACTATTAATTAGGCTTACCATAATGCGACTGTGACTGTGTTGAGATTGGTTGTGGGTATGCACTTTCACACTGGTGTCTGTTACTCTGTGCTATTACATGCGTGTAGTGCATGCTATATTTGCAATTACATGTGTATTCCCCCATAGGAAAATTGGGTTAGTGTTGTGGCAGTCTGCCTGTAGTTTAGACAGTGTTTTGTGACATGCCTAGTAGCTCAGTGTATTTACCTAGTGTGATGATATATACAGATATTTGTCAGATGTACTGTTGCCTGGCCATCATATATGTTGTGTATTTCTGAAAAAGCAGTGGGATCCTGTGAAGATGTATGTCACTAACTAGTGGAAGGTTTGTGGGCCTGGGACCTCTGCTCCTCCAGTTAATATGTGTTAGGACAGAAAGAAGGGTGTGAATGCATCAACTGTACAAGCTTATATACTCCAGTATTTGTGACATATCCCCATTTTCATGGCTGTAAACTTCCCCTTTGTCATGCTTGGTCCACACATCTTGCACTAAGGAGTTCTGTGTATACTTCTGGACTGACCAGATTGTTTCAGACTGTCCATGTTTACTGCTCATATTTCTGTTGTATTCCACAGGATCATTACTGTGATCTGTGTGGTACTTCATGTGACGATTGGGGAGAGATGGGCGAAGGCTGCCAGCCTAGTCAAATAGAATTTGATATGTAATTCTAGCATTTGTAAATAAATGTAAAATACGGGCATGTTTTCTTGAGTGTAAAAGAATACTGTGAAATGTGGAACTGCAAAATATGTGACAACATTGTACTCTACTGGCCCAGTGAAGCATGTTGTGACCCTTTCATGCTAGAATTTGGCTCCAGTGAGTCTGGATGAAGGTTTCATGCTGATTGTTTTAAGGCTAAAGTTTATGACCACAATTTAGATGTGGAATGTGCTTTATTGCTTTGGTTTCTGTTAGAGTATACATGTGAAATGACTTATATTGTAAGTTTCCGAGCAGGTGTTAAATTGCTAAATAATGCATTTTGTGGCCTGAGAACTCCAGATTAAGCGTAAAAAATGATGTAATTTGGGAGGGCCTTAAAGACATGTTTGTTAGTAATGTTTAAATACTATTTCCCACAAGAGACTGAAGGCATTTTTATCTTGGATATCTAACTCAGCACTCTGCCTTATGCTCACATGTAAGTTTTAGCACTGTGATTTCTTGTAGGAATAGTTAAAGCTAGTAAATATTAATTAGGTATTTTTCTTTGAAATTGGACCTGTCCTACTGTATTATTTTAAGTTTCTGTGTGATCTCTGAACTTTTAGATATCCCTGTGGTGTATTAGTTTTGTCTTGTGTTTTATTTATTTATTATTAATATTTTTAAAACCTTCTACCTGTGGCTGGTTTATATAGAGATAAATGATGCTTTAGAGTACATTATATTTTTATAGAGTTTACTGTCAAAGCCCTTCCAATAAGCCTAGACTGAATAGTCACATTACCACTGGATAATAATATTGCACAGTAATAATTGGACATCCTTTTAAGGGCCTTTTAGTAGCTGATATTATTAGCTGGGTGGAGGCAGGGATTACTACTGTATGGTCTGGGTAAAGGGGCACAGCTGGAGAATCTGTGTCAGCCTTTCCCAGGAGTGTCTGTGAAGTTGTATAAATACTTATCTCAAAGTGTGCGTGTGTATGTGTGTGTGTGTGTGTGTGTGTGTGTGTGTGTGTGTGTGTGTGTGTGTGTGTGTGTGTGTGTGTATGTATCAGCTACCTGGGCAGCGACATGAAGCACTGGTTGGACAGAGAGGGTACTGGAGGTTTTAGCTTGCCCAATTAGGCTGAGACCTGGACCCTATAGCTGTGCCAGTGGGGCGTCTTATTGGGGACCTGGTAAGCAAAGGAGCAACCAGCCCCAGACTGACTGTTATTTCTGTGTGCACTTAAGGAAAATTGTACTTTACTTTGTGTATTAGTTATCCTTTCCTCTTTTTGGAGATGACCTCCCTGGTGTTAGTGGTGAGGATTGAGGCTCCTTGATTGCTGAGCCAGGGCATGGCTGTCACATGTGGTGACAGTAGTGGGATTGAGGCTCCTTGATTGCTGGGTCAGGGCACGGTCATTAGAAGTGTTTTGCAGTGGTGGGATCTACTTCACATACTAATTGGCTTGTAGTGGCGTGGGTAGAGCGAATTCCTGTAGTTTATGTATAGTGATCTCTAAAAGTGTTTTGTACTGTAAAACAGCCACGCACTGTATACATAGAGTTCAGATCACAATTGTTTTATTTCTTTTGTTAGCTTAGTGTTAGTTAGGGTGAGCAGGCAGCATGTCAGCAGAAGAGTATGGAAAGCTGACAAGAAGCCAACTGGTGGAGATGTGCCAGGCTAGGGGACTAGTGCATGGACATATGACTAAAGCAGACCTGATTGCAGCCTTGGTTACAGCTGAATCAGAAAACAGCAGCCTGGAGGACAATCAGATTGACAGTGGAGATACAATATCCTCAGAGAATGGACAATTCAACCTTTCTGCAGTGGACTTAAAAATCCAGCTGGAGCTAAAGAGACTTGAGTTGGAGGCCAGGTGTATGGAACTAGAAGCAGCTAAGAAAATGAGGAGTCTACAAGCTGAGGAAAATGAAAGGCAGAGGAGGCATGAGAGGGAAATGCTTACTCACTGCCAGAGTCATGGAGTTAATGGGGAAGTCAGGAACCGGACCCCAGAAGCACAAAAGGTCAGTAAATGTCTTCCACAGTTTAAAGAAGGGGATAATTTTGATAGCTTCATTAATATGTTTGAGCAGGTATGTAAACAGTATGAAGTGGACCAAGGGCTCTGGGTACGGTTCCTGACTCCCTTACTCTATGGCAATGCTTGAACTTCTTTAGCAAAAATGCACGACACTGACTATTTTGATTATACTGCTGTAAAAAGGCACTTGTTGGAATGTTTTAAGCTAACACCTGAAATGTATAGGAAAAAGTTTTGTGAGCATAGACACAAAGGAGATGAAAATGTATGTGAATATGTTATTGAACTTTTCATAGCTGGGTGACTGGATGTCAGGTCACTACTTTTGAAGAGCTGGCAGACTTTTTGGTAAGGGAACAAGCCCTTAGCACTTTGCCTGAGAACATGAGGATCTGGTTAGCTGATAGACAATGTGCTACCTCAGATGTGTTGGGGAAGGAGGGAGACCTATACCTGGCCAGCAGGGCAGCCCTGCACAGGAAGGGGACCCCCAGTGCTGCTCTTGGGTCTAAAGGAACCCATAATGGGCAGCACAGACTGCCCCAACAGAATCCACCAGTAGCAGTGGAAGCCACTAGTCCAGGTACAAGTCCAAGACCTAGGGTGAAATGTCTTGAATGCAACCAATGGAGCCATGTGGCATACAGGTGTCCACGGAGGCAAGGTGGGGAACAAAAGGTGAAAGAGCCAATAAGTGGGAAAGACAAAATGCCAATAGAAGGTTGTCATGAGACAACAGGAATATGGAACTACCATCCTGCAGATGTCCTGAGAGGGAAGGATTTGGATGAGGCAGTACTATGTACTTGTGCAGTTACATGCAGTGAGGCTAGGAGACAAGCATGTGTGTCTGGTAGTCTGGGGGAGACCCAGACAGACTGCATGCTTGCAGCCAGGACTGCTGAGGTGGTTACTTCAGGGAGGGAGCTACGCTGTAGCAGTGAGACTGAATGCAAGCAACAGCTGCTTGTGGGTACTGATGTTCCCTTGGACATGGTAACTGCAAGGGTAGAGGTCAGTACTAGTACCCAGGCTGACAGTGAGGCACCTCTGTCAGAGGATGCTGACTTCCTGTGGAAGGGGAGCTGGGAAGGGTTACAAGGAGAGACCTGAGACAGGCTCAGCTTTCAGACCCTACATTGCAAAGCCTGAGGCAGGTAGCTAGGAAGGCATCTGGTTCTCAAGGGAAGGGGGAATCTGTATACTGGAACAAATGGTTACTGTACAGAGAGTGGATCCCTGAGGGAGGGCTAGAATATGAGAGAGTACAGCAGTTAGTAGTGCCTAGAGCTTACCGTCTGGCACTTCTAGCCATAGCCCATGATATTCCCTTTACAGGTCATATGGGCATAAAACATACAAAGAGGTGTATTATGCAAAACTTCTATTGGCCTGGAATTTCCAGAGATGTAACAGGATACTGCAATACCTGTGAGCAGTGCCAAAAGGTAGGCAAGGCAGAAGACAAGGTGAGAGCTCCTTTGATGCCTTTGCCTGTGATTGAGGAGCCATTTCAGAGGGTAGCTATGGATATTGTGGGTCCTCTGAGTACCCAAAGTTCCACAGGGAAAAAGTATATCCTAGTGATTGTAGACTATGCTACACAATACCCTGAAGCAATGGCTTTCTCCTCCATTGAGGCAGAGGTGGCAAATGATTTACTAGAGATTTTCAGCAGGGAAGGTTTCCCAGAGGAAATACTATCTGACATAGGTGCCAATTTTATGTCAGACCTTCTGGCTTGTCTGTGGAAATCCTGTGGGGTGAAGCACATGAAGACCACCCCATACCATCCCCAGAGTAATGGTCTTGTTGAGAGGTTAAACTCTACAATCAAGTCCATGTTACGGGTATTTGCTGATCAGTTTAAGAAGGAGTGGGAGAAATGTTTGCCCCATCTGTTGTTTGCTTACAGAAAGGTTCCACAGGAATCCACAGGTTTTTCACTCTTTGAGTTGCTGTATGGGCATAGGGTGAGGGGCCTCTAGATTTAATTCAAGATGAGTGGGAAGGTGAGTGTGATTCTCACAAGGAATCTGTTGTGGCATATGTCCTGAACCTCAAGAAAAGGCTCAGGGAACTCATGGGCCTGGCCAAGGAGAATCTGGCAGAAGCCCAACAACAGAAAAAGGTGTGGTATGACAGAAATGCTCAAGCTAGAGAGTATGCTGTAGGGCAGCAGGTGTTGTTTCTCATTCCTGTCAGACACAACAAGTTGCCAGCAGCTTGGGAGGGACTCTACAATGTAGTAAGAAACGTAAGTGATGTTAACTACATGGTTGAACTGCTAGGCAGAAGGCAGGGGCACAAATTGTACCATGTTAACATGATGAAACCTTACCATGATAGGGAGGACCTTGTGCTGAGCATTTGCAGTGGATCACAGGAGGAGTCTAAGAGAGATCTTGTGACTGGTCTCCTCAGTGAGGCTCGAGCTGACACCTCGGTGGAAGGAGTAGCAATGTCCCAGCAACTATCTCCTACTCAGGTTAGAGAAATCTGAGAAGTGTTGCAGGAATTTGGGGATGTGTTCACTGGGAAACCAGGGAGCACCCACCTGGTGCAGCACCAGGTGGATACAGGACTCCAAAGGCCTATTAGGCAGGCCCCTTATAGGGTGCCTGAGAGAGTCAAATAAACTCTCTAAGGGAAGAGGTGCAGGAGATGTTGGAACTAGGGGTGATTCAGGAGACCAACAGTCCCTGGGCCTCCCCAGTGGTACTGGTGCCAAAGAAGGATGGCAGCACTAGGTTCTGCATTGATTACAGGAAATTAAATAGTCACACAGAGGCAGATGCTTACCCCATGCCTAGGACAGATGAGGCCCTAGAGCAGCTGGATGGAGCTAAGTATCTTACAACCATTGATCTTACTAAGGGTTACTGGCAGGTGCCCTTGACTCCCAGTGCTAGAGAGAAGTCAGCCTTTGTGACTCCTATTGGCTTGTATGAGTTCACAAAGATGCCCTTTGGAATGAAGAATGCCCCAGCGACTTTCCAGAGGCTGGTAGATCATATCTTAGCAGGAGCATGAGGGTTTGCCCTTGCTTACATGGATGATATTGCTATCTACAGTCATTCCTGGCAAGAGCACCTTCATGTCAGGTAGGTGCTGAGCAGATTACAGAGGGCAGGCTTGACCATTAAGCCGAGTAAATATCAGGTGGGTATGGCATAGGTCTCCTACCTAGGACTGAGAGTGGGGAGTGGTAAGATAAGGCCAGAACCTGCCAAAATGGAAGCCATTCAGGCATGGCCTGCACCTGTTACCAAAAAGCAGGTGAGGGCATTCTTAGGGACAGCAGGGCACTACAGAAAGTTTGTTCCCAATTATAGTACCATAGCTGCTCCCTTCACGGACCTGACAAGGAAGAACAGACCAGATAAGGTAGTGTGGATCCCAGCATGTGAGCAAGCATTTCAGAAGCTTAAGGAGGACCCCTTGTGTTAGCCAGTCCAGACTACAGCAAAGAATTTGTGCAGGTGGATGCTTCAA